>NC_141887.1:16442699-16771699 GCF_030686135.1 Camelina sativa
GATGAATTTGAAATGTTTAGACAACACTTAAACCTCTTTTATCCCAAAACATGCTTACGCCGAGAAAACAGGCTAAAACCGAGCAAACATTAATTCGAAGCAGTAAACAGTTTTGTTACTGTTTATAGGGTCAATATATGTAACAATCCAATGCATTTGACTAATTATAAGAGTTCAGGTTGAATTTGGAATGTTTAGACAAGACTTATACCCATTTTGTCCTAAAACAGGCTAAAACCGAGAAAACATTGATTCAAAGCAGTAAACAGCTTTGCTACTGCTTCTAGGGTTAGAATGTGTGACAATCCAAATCTCTGGACTAATTGTAAGAGTTTTGGATGAATTAGGAGTGTTTAGACAACACTTAAACCTGTTTTATCCTAAAACACGCTTAAACCGAGAAAACAGGCTAAAACAGAGAAAACATTAATTCGAAGCAGTAAACAGCTTTGTTACTGTTTCTAGGGTCAGAATGTGTGACAATCGAATGCATTTGAATAATTGTAAGAGTTTGGGATGAATTTTAAGTGTTTAGACAACACTTAAACCTCTTTTATCCCAAAACAAGCTTAAGCCGGGAAAACAGTCTAAAACCAAGAAAACATTGATTCGAAGCAGTAAACAGTTTTGTTACTGTTTATAGGGTCAATATACGTAACAATCCAATGCATTTCACTAATTATAATAGTTCTGGTTGAATTTGGAGTGTTTAGACAACACTTATACCCATTTTGTTCCAAAACAGGCTAAAACTGAGAAAACATTGATTCAAAGCAGTAAACAGCTTTGTTACTGTTTCTAGGGTCGGAATGTATAATAATCCAATGCAATTGACTAATTATAAGAGTTCGGGTTGAATTTGAAGTGTTTAGACAACAATTATACCCATTTTGTCCTGAAACAAGCTATAACCGAGAAAACATTGATTTGAAGTAGTAAACAGATTTGTTACTGTTTCTAGGGTCAGAATGTGTGACAATCCAATGCATTTGACTAATTGTAAGAGTATGGGATGAATTTGAAGTGTTTAGACAACAATTATACCCATTTTGTCCCGAAACAGGATAAAACAGAGAAAACATTGATTTGAAGCAGTAAACAGCTTTGTTACTGTTTCTAGGGTCAGAATGTGTGACAATCGAATGCATTTGAATAATTGTAAGAGTTTGGGATGAATTTAAGTGTTAAGACAACACTTAAACCTCTTTTATCCCAAAACAAGCTTAAGCCGAGAAAACATGCTAAAACCGAGAAAACATTGAGTCGAAGCAGTAAACAGTTTTGTTACTGTTTATAGGGTCAATATATGTAACGATCCAATGCATTTGACTAATTATAAGAGTTTGGGTTGAATTTGGAATGTTTAGACAACACTTATACCCATTTTGTCCCGAAACAGGCTAAAACCGAGAAAACATTGATTTGAAGCAGTAAACAGCTTTGTTACTGTTTATAGGGTCAAAATATGTAGCAATCCAATGCAGTTGACTAATTATAAGAGTTCGGGTTGAATTTGGAGTGTTTAGAAAACACTTATACCCATTTTGTCCCGAAACAGGCTAAAACAGAGAAAAAATTAATTCGAAGCAGTAAACAGTTTTGTTACTGTTTATAGGGTCAATAATGTAACAATCCAATGCATTTGACTAATTATAAGAGTTCAGGTTGAATTTGGAATGTTTAGACAACACTAATACCCATTTTGTCCTAAAACAGGCTAAAACTGAGAAAAGATTGATTCAAAGCTGTAAACAGCTTTGTTACTGTTTCTAGGGTCAGAATGTGTGACAATCTAATGCATTTGACTAATTGTAAGAGTTCGGGTTGAATTTGGAGTGTTTAGACAACACTTATACCCATTTTGTCCCGAAACAGGCTAAAACCGAGAAAACATTAATACGAAGCAGTAAACAGTTTTGTTACTGTTTATAGGGACAATATATGTAACAATCCAATGCATTTGACTAATTATAAGAGTTCAGGTTGAATTTGGAATGTTTAGACAACACTTATACCCATTTTGTCCCAAAACAGGCTAAAACTGAGAAAACATTGATTCAAAGCAGTAAACATCTTTGGTACTGTTTCTAGGGTCAGAATGAATAATAATCCAATGCAATTGACTAATTATAAGTGTTCGGGTTGAATTTGAAGTGTTTAGACAACAATTATACCCATTTTGTCCCGAAACAAGCTATAACCGAGAAAACATTGATTTGAAGTAGTAAACAGCTTCGTTACTGTTTCCCGGGTCAGAATGTGTGACAATCCAATGCATTTGACTAATTGTAAGAGTTTGGGATGAATTTGAAGTGTTTAGACAACAATTATACCCATTTTGTCCCGAAACAAGCTAAAACAAAGAAAACATTGATTTGAAGCAGTAACAGCTTTGTTACTGTTTCTAGGGTCAGAATGTGTGACAATCGAATGCATTTGAATGATTGTAAGAGTTTGGGATAAATTTGAAGTGTTAAGACAACACTTAAACCTCTTTTATCCCAAAACAAGCTTAAGCCGAGAAAACATGCTAAAACCGAGAAAACATTGATTCGAAGCAGTAAACAGTTTTGTTACTGTTTCAAAGGTCAATATATGTAACGATCCAATGCATTTGACTAATTATAAGAGTTCGGGTTGAATTTGGAATGTTTAGACACACTTATACCCATTTTGTCCCGAAACAGGCTAAAACTGAGAAAACACTGATTCGAAGCAGTAAACAGCTTTGTTACTGTTTTTAGGATCAAAATATGTTGCAATCCAATGCATTTGACTAATTATAAGAGTTCGGGTTGAATTTGGAGTGTTTAGACAACACTTATACCCATTTTGTCCCGAAACAGGCTAAAACCGAGAAAAAATTAATTCGAAGCAGTAAATAGTTTTGTTACTGTTGATAGTGTCAAAATATGTAACAATCCAATGCATTCGACTAATTATAAGAGTTCGGGTTGAATTTGGAGTGGTTAGACAACACTTATACCCATTTTGTCCCGAAACAGGCTAAAACCGAGAAAACATTGATTCGAAGCAGTAAACAGCTTTGTTAGTGTTTATACGGTCAAAAGATGTAGCAATCCAATGCATTTGACTAATTATAAGAGTTCGGGTTGAATTTGGAGTGTTTAGACAACACTTATACCCATTTTGTCCCGAAACAGGCTAAAACCGAGAAAACATTAATTCGAAGCAGTAAACAGTTTTGTTACTGTTTATAGGGTCAATAATGTAACAATCCAATGCATTTGACTAATTATAAGAGTTCAGGTTGAATTTGGAATGTTTAGACAACACTAATACCCATTTTGTCCTAAAACAGGCTAAAACTGAGAAAAGATTGATTCAAAGCTGTAAACAGCTTTGTTACTGTTTCTAGGGTCAGAATGTATAATAATTCAATGCAATTGACTAATTATAAGAGTTCGGGTTGAATTTGAAGTGTTTAGACAACAAATATACTCATTTTGTCCCGAAACAAGCTATAACCGAGAAAACATTGATTTGAAGTAGTAAACAGCTTTGTTACTGTTTCTAGGGTCAGAATGTGTGACAATCCGATGCATTTAACTAATTGTAAGAGTTTGGGATGAATTTGAAGTGTTTAGACAACAATTATACCCATTTTATCCCGAAACAAGCTAAAACAAAGAAAACATTGATTTGAAGTAGTAAACAGCTTTGTTACTGTTTCTAGGGTCAGAATGTGTGACAATCCAATGCATCTGACTAACTGTAAGAGTTTGGGATGAATTTGAAATGTTTAGACAACACTTAAACTTGTTTTATCCCAAAACAAGCTTAAGCCGAGAAAACAGGCTAAAACCGAGAAAACATTAATTTGAAGCAGTAAACAGTTTTGTTACTGTTTATAGGGTCAATGTATGTAACAATCCAATGCATTTGACTAATTATAAGAGTTCAGGTTGAATTTAGAATCTTTAGACAACACTTATACCCATTTTGTCCCAAAACAGGCTAAAACTGAGTAAACATTGATTCAAAGCAGTAAACAGCTTTGGTACTGTTTCTAGGGTCAGAATGTGTGACAATCGAATGCATTTGAATAATTGTAAGAGTTTGGGATGAATTTGAAGT
Organism: Camelina sativa; assembly: GCF_030686135.1. Lineage (NCBI taxonomy): Eukaryota > Viridiplantae > Streptophyta > Magnoliopsida > Brassicales > Brassicaceae > Camelina > Camelina sativa. The sequence continues at coordinate 16,446,798 of NC_141887.1, forward strand.
GTTAAGACAATAATTATACCCATTTTGTCCCGAAACAAGCTATAACCGAGAAAACATTGATTTGAAGTAGTAAACAGCTTTGTTACTGTTTCTAGGGTCAGAATGTGTGACAATCCAATGCATTTGACTAATTGTAAGAGTTTGGGATGAATTTGAAGTGTTTAGACAACAATTATACCCATTTTGTCCCGAAACAAGCTAAAACAAAGAAAACATTGATTTGAAGTAGTAAACAGCTTTGTTACTGTTTCTAGGGTCAGAATGTGTGACAATCCAATGCATTTGACTAATTGTAAGAGTTTGGGATGAATTTGAAATGTTTAGACAACACTTAAACCTCTTTTATCCCAAAACATGCTTAAGCCGAGAAAACAGGCTAAAACCGAGAAAACATTAATTCGAAGCAGTAAACAGTTTTGTTACTGTTTATAGGGTCACTATATGTAACAATCCAATGCATTTGACTAATTATAAGAGTTCAGGTTGAATTTGGAATGTTTAGACAACACTTATACCCATTTTGTCCCAAAACAGGCTAAAACCGAGAAAACATTGATTCGAAGCAGTAAACAGTTTTGTTACTGTTGATAGTGTCAAAATATGTAACAATCCAATGCATTTGACTAATTATAAGAGTTCGGGTTGAATTTGGAGTGTTTAGACAACACTTATACCCATTTTGTCCCGAAACATGCTAAAACCAAGAAAACATTGATTCAAAGCAGTAAACAGCTTTGCTACTGCTTCTAGGGTTAGAATGTGTGACAATCCAAAGCTCTTGACTAATTGTAAGAGTTTTGGATGAATTAGGAGTGTTTAGACAACACTTAAACCTGTTTTATCCCAAAACACGCTTAAACCGAGAAAACAGGCTAAAACAGAGAAAACATTGATTCGAAGTAGTAAACAGCTTTGTTACTGTTTCTAGGGTCAGAATGTGTGACAATCGAATGCATTTGAATAATTGTAAGAGTTTGGAATGAATTTTAAGTGTTTAGACAACACTTAAACCTATTTTATCCCAAAACAAGCTTAAGCCGAGAAAACATGCTAAAACCGAGAAAACATTGATTCGAAGCAGTAAACAGTTTTGTTACTGTTTATAGGGTCAATATATGTAACGATCCAATGCATTTGACTAATTATAAGAGTTCAGGTTGAATTTGGAATGTTTAGACAACACTTATACCCATTTTGTCCCAAAACAGGCTAAAACCGAGAAAACATTGATTCAAAGCAGTAAACAGCTTTGCTACTGCTTCTAGGGTTAGAATGTGTGACAATCCAAAGCTCTTGACTAATTGTAAGAGTTTTGAATGAATTAGGAGTGTTTAGACAACACTTAAACCTGTTTTATCCTAAAACACGCTTAAACCGAGAAAACAGGCTAAAACAGAGAAAACATTGATTCGAAGCAGTAAACAGCTTTGTTACTGTTTCTAGGGTCAGAATGTGTGACAATCGAATGCATTTGAATAATTGTAAGAGTTTGGGATGAATTTTAAGTGTTTAGACAACACTTAAACCTCTTTTATCCCAAAACAAGCTTAAGCCGGGAAAACAGTCTAAAACCAAGAAAACATTGATTCGAAGCAGTAAACAGTTTTGTTACTGTTTATAGGGTCAATATATGTAACGATCCAATGCATTTGACTAATTATAAGAGTTCAGGTTGAATTTGGAATGTTTAGACAACACTTATACCCATTTTGTCCCAAAACAGGCTAAAACCGAGAAAACATTGATTCAAAGCAGTAAACAGCTTTGCTACTGCTTCTAGGGTTAGAATGTGTGACAATCCAAAGCTCTTGACTAATTGTAAGAGTTTTGGATGAATTAGGAGTGTTTAGACAACACTTAAACCTGTTTTATCCTAAAACACGCTTAAACCGAGAAAACAGGCTAAAACAGAGAAAACATTGATTCGAAGCAGTAAACAGCTTTGTTACTGTTTCTAGGGTCAGAATGTGTGACAATCGAATGCATTTGAATAATTGTAAGAGTTTGGGATGAATTTTAAGTGTTTAGACAACACTTAAACCTCTTTTAACCCAAAACAAGCTTAAGCCGGGAAAACAGTCTAAAACCAAGAAAACATTGATTCGAAGCAGTAAACAGTTTTGTTACTGTTTATAGGGTCAATATACGTAACAATCCAATGCATTTCACTAATTATAATAGTTCGGGTTGAATTTGGAGTGTTTAGACAACACTTATACCCATTTTGTTCCAAAAGAGGCTAAAACTGAGAAAACATTGATTCAAAGCAGTAAACAGCTTTGTTACTGTTTCTAGGGTCGGAATGTATAATAATCCAATGCAATTGACTAATTATAAGAGTTCGGGTTGAATTTGAAGTGTTTAGACAACAATTATACCCATTTTGTCCTGAAACAAGCTATAACCGAGAAAACATTGATTTGAAGTAGTAAACAGATTTGTTACTGTTTCTAGGGTCAGAATGTGTGACAATCCAATGCATTTGACTAATTGTAAGAGTATGGGATGAATTTGAAGTGTTTAGACAACAATTATACCCATTTTGTCCCGAAACAGGATAAAACAGAGAAAACATTGATTTGAAGCAGTAAACAGCTTTGTTACTGTTTCTAGGGTCAGAATGTGTGACAATCGAATGCATTTGAATAATTGTAAGAGTTTGGGATGAATTTAAGTGTTAAGACAACACTTAAACCTCTTTTATCCCAAAACAAGCTTAAGCCGAGAAAACATGCTAAAACCGAGAAAACATTGATTCGAAGCAGTAAACAGTTTTGTTACTGTTTATAGGGTCAATATATGTAACGATCCAATGCATTTGACTAATTATAAGAGTTTGGGTTGAATTTGGAATGTTTAGACAACACTTATACCCATTTTGTCCCGAAACAGGCTAAAACCGAGAAAACATTGATTTGAAGCAATAAACAGCTTTGTTACTGTTTATAGGGTCAAAATATGTAGCAATCCAATGCAGTTGACTAATTATAAGAGTTCGGGTTGAATTTGGAGTGTTTAGAAAACACTTATACCCATTTTGTCCCGAAACAGGCTAAAACAGAGAAAAAATTAATTCGAAGCAGTAAATAGTTTTGTTACTGTTGATAGTGTCAATATATGTAACAATCCAATGCATTTGACTAATTATAAGAGTTCGGGTTGAATTTGGAGTGTTTAGACAACACTTATACCCATTTTGTCCCGAAACAAGCTAAAACAAAAAAAACATTGATTTGAAGTAGTAAACAGCTTTGTTACTGTTTATAGGGTCAGAATGTGTGACAATCTAATGCATTTGACTAATTGTAAGAGTTCGGGTTGAATTTGGAGTGTTTAGACAACACTTATACCCATTTTGTCCCGAAGCAGGCTAAAACCGAGAAAACATTAATACGAAGCAGTAAACAGTTTTGTTACTGTTTATAGGGACAATATATGTAACAATCCAATGCATTTGACTAATTATAAGAGTTCAGGTTGAATTTGGAATGTTTAGACAACACTTATACCCATTTTGTCCCAAAACAGGCTAAAACTGAGAAAACATTGATTCAAAGCAGTAAACAGCTTTGGTACTGTTTCTAGGGTCAGAATGAATAATAATCCAATGCAATTGACTAATTATAAGTGTTCGGGTTGAATTTGAAGTGTTTAGACAACAATTATACCCATTTTGTCCCGTAACAAGCTATAACCGAGAAAACATTGATTTGAAGTAGTAAACAGCTTCGTTACTGTTTCCCGGGTCAGAATGTGTGACAATCCAATGCATTTGACTAATTGTAAGAGTTTGGGATGAATTTGAAGTGTTTAGACAATAATTATACCCATTTTGTCCCGAAACAAGCTAAAACAAAGAAAACATTGATTTGAAGTAGTAAACAGCTTTGTTACTGTTTCTAGGGTCAGAATGTGTGACAATCCAATGCATTTGACTAATTGTAAGAGTTTGGGATGAATTTGAAATGTTTAGACAACACTTAAACCTCTTTTATCCCAAAACAAGCTTACGCCGAGAAAACAGGCTAAAACCGAGAAAACATTAATTCGAAGCAGTAAACAGTTTTGTTACTGTTTATAGGGTCAATATATGTAACAATCCAATGCATTTGACTAATTATAAGAGTTCAGGTTGAATTTGGAATGTTTAGACAAGACTTATACCCATTTTGTCCCAAAACAGGCTAAAACCGAGAAAACATTGATTCGAAGCAGTAAACAGTTTTGTTACTGTTGATAGTGTCAAAATATGTAACAATCCAATGCATTTGACTAATTATAAGAGTTCGGGTTGAATTTGGAGTGTTTAGACAACACTTATACCCATTTTGTCCCAAAACAGGCTAAAACTGAGAAAACATTGATTCAAAGCAGTCAACAGCTTTGTTACTGTTTCTAGGGTCGGAATGTATAATAATCCAATGCAATTGACTAATTATAAGAGTTCGGGTTGAATTTGGAATGTTTAGACACACTTATACCCATTTTGTCCCGAAACAGGCTAAAACCGAGAAAACATTGATTCGAAGCAGTAAACAGCTTTGTTACTGTTTTTAGGATCAAAATATGTTGCAATCTAATGCATTTGACTAATTATAAGAGTTTGGGTTGAATTTGGGGTGTTTAGACAACACTTATACCCATTTTGTCCCGAAACTGGCTAAAACCGAGAAAAAATTAATTCGAAGCAGTAAATAGTTTTGTTACTGTTGATAGTGTCAAAATATGTAACAATCCAATGCATTTGACTAATTATAAGAGTCGGGTTGAATTTGGAGTGTTTAGACAACACTTATACCCATTTTGTCCCGAAACATGCTAAACCCAAGAAAACATTGATTCAAAGCAGTAAACAGCTTTGCTACTGCTTCTAGGGTCAGAATGTGTGACAATCCAATGCTCTTGACTAATTGTAAGAGTTTTGGATGAATTAGGAGTGTTTAAACAACACTTAAACCTGTTTTATCCCAAAACACGCTTAAACCGAGAAAACAGGCTAAAACAGAGAAAACATTGATTCGAAGCAGTAAACAGCTTTGTTACTGTTTCCAGGGTCAGAATGTGTGACAATCGAATGCATTTGAATAATTGTAAGAGTTTGGGATGAATTTTAAGTGTTTAGACAACACTTAAACCTCTTTTATCCCAAAACAAGCTTAAGCCGGGAATACAGGCTAAAACCAAGAAAACATTGATTCGAAGCAGTAAACAGGTTTGTTACTGTTTATAGGGTCAATATACGTAACAATCCAATGCATTTCACTAATTATAATAGTTCGGGTTGAATTTGGAGTGTTTAGACAACACTTATACCCATTTTGTTCCAAAACAGGCTAAAACTGAGAAAACATTGATTCAAAGCAGTAAACAGCTTTGTTACTGTTTCTAGGGTCGGAATGTATAATAATCCAATGCAATTGACTAATTATAAGAGTTCGGGTTGAATTTGAAGTGTTTAGACAACAATTATACTCATTTTGTCCTGAAACAAGCTATAACCGAGAAAACATTGATTTGAAGCAGTAAACAGCTTTGTTACTGTTTATAGGGTCAAAATATGTAGCAATCCAATGCAGTTGACTAATTGTAAGAGTTCGGGTTGAATTTGAAGTGTTTAGACAACAATTATACTCATTTTGTCCTGAAACAAGCTATAACCGAGAAAACATTGATTTGAAGCAGTAAACAGCTTTGTTACTGTTTCTAGGGTCAGAATGTGTGACAATCCAATGCATTTGACTAATTGTAAGAGTATGGGATGAATTTGAAATGTTTAGACAACAATTATACCCATTTTGTCCCGAAACAGGATAAAACAGAGAAAACATTGATTTGAAGCAGTAAACAGCTTTGTTACTGTTTCTAGGGTCAGAATGTGTGACAATCGAATGCATTTGAATAATTGTAAGAGTTTGGGATGAATTTAAGTGTTAAGACAACACTTAAACCTCTTTTATCCAAAAACAAGCTTAAGCCGAGAAAACATGCTAAAACCAAGAAAACATTGATTCGAAGCAGTAAACAGTTTTGTTACTGTTTATAGGGTGAATATATGTAACGATCCAATGCATTTGACTAATTATAAGAGTTTAGGTTGAATTTGGAATGTTTAGACAACACTTACACCCATTTTGTCCCGAAACAGGCTAAAACCGAGAAAATATTGATTCGAAGCAGTAAACAGCTTTGTTACTGTTTATAGGGTCAAAATATGTAGCAATCCAATGCAGTTGACTAATTATAAGAGTTCGGGTTGAATTTGGAGTGTTTAGACAACACTTATACCCATTTTGTCCCGAAACAGGCTAAAACAGAGAAAAAATTAATTCGAAGCAGTAAATAGTTTTGTTATTGTTGATAGTGTCAATATATGTAACAATCCAATGCATATGACTAATTATAAGAGTTCGGGTTGAATTTGGAGTGTTTAGACAACACTTATACCCATTTTGTCCTGAAACAAGCTAAAACAAAGAAAACATTGATTTGAAGTAGTAAACAGCTTTGTTACTGTTTATAGGGTCAGAATGTGTGACAATCCAATGCATTTGACTAATTGTAAGAGTTCGGGTTGAATTTGGAGTGTTTAGACAACACTTATACCCATTTTGTCCTGACACAGGCTAAAACCGAGAAAACATTAATTCGAAGCAGTAAACAGTTTTGTTACTGTTTATAGGGTCAATATATGTAACAATCCAATGCATTTGACTAATTATAAGAGTTCAGGTTGAATTTGGAATGTTTAGACAACACTTATACCCATTTTGTCCTAAAACAGGCTAAAACTGAGAAAACATTGATTCAAAGCTGTAAACAGCTTTGTTACTGTTTCTAGGGTCAGAATGCATAATAATCCAATGCAATTGACTAATTATAAGAGTTTGGGTTGAATTTGAAGTGTTTAGACAACAATTATACCCATTTTTTCCCGAAACAAGCTATAACCGAGAAAACATTGATTTGAAGTAGTAAATATTGATCAAAGTGACCGTACGGACACCGGACCGTACCGTACGGACACCGGACCGTACCGTACGGACACCGGACTGAACTCAATGTCACATGGGCTGAATGATGAGACAAGAGGAGTGTGTGTGTGCTCGGCCCATACAAGAGGTCTAGAATCATCTATTCTAGCCGTTGGAGTGAGAAGAGGAAGAAGTCACATGTTCTCTTAAGCCAACGGATGGGTCACTATCACCTTGGTCGCATACACCTCTCTCCTAATGTCACTATCACTTGTTTCTATTCTTGTCTTAGGAAGGTTGCCCTACTTCTATTGTCTATTTAAAGGCTGTAAGACAACATTTGTACTATTCTATTCTAGTGGAACCTATTCTTCTTCTTCTTATTCTCTTTGTTCACCTAATATCTAATCTCTCTCTCTCAACTCTATTCTTCTAAGCCCGCAAGTCTTTCGCTAATTCTAACATGGTATCAGAGCTTGGTTGTCGTTCTTGACCAACCAACTCTTTTATTCTATTCCTATACTCATATTCTTCCCTTCACCATCACTGTATCTCGCCTACTTCGTGTTTACCCACTGGACAAAGAGTTTATCCGGCGGTCCATAGCACTCGGCGATGGAGAACTCGAAGCCAATCACTACACCGGTTGTTCTCAAAGGAACAAACTATTTTCTGTGGACAAGAACCACAAGAACCACCCTTGGAGGTCGTGGCCTTTGGAGTCATGTCGAAACCGACTATGTTCCAAAGCAAAACCTCAAAGGAGAAGAAGAGTGCGCTTCCGAGGTGGAAGTAGAGGAAGAGAGCGAGAGGAAGGCCAAGTGGTTTCAAGAAGACCAAGTTGTCCTATCTGTTCTCCAAAACTCTCTAGACACACCAATCCTTGAAGCCTATTCCTATTGTGAGACGGCCAAGGAACTTTGGGAAACGCTTAAAAGCGTGTATGGTAATGTCTCTAACTTGACTCGAGTCTTTGAAGTTAAGAGAGCCATCAACAGTCTGAGCCAAGATGACTTGGAGTTTACTAAGCACCTTGGTAAGTTCAGGGCCCTTTGGTCGGAGCTTGAGGCCTTACGACCAAGTTCCCTAGATCCGACGGTCCTTAATGAGAGGAAAGAGCAAGACAAGATCTTTGGTCTCCTACTCACGCTCAACCCAGCCTTTAACGATCTCATGAAGCACATTCTAAGAGGAGACAAGCTTCCTAGCTTTGAAGAAGTGTGTTCCCAAGTTCAAAAGGAACAAGGCTCACTCGATCTATTTAGCGGTAAGGGGGAGCTAGTCACGGCAAATAAGGGCGTGTACAAGCAGGAAGATAGGAAGGTCTGGGTGTGTGACCACTGCAAGAAGAAGGGTCACATGAAGGACAAATGCTGGATACTTCACCCCATCTTAAACCAGCAAAGTTCAAAGCAAATCTCTCCAAGGAAGCGGTAGGTGAAAAAAGGGCCGGGCCATCAAGGCAAGGAGAAGAGACGGCCATGACTGTGTCCTATGGGGAGGTGGTGAGGAAGTTTGATATAGAGGCCCTTATTCGTTCCATTGCCTCACTAAAAGAATCTGGTAACTCGTTTCTTGCTTCTAAACCAAGTAGGTCTCTTGTTGTTGACTCGGGTGCTTCTCACCACATGATTAGTAACCCTAGTCTAATCAACAACATAAAACCGGCTTTAGGAAGTGTTATTATCGCTAATGGTGAACAAATACCTGTGAAAGGAATAAGGGATTTTAAATTGTTTGCTAAATACTCAAAAGCTTTCTTTATGCCTACCTTCACTTCTAATCTTTTATCGGTTAAGAGGGCCAGTAATGATTTGAATTGCTATGCTATCTTCGGTCCTAATAGTGTTCATTTTCAGGATATTGAGACTGGGAAAGTTCTTGGAGAAGGACAAGGGAGTGGAGATCTCTATGTCCTAGAGAAAACCTCACCGATCTTATCTACCTCTAATAAGTCTTGTTTTGTTGTTAATTCGGATAGTATGTGGCATGCTAGGCTAGGTCATCCACATTCTCGTGCACTTGGTTTAATGTTTCCTAGTGTTTCTTTTGATAACTCAAGTTGTGAGTCTTGTATCCTTGGAAAACATTGCAAGTCTATTTTTCCAAAGTCAACTACTATTTATGAGCATTGCTTTGATTTAGTTCATTCGGATGTATGGACATCACCATGCCTATCTAGGGATAATAACAAGTATTTTGTGACATTTATTGATGAAAAATCGAAATACACTTGGGTCACATTATTACCATCTAAAGATAGGGTGTTTGATGCCTTTGTTAATTTTCAAAATTATGTTACTAATCACTTCAATGCTAAAATTAAGGTGCTAAGGTCGGATAATGGTGGGGAATACACAAGTCACAAGTTCAAAGAACATCTATCTAGGCATGGTATTCTCCAACAAACTAGTTGTCCCTATACACCTCAACAAAACGGTGTGGCCGAAAGGAAGAACCGACACCTCATGGAAGTTGCTCGATCAATGATGTTCCACTCACATGTTACAAAGAGATATTGGGGGGATGCTGTGATGACTGCATGTTACTTGATCAACCGGATACCAACCAAAGTTCTAAATGATCTGTCACCGTTCGAGGTATTAAACAAATTTAAACCATCTCTTGATCACTTACGCATTTTTGGTTGTGTGTGTTTTGTGTTAGTACCTGGGGAGCAACGAAGTAAACTGGATGCGAAAAGCACAAAGTGTATGTTCATCGGTTATTCAACGACTCAAAAGGGGTACAAGTGCTATGATCCAGCCACAAGCCGGTTATATGTTTCTCGAGATGTTCGGTTCATGGAGAATATTGGCTACTTTGATAATAAGGACTGGGACAGCCTTAAGGATCTCTCACAGTCACCAAATGACCGGGCCTCCAGCTTAAAGTTTCTTCTCGATCATCTTGGTCAACCGTCTCCACCAACAAGTCCTATCCGGTCCGCGCCCCGTCCGCCACTTACCGAAGGAAGGCAGGATCATGATGCTGTCCCTGATGATGACTCCCTCTCAGACCACATTATCCCTGAGCCAAGCCCACCCATAGCCAGCGGCCATGGTACCCCTGCCCCCATGCCGCCTACCGCAGAACCCGTGGCCGGTACCGAGGGTCACTTGGATGGGGCCACTACGGACGGAGGCAGTATTGAGCCCTCTGGTGTCGTACTACCTACGCAGCCGGCCCTACAAAGGAGTGACCGTGTTAAATCTCATCCATCCACTTGGAGAGATAAGCGCGTCTACTACAACAGCCAAGTCGTTGCCCACCCTATCCAGGCTGTCTGTTCACTTGAGCTGCTCCCAACTGATCACCAAGCTTTCTTTGGCCAAGTTGATGCTCACTGGGTCCCTCAAAGCTATGACGAGGCTAAGAACCACAAGGAATGGTTAGAGGCTGTCAACGATGAAACTGGTGCCATGATCCGGAACCACACGTGGGACGAAGCCGACCTTCCCAAAGGCAAAAAGGCCGTGAGCTCCAAATGGGTTTTCACCATCAAGTTCCTAAGCACCGGCGCCATTGAACGACACAAAGCTCGGCTGGTCGCACGCGGGTTCACCCAAATGTATGGTGCCGACTACACAGAGACGTTTGCACCGGTAGCCAAACTCCACACGGTTCGGGTCGTGCTTTCCCTTTCCGTCAACCTCTCATGGGATTTATGGCAGATGGATGTCAAGAACGCGTTTCTTCAAGGCGAATTAGACGAAGAAGTTTATATGACGCCTCCTCCGGGCCTTGAAGACTTGGTCGCTCCCGGGAAAGTCTTGCGGCTTCGTAAGGCCATCTATGGACTAAAACAGTCCCCGCGTGCTTGGTATCACAAACTGAGCTCCACCCTCAAGACTCAGGGTTTTCACCGATCGGAGGCCGATCACACTCTTTTTACACTTCAAACATCTTTTGGCCTTGTGGTGGTGCTTATTTATGTCGACGACATCATTGTGACTGGCGATGATAAGGCTGGTATTGAAGACACCAAACAGTCCCTCAAATCTGCCTTTGATATTAAGGACCTAGGGGAACTCAAATACTTCCTTGGCATTGAAATCTGTCGATCTCCGGAAGGGCTCTTCCTCTCTCAACGCAAATATACCCTTGATTTGTTGGCTGAAACGGGCAAGCTTGGTGTGTCTCCGGCTCCTATATCACTTGATGAGGACTACCAGCTCAAGCGAAAGGGGGAGAGCATTCGGGCACAAGAAGGCCAACCATGGGCACCCATGGAAGAGCCGTTCCCGGACGTCACACGCTACCGCCGGCTTGTAGGTAAGTTGATATATCTTACCATCACGCGCCCTGACATATGTTATGTTGTGAATCAGGTCAGTCAACACATGAAGGCTCCAACCAAGTATCAATGGAGCATGGTCGAGCGGATTCTCAGCTATCTCAAGGGTAGTCCGGGTCAAGGCATCTGGATGGGCAAGAATGATAACACTGAGATAGTGGGCTACTGTGATGCGGACTACAATGGAGATACCTTGGATAGGAGGTCAACCACTGGATATTGTACTTTCGTTGGTGGAAATCTAGTTATATGGAAGTCTAAGAAGCAAAAGGTGGTATCTTGTTCAAGCGCGGAGGCCGAGTATCGAGCAATGCGGAAGCTAACAAACGAGTTGACTTGGTTAAAGGGGCTGCTCAAAGATCTTGGTATTGACTCAAAGCAACCGATCACTATGAATTGTGATAATGAGGCTGCAATCCACATAGCCACCAATTCTGTTTTCCATGAGAGAACTAAACACATTGAAAGCGATTGCCACAAGGTTCGGGAGAAGATTGAGGAAGGTGTGGTATTACCGTGTCATACTCGGAGTCAAGATCAACTGGCTGATATATTCACCAAGTCTGCAAGTCCTAAGGTTTGTGACCATATCCATAACAAACTTGGGCTTGTAGACATCACAAGACCTTGATCACCTTCTCTAATCCGTGGACAGCACACTCTTTTTCCCTTGACTTAGTTTTGTCCCATGAGGTTTTCTATGTCAAGGGTTTTTTAATGAGGTGCTGCTTCACGGGTTCCAAGCTTAGCCGGTGCATTTGGCTAAGCTTGAGGGGGAGTATTGATCAAAGTGACCGTACGGACACCGGACCGTACCGTACGGACACCGGACTGAACTCAATGTCACATGGGCCGAATGATGAGACAAGAGGAGTGTGTGTGTGCTCGCCCCATACAAGAGGTCTAGAATCATCTATTCTAGCCGTTGGAGTGAGAAGAGGAAGAAGTCACATGTTCTCTTAAGCCAACGGATGGGTCACTATCACCTTGGTCGCATACACCTCTCTCCTAATGTCACTATCACTTGTTTCTATTCTTGTCTTAGGAAGGTTGCCCTACTTCTATTGTCTATTTAAAGGCTGTAAGACAACATTTGTACTATTCTATTCTAGTGGAACCTATTCTTCTTCTTCTTATTCTCTTTGTTCACCTAATATCTAATCTCTCTCTCTCAACTCTATTCTTCTAAGCCCGCAAGTCTTTCGCTAATTCTAACAGTAAACAGCTTTGTTACTGTTTCTAGGGTCAGAATATGTGACAATCCGATGCATTTGACTAATTGTAAGAATTTGGGATGAATTTGAAGTGTTTAGACAACAATTATACCCATTTTATCCCGAAACAAGCTAAAACAAAGAAAACATTGATTTGAAGTAGTAAACAGCTTTGTTACTGTTTTTAGGGTCAGAATGTGTGACAATCCAATGCATTTGACTAATTGTAAGAGTTTGGGATGAATTTGAAATGTTTAGACAACACTTAAACTTGTTTTATCCCAAAACAAGCTTAAGCCGAGAAAACAGGCTAAAACCGAGAAAACATTAATTTGAAGCAGTAAACAGTTATGTTACTGTTTATAGGGTCAATATATGTAACAATCCAATGCATTTGACTAATTATAAGAGTTCAGGTTCAATTTGGAATGTTTAGACAACACTTATACCCATTTTGTCCCAAAACAGGCTAAAACTGAGAAAACATTGATTCAAAGCAGTAAACAGCTTTGGTACTGTTTCTAGGGTCAGAATGAATAATAATCCAATGCAATTGACTAATTATAAGTGTTCGGGTTGAATTTGAAGTATTTAGACAACAATTATACCCATTTTGTCCCGAAACAAGCTATAACCAAGAAAACATTGATTTGAAGTAGTAAACAGCTTTGTTACTGTTTCTAGGGTCAGAATGTGTGACAATCCAATGCATTTGACTAATTGTAAGAGTTTGGGATGAATTTGAAATGTTTAGACAACACTTAAACCTCTTTTATCCCAAAACAAGCTTACGCCAAGAAAACAGGCTAAAACCGAGAAAACATTAATTCGAAGCAGTAAACAGTTTTGTTACTGTTTATAGGGTCAATATATGTAACAGTCTAATGCATTTGACTAATTGTAAGAGTTCAGGTTGAATTTGGAATGTTTAGACAAGACTTATACCCATTTTGTCCCAAAACAGGCTAAAACCGAGAAAACATTGATTCAAAGCAGTAAACAGTTTTGTTACTGTTGATAGTGTCAAAATATGTAACAATCCAATGCATTTGACTAATTATAAGAGTTCGGGTTGAATTTGGAGTGTTTAGACAACACTTATACCCATTTTGTCCCGAAACATGCTAAAACCAAGAAAACATTGATTCAAAGCAGTAAACAGCTTTGCTACTGCTTCTAGGGTCAGAATGTGTGACAATCCAATGCTCTTGACTAATTGTAAGAGTTTTGGATGAATTAGGAGTGTTTAGACAACACTTAAACCTGTTTTATCCCAAAACACGCTTAAACCGAGAAAACAGGCTAAAACTGAGAAAACATTGATTCGAGGCAGTAAACAGCTTTGTTACTGTTTCTAGGGTCAGAATGTATGACAATCGAATGCATTTGAATAATTGTAAGAGTTTGGGATGAATTTGAAGTGTTTAGACAACATTTAAACCTCTTTTATCCCAAAACAAGCTTAAGCCGGGAAAACAGGCTAAAACCAAGAAAACATTGATTCGAAGCAGTAAACAGTTTTGCTACAGTTTATAGGGTCAATATACGTAACAATCCAATGCATTTCACTAATTATAAGAGTTCGGGTTAAATTTGGAGTGTATAGACAACACTTATACCCATTTTGTCCCAAAACAGGCTAAAACTGAGAAAACATTGATTCAAAGCAGTAAACAGCTTCGTTACTGTTTCTAGGGTCGGAATGTATAATAATCCAATGCAATTGACTAATTATAAGAGTTTGGGTTGAATTTGAAGTGTTTAGACAACAATTATACCCATTTTGTCCTGAAACAAGCTATAACCGAGAAAACATTGATTTGAAGTAGTAAACAGCTTTGTTACTGTTTCTAGGGTCAGAATGTATGACAATCCAATGCATTTGACTAATTGTAAGAGTTTGGGATGAATTTGAAGTGTTTAGACAACAATTATACCCATTTTCTCCCGAAACAGGCTAAAACAGAGTAAACATTGATTTGAAGCAGTAAACAGCTTTGTTACTGTTTCTAGGGTCAGAATGTGTGACAATCAAATGCATTTGAATAATTGTCAGAGTTTGGGATGAATTTGAAGTGTTTAGACAACACTTAAACCTCTTTTATCCCAAAACAAGCTTAAGCCGAGAAAACATGCTAAAACCGAGAAAACATTGATTCGAAGCAGTAAACAGTTTTGTTACTGTTTATAGGGTCAATATATGTAACGATCCAATGCATTTGACTAATTATAAGAGTTCGAGTTGGATTTGGAATGTTTAGACAATACTTATACCCATTTTGTCCCGAAACAGGCTAAAACCGAGAAAACATTGATTCGAAGCAGTAAACAGCTTTGTTACTGTTTATAGGTTCAAAATATGTTGCAATCTAATGCATTTGACTAATTATAAGAGTTCGGGTTGAATTTGGAGTGTTTAGACAACACTTATACCCATTTTTTCCGAAACAGGCTAAAACCGAGAAAAAATTAATTCGAAGCAGTAAATAGTTTTGTTACTGTTGATAGTGTCAAAATATGTAACAATCCAATGCATTTAACTAATTATAGGAGTTCGGGTTGAATTTGGAATGTTTAGACAACACTTATACCCATTTTGTCCCGAAACAGGCTAAAACCGAGAAAACATTGATTCAAAGCAGTAAACAGTTTTGTTACTGTTGATAGTGTCAAAATATGTAACAATCCAATGCATTTGACTAATTATAAGAGTTCGGGTTGAATTTGGAGTGTTTAGACAACACTTATACCCATTTTGTCCCGAAACATGCTAAAACCAAGAAAACATTGATTCAAAGCAGTAAACAGCTTTGCTACTGCTTCTAGGGTCAGAATGTGTGACAATCCAATGCTCTTGACTAATTGTAAGAGTTTTGGATGAATTAGGAGTGTTTAGACAACACTTAAACCTGTTTTATCCCAAAACACGCTTAAACCGAGAAAACCGGCTAAAACTGAGAAAACATTGATTCGAGGCAGTAAACAGCTTTGTTACTGTTTCTAGGGTCAGAATGTATGACAATCGAATGTATTTGAATAATTGTAAGAGTTTGGGATGAATTTGAAGTGTTTAGACAACATTTAAACCTCTTTTATCCCAAAACAAGCTTAAGCCGGGAAAACAGGCTAAAACCAAGAAAACATTGATTCGAAGCAGTAAACAGTTTTGCTACAGTTTATAGGGTCAATATACGTAACAATCCAATGCATTTCACTAATTATAAGAGTTCGGGTTAAATTTGGAGTGTATAGACAACACTTATACCCATTTTGTCCCAAAACAGGCTAAAACTGAGAAAACATTGATTCAAAGCAGTAAACAGCTTCGTTACTGTTTCTAGGGTCGGAATGTATAATAATCCAATGCAATTGACTAATTATAAGAGTTCGGGTTGAATTTGAAGTGTTTAAACAACAATTATACCCATTTTGTCCTGAAACAAGCTATAACCGAGAAAACATTGATTTGAAGTAGTAAACAGCTTTGTTACTGTTTCTAGGGTCAGAATGTATGACAATCCAATGCATTTGACTAATTGTAAGAGTTTGGGATGAATTTGAAGTGTTTAGACAACAATTATACCCATTTTCTCCCGAAACAGGCTAAAACAGAGTAAACATTGATTTGAAGCAGTAAACAGCTTTGTTACTGTTTCTAGGGTCAGAATGTGTGACAATCGAATGCATTTGAATAATTGTCAGAGTTTGGGATGAATTTGAAGTGTTTAGACAACACTTAAACCTCTTTTATCCCAAAACAAGCTTAAGCCGAGAAAACATGCTAAAACCGAGAAAACATTGATTCGAAGCAGTAAACAGTTTTGTTACTGTTTATAGGGTCAATATATGTAACGATCCAATGCATTTGACTAATTATAAGAGTTCGAGTTGAATTTGGAATGTTTAGACAACACTTATACCCATTTTGTCCCGAAACAGGCTAAAACCGAGAAAACATTGATTCGAAGCAGTAAACAGCTTTGTTACTGTTTATAGGTTCAAAATATGTTGCAATCTAATGCATTTGACTAATTATAAGAGTTCGGGTTGAATTTGGAGTGTTTAGACAACACTTATACCCATTTTTTCCGAAACAGGCTAAAACCGAGAAAAAATTAATTCGAAGCAGTAAATAGTTTTGTTACTGTTGATAGTGTCAAAATATGTAACAATCCAATGCATTTAACTAATTATAGGAGTTCGGGTTGAATTTGGAATGTTTAGACAACACTTATACCCATTTTGTCCCGAAACAGGCTAAAACCGAGAAAACATTGATTCGAAGCAGTAAACAGCTTTGTTACTGTTTATAGGGTCAAAAGATGTAGCAATCCAATGCATTTGACTAATTCTAAGAGTTCGGGTTGAATTTGGAGTGCTTAGACAACACTTAAGCCTGTTTTATCCCAAAACAAGCTTAAGCCGGGAAAACAGGCTAAAACCAAGAAAACATTGATTCGAAGCAGTAAACAGTTTTGTTACAGTTTATAGGGTCAATATACGTAACAATCCAATGCATTTGACTAATTATAAGAGTTCGGGTTGAATTTGGAGTGTTTAGACAACACTTATACCCATTTTGTCCCAAAACAGGATAAAACTGAGAAAACATTGATTCGAAGCAGTAAACAGCTTTGTTACTGTTGATAGGTTCAAAATATGTTGCAATCCAATGCATTTGACTAATTATAGGAGTTCGGGTTGAATTAGGAGTGTTTAGACAACACTTATACCCATTTTGTCCCGAAACAGGCTAAAACCGAGAAAACATTGATTCGAAGCAGTAAACAGCTTTGTTACTGTTTATAGGGTCAAAAGATGTAGCAATCCAATGCATTTGACTAATTCTAAGAGTTCGGGTTGAATTTGGAGTGCTTAGACAACACTTATACCCATTTTGTCCCGAAACAGGCTAAAACCGAGAAAACATTAATTCGAAGCAGTAAACAGTTTTGTTACTGTTTATAGGGTCAATATATGTAACAATCCAATGCATTTGACTAATTATAAGAGTTCAGGTTGAATTTGGAATGTTTAGACAACATTTATACCCATTTTGTCCCAAAACAGGCTAAAACTGAGAAAACATTGATTCAAAGCTGTAAACAGCTTTGTTACTGTTTCTAGGTCAGAATGTATAATAATCCAATGCAATTGACTAATTATAAGAGTTCGGATTGAATTTGAAGTGTTTAGACAACAATTATACCCATTTTGTCCCGAAACAAGCTATAACCGTGAAAACATTGATTTGAAGTAGTAAACAGCTTTGTTACTGTTTCTAGGGTCAGAATGTGTGACAATCCAATGCATTTGACTAATTGTAAGAGTTTGGGATGAATTTGAAGTGTTTAGACAACAATTATACCCATTTTGTCCCGAAACAAGCTAAAACAAAGAAAACATTGATTTGAAGTAGTAACCAGCTTTGTTACTGTTTCTAGGGTCAGAATGTGTGACAATCCAATGCATTTGACTAATTGTAAGAGTATGGGATGAATTTAAAATGTTTAGACAACACTTAAACCTCTTTTATCCCAAAACAAGCTTACGCCGAGAAAACAGGCTAAAACCGAGAAAACATTAATTCGAAGCAGTAAACAGTTTTGTTACTGTTTATAGGGTCAATATATGTAACAGTCCAATGCATTTGACTAATTATAAGAGTTCAGGTTGAATTTGGAATGTTTAGACAAGACTTATACCCATTTTGTCCCAAAACAGGCTAAAACCGAGAAAACATTGATTCGAAGCAGTAAACAGTTTTGTTACTGTTGATAGTGTCAAAATATGTAACAATTCAATGCATTTGACTAATTATAAGAGTTCGGGTTGAATTTGGAGTGTTTAGACAACACTTATACCCATTTTGTCCCGAAACATGCTAAAACCAAGAAAACATTGATTCAAAGCAGTAAACAGCTTTGCTACTGCTTGTAGGGTCAGAATGTGTGACAATCCAATGCTCTTGACTAATTGTAAGAGTTTTGGATGAATTAGGAGTGTTTAGACAACACTTAAGCCTGTTTTATCCCAAAACAAGCTTAAGCCGGGAAAACAGGCTAAAACCAAGAAAACATTGATTCGAAGCAGTAAACAGTTTTGTTACAGTTTATAGGGTCAATATACGTAACAATCCAATGCATTTGACTAATTATAAGAGTTCGGGTTGAATTTGGAGTGTTTAGACAACACTTATACCCATTTTGTCCCAAAACAGGATAAAACTGAGAAAACATTGATTCGAAGCAGTAAACAGCTTTGTTACTGTTGATAGGTTCAAAATATGTTGCAATCCAATGCATTTGACTAATTATAGGAGTTCGGGTTGAATTAGGAGTGTTTAGACAACACTTATACCCATTTTGTCCCGAAACAGGCTAAAACCGAGAAAACATTGATTCGAAGCAGTAAACAGCTTTGTTACTGTTTATAGGGTCAAAAGATGTAGCAATCCAATGCATTTGACTAATTCTAAGAGTTCGGGTTGAATTTGGAGTGCTTAGACAACACTTATACCCATTTTGTCCCGAAACAGGCTAAAACCGAGAAAACATTAATTCGAAGCAGTAAACAGTTTTGTTACTGTTTATAGGGTCAATATATGTAACAATCCAATGCATTTGACTAATTATAAGAGTTCAGGTTGAATTTGGAATGTTTAGACAACATTTATACCCATTTTGTCCCAAAACAGGCTAAAACTGAGAAAACATTGATTCAAAGCTGTAAACAGCTTTGTTACTGTTTCTAGGTCAGAATGTATAATAATCCAATGCAATTGACTAATTATAAGAGTTCGGATTGAATTTGAAGTGTTTAGACAACAATTATACCCATTTTGTCCCGAAACAAGCTATAACCGTGAAAACATTGATTTGAAGTAGTAAACAGCTTTGTTACTGTTTCTAGGGTCAGAATGTGTGACAATCCAATGCATTTGACTAATTGTAAGAGTTTGGGATGAATTTGAAGTGTTTAGACAACAATTATACCCATTTTGTCCCGAAACAAGCTAAAACAAAGAAAACATTGATTTGAAGTAGTAAACAGCTTTGTTACTGTTTCTAGGGTCAGAATGTGTGACAATCCAATGCATTTGACTAATTGTAAGAGTATGGGATGAATTTGAAATGTTTAGACAACACTTAAACCTCTTTTATCCCAAAACAAGCTTACGCCGAGAAAACAGGCTAAAACCGAGAAAACATTAATTCGAAGCAGTAAACAGTTTTGTTACTGTTTATAGGGTCAATATATGTAACAGTCCAATGCATTTGACTAATTATAAGAGTTCAGGTTGAATTTGGAATGTTTAGACAAGACTTATACCCATTTTGTCCCAAAACAGGCTAAAACCGAGAAAACATTGATTCGAAGCAGTAAACAGTTTTGTTACTGTTGATAGTGTCAAAATATGTAACAATTCAATGCATTTGACTAATTATAAGAGTTCGGGTTGAATTTGGAGTGTTTAGACAACACTTATACCCATTTTGTCCCGAAACATGCTAAAACCAAGAAAACATTGATTCAAAGCAGTAAACAGCTTTGCTACTGCTTCTAGGGTCAGAATCTGTGACAATCCAATGCTCTTGACTAATTGTAAGAGTTTTGGATGAATTAGGAGTGTTTAGACAACACTTAAACCTGTTTTATCCCAAAACAAGCTTAAGCCGGGAAAACAGGCTAAAACCAAGAAAACATTGATTCGAAGCAGTAAACAGTTTTGTTACAGTTTATAGGGTCAATATACGTAACAATCCAATGCATTTGACTAATTATAAGAGTTCGGGTTGAATTTGGAGTGTTTAGACAACACTTATACCCATTTTGTCCCAAAACAGGATAAAACTGAGAAAACATTGATTCGAAGCAGTAAACAGCTTTGTTACTGTTTATAGGTTCAAAATATGCTGCAATCCAATGCATTTGACTAATTATAGGAGTTCGGGTTGAATTAGGGGTGTTTAGACAACACTTATACCCATTTTGTCCCGAAACAGGCTAAAACCGAGAAAACATTGATTCGAAGCAGTAAACAGCTTTTTTACTGTTTATAGGGTCAAAAGATGTAGCAATCCAATGCATTTGACTAATTATAAGAGTTTGGGATCAATTTGAAGTGTTTAGACAACACTTAAACCTCTTTTATCCCAAAACAAGCTTAAGCCAAGAAAACATGCTAAAACCGAGAAAACATTGATTCGAAGCAGTAAACAGTTTTGTTACTGTTTATAGGGTCAATATATGTAACGATCCAATGCATTTGACTAATTATAAGAGTTCGAGTTGAATTTGGAATGTTTAGACAACACTTATACCCATTTTGTCCCGAAACAGGCTAAAACCGAGAAAACATTGATTCGAAGCAGTAAACAGCTTTGTTACTGTTTATAGCTTCAAAATATGTTGCAATCCAATGCATTTGACTAATTATAAGAGTTCAGGTTGAATTTGGAGTGTTTAGACACCACTTATACCCATTTTGTCCCGAAACAGGCTAAAACCGAGAAAAAATTTATTCGAAGCAGTAAATAGTTTTATTACTGTTGATAGTGTCAAAATATGTAACAATCCAATGCATTTGACTAATTATAGGAGTTCGGGTTGAATTAGGAGTGTTTAGACAACACTTATACCCATTTTGTCCCGAAACAGGCTAAAACCGAGAAAACATTGATTCAAAGCAGTAAACAGCTTTGTTACTGTTTATAGGGTCAAAAGATGTAGCAATCCAATGCATTTGACTAATTATAAGAGTTCGGGTTGAATTTGGAGAGTTTAGACAAGACTTATACCCATTTTGTCCCGAAACAGGCTAAAACCGAGAAAACATTAATTCGAAGCAGTAAACAGTTTTGTTACTGTTTATAGGGTCAATATATGTAACAATCCAATGCATTTGACTAATTATAAGAGTTCAGGTTGAATTTGGAATGTTTAGACAACACTTA
Source organism: Camelina sativa (assembly GCF_030686135.1). Taxonomy (NCBI): domain Eukaryota; kingdom Viridiplantae; phylum Streptophyta; class Magnoliopsida; order Brassicales; family Brassicaceae; genus Camelina; species Camelina sativa. Next base: position 16,468,237 of record NC_141887.1, read on the forward strand.
TACCCATTTTGTCCCAAAACAGGCTAAAACCGAGAAAACATTGATTCAAAGCTGTAAACAGCTTTGTTACTGTTTCTAGGGTCGGAATGTATAATAATCCAATGCAATTGACTAATTATAAGAGTTCGGGTTGAATTTGAAGTGTTTAGACAACAATTATACCCATTTTGTCCCGAAACAGGCTAAAAAAGAGAAAACATTGATTTGAAGCAGTAAACAGCTTTGTTACTGTTTCTAGGGTCAGAATGTGTAACAATCGAATGCATTTGAATAATTGTAAGAGTTTGGGATGAATTTGAAGTGTTTAGACAACACTTAAACCTCTCTTATCCCAAAACAAACTTAAGCCGAGAAAACATGCTAAAACCGAGAAAACATTGATTAGAAGCAGTAAACAGTTTTGTTACTGTTTATAGGGTCAATATATGTAACGATCCAATGCATTTGACTAATTATAAGAGTTCGAGTTGAATTTGGAATGTTTAGACAACACTTATACCCATTTTGTCCCGAAACAGGCTAAAACCGAGAAAACATTGATTCGAAGCAGTAAACAGCTTTGTTACTGTTTATAGGTTCAAAATATGTTGCAATCCAATGCATTTGACTAATTATAAGAGTTCGGGTTGAATTTGGAGTGTTTAGACAGCACTTATACCCATTTTGTCCCGAAACAGGCTAAAACCGAGAAAAAAATAATTCGAAGCAGTAAATAGTTTTGTTACTGTTGATAGTGTCAAAATATGTAACAATCCAATGCATTTGACTAATTATAGGAGTTCGGGTTGAATTTGGAGTGTTTAGACAACACTTATACCCATTTTGTCCCGAAACATGCTAAAACCAAGAAAACATTGATTCAAAGCAGTAAACAGCTTTGCTACTGCTTCTAGGGTCAGAATGTGTGACAATCCAATGCTCTTGACTAATTGTAAGAGTTTTGGATGAATTAGGAGTGTTTAGACAACACTTAAACCTCTTTTATCCCAAAACAAGCTTAAGCCAAGAAAACATGCTAAAACCGAGAAAACATTGATTCGAAGCAGTAAACTGTTTTGTTACTGTTTATAGGGTCAATATATGTAACGATCCAATGCATTTGACTAATTATAAGAGTTCGAGTTGAATTTGGAATGTTTAGACAACACTTATACCCATTTTGTCCCGAAACAGGCTAAAACCGAGAAAACATTGATTCGAAGCAGTAAACAGCTTTGTTACTGTTTATAGGTTCAAAATATGTTGCAATCCAATGCATTTGACTAATTATAAGAGTTCGGGTTGAATTTGGAGTGTTTAGACAGCACTTATACCCATTTTGTCCCGAAACAGGCTAAAACCGAGAAAAAAATAATTCGAAGCAGTAAATAGTTTTGTTACTGTTGATAGTGTCAAAATATGTAACAATCCAATGCATTTGACTAATTATAGGAGTTCGGGTTGAATTTGGAGTGTTTAGACAACAATTATACCCATTTTGTCCCGAAACAGGCTAAAACCGGGAAAACATTGATTCGAAGCAGTAAACAGCTTTGTTACTGTTTATAGGGTCAAAAGATGTAGCAATCCAATGCATTTGACTAATTATAAGAGTTTGGTATCAATTTGAAGTGTTTAGACAACACTTAAACCTCTTTTATCCCAAAACAAGCTTAAGCCAAGAAAACATGCTAAAACCGAGAAAACATTGATTCGAAGCAGTAAACTGTTTTGTTACTGTTTATAGGGTCAATATATGTAATGATCCAATGCATTTGACTAATTATAAGAGTTCGAGTTGAATTTGGAATGTTTAGACAACACTTATACCCATTTTGTCCCGAAACAGGCTAAAACCGAGAAAACATTGATTCGAAGCAGTAAACAGCTTTGTTACTGTTTATAGGTTCAAAATATGTTGCAATCCAATGCATTTGACTAATTATAAGAGTTCGGGTTGAATTCGGAGTGTTTAGACACCACTTATACCCATTTTGTCCCGAAACAGGCTAAAACCGAGAAAAAATTTATTCGAAGCAGTAAATAGTTTTATTACTGTTGATAGTGTCAAAATATGTAACAATCCAATGCATTTGACTAATTATAGGAGTTCGGGTTGAATTAGGAGTGTTTAGACAACACTTATACCCATTTTGTCCCGAAACAGGCTAAAACCGAGAAAACATTGATTCAAAGCAGTAAACAGCTTTGTTACTGTTTATAGGGTCAAAAGATGTAGCAATCCAATGCATTTGACTAATTATAAGAGTTCGGGTTGAATTTGGAGTGTTTAGACAAGACTTATACCCATTTTGTCCCGAAACAGGCTAAAACCGAGAAAACATTAATTCGAAGCAGTAAACAGTTTTGTTACTGTTTATAGGGTCAATATATGTAACAATCCAATGCATTTGACTAATTATAAGAGTTCAGGTTGAATTTGGAATGTTTAGACAACACTTATACCCATTTTGTCCCAAAACAGGCTAAAACTGAGAAAACATTGATTCAAAGCTGTAAACAGCTTTGTTACTGTTTCTAGGGTCGGAATGTATAATAATCCAATGCAATTGACTAATTATAAGAGTTCGGGTTGAATTTGAAGTGTTTAGACAACAATTATACCCATTTTGTCCCGAAACAGGCTAAAAAGGAGAAAACATTGATTTGAAGCAGTAAACAGCTTTGTTACTGTTTCTAGGGTCAGAATGTGTAACAATCGAATGCATTTGAATAATTGTAAGAGTTTGGGATGAATTTGAAGTGTTTAGACAACACTTAAACCTCTCTTATCCCAAAACAAGCTTAAGCCGAGAAAACATGCTAAAACCGAGAAAACATTGATTAGAAGCAGTAAACAGTTTTGTTACTGTTTATAGGGTCAATATATGTAACGATCCAATGCATTTGACTAATTATAAGAGTTCGAGTTGAATTTGGAATGTTTAGACAACACTTATACCCATTTTGTCCCGAAACAGGCTAAAACCGAGAAAACATTGATTCGAAGCAGTAAACAGCTTTGTTACTGTTTATAGGTTCAAAATATGTTGCAATCCAATGCATTTGACTAATTATAAGAGTTCGGGTTGAATTTGGAGTGTTTAGACAACACTTATACCCATTTTGTCCCGAAACAGGCTAAAACCGAGAAAAAAATAATTCGAAGCAGTAAATAGTTTTGTTACTGTTGATAGTGTCAAAATATGTAACAATCCAATGCATTTGACTAATTATAGGAGTTCGGGTTGAATTTGGAGTGTTTAGACAACACTTATACCCATTTTGTCCCGAAACAGGCTAAAACCGAGAAAACATTGATTCAAAGCAGTAAACAGCTTTGTTACTGTTTATAGGGTCAAAAGATGTAGCAATCCAATGCATTTGACTAATTCTAAGAGTTCGGGTTGAATTTGGAGTGCTTAGACAACACTTATACCCATTTTGTCCCGAAACAGGCTAAAACCGAGAAAACATTAATTTGAAGCAGTAAACAGTTTTGTTACTGTTTATAGGGTCAATATATGTAACAATCCAATGCATTTGACTAATTATAAGAGTTCATGTTGAATTTGGAATGTTTAGACAACACTTATACCCATTTTGTCCCAAAACAGGCTAAAACTGAGAAAACATTGATTCAAAGCTATAAACAGCTTTGTTACTGTTTCTATGGTCAGAATGTATAATAATCCAATGCAATTGACTAATTATAAGAGTTCGGGTTGAATTTGAAGTGTTTAGACAACAATTATACCCATTTTGTCCCGAAACTAGCTATAACCGTGAAAACATTGATTTGAAGTAGTAAACAGCTTTGTTACTGTTTCTAGGGTCAGAATGTGTGACAATCCAATGCATTTGACTAATTGTAAGAGTTTGGGATGAATTTGAAGTGTTTAGACAACAATTATACCCATTTTGTCCCGAAACAAGCTAAAACAAAGAAAACATTGATTTGAAGTAGTAAACAGCTTTGTTACTGTTTCTAGGGTCAGAATGTGTGACAATCCAATGCATTTGACTAATTGTAAGAGTATGGGATGAATTTGAAATGTTTAGACAACACTTAAACCTCTTTTATCCCAAAACAAGCTTACGCCGAGAAAACAGGCTAAAACCGAGAAAACATTAATTCGAAGCAGTAAACAGTTTTGTTACTGTTTATATGGTCAATATATGTAACAATCCAATGCATTTGACTAATTATAAGAGTTCAGGTTGAATTTGGAATGTTTAGACAAGACTTATACCCATTTTGTCCCAAAACAGGCTAAAACCGAGAAAACGTTGATTCGAAGCAGTAAACAGTTTTGTTACTGTTGATAGTGTCAAAATATGTAACAATCCAATGCATTTGACTAATTATAAGAGTTCGGGTTGAATTTGGAGTGTTTAGACAACACTTATACCCATTTTGTCCCGAAACATGCTAAAACCAAGAAAACATTGATTCAAAGCAGTAAACAGCTTTGCTACTGCTTCTAGGGTCAGAATGTGTGACAATCCAATGCTCTTGACTAATTGTAAGAGTTTTGGATGAATTAGGAGTGTTTAGACAACACTTAAACCTGTTTTATCTCAAAACAAGCTTAAGCCGGGAAAACAGGCTAAAACCAAGAAAACATTGATTCGAAGCAGTAAACAGTTTTGTTACAGTTTATAGGGTCAATATACGTAACAATCCAATGCATTTGACTAAATATAAGAGTTCGGGTTGAATTTGGAGTGTTTAGACAACACTTATACCCATTTTGTCCCAAAACAGGATAAAACTGAGAAAACATTGATTCGAAGCAGTAAACAGCTTTGTTACTGTTTATAGGTTCAAAATATGTTGCAATCCAATGCATTTGACTAATTATAGGAGTTCGGGTTGAATTAGGAGTGTTTAGACAACACTTATACCCATTTTGTCCCGAAACAGGCTAAAACCGAGAAAACATTAATTCGAAGCAGTAAACAGTTTTGTTACTGTTTATAGGGTCAATATATGTAACAATCCAATGCATTTGACTAATTATAAGAGTTCAGGTTGAATTTGGAATGTTTAGACAACACTTATACCCATTTTGTCCCAAAACAGGCTAAAACTGAGAAAACATTGATTCAAAGCTGTAAACAGCTTTGTTACTGTTTCTAGGGTCGGAATGTATAATAATCCAATGCAATTGACTAATTATAAGAGTTCGGGTTGAATTTGAAGTGTTTAGACAACAATTATACCCATTTTGTCCCGAAACAGGCTAAAAAGGAGAAAACATTGATTTGAAGCAGTAAACAGCTTTGTTACTGTTTCTAGGGTCAGAATGTGTAACAATCGAATGCATTTGAATAATTGTAAGAGTTTGGGATGAATTTGAAGTGTTTAGACAACACTTAAACCTCTCTTATCCCAAAACAAGCTTAAGCCGAGAAAACATGCTAAAACCGAGAAAACATTGATTAGAAGCAGTAAACAGTTTTGTTACTGTTTATAGGGTCAATATATGTAACGATCCAATGCATTTGACTAATTATAAGAGTTCGAGTTGAATTTGGAATGTTTAGACAACACTTATACCCATTTTGTCCCGAAACAGGCTAAAACCGAGAAAACATTGATTCGAAGCAGTAAACAGCTTTGTTACTGTTTATAGGTTCAAAATATGTTGCAATCCAATGCATTTGACTAATTATAAGAGTTCGGGTTGAATTTGGAGTGTTTAGACAACACTTATACCCATTTTGTCCCGAAACAGGCTAAAACCGAGAAAAAAATAATTCGAAGCAGTAAATAGTTTTGTTACTGTTGATAGTGTCAAAATATGTAACAATCCAATGCATTTGACTAATTATAGGAGTTCGGGTTGAATTTGGAGTGTTTAGACAACACTTATACCCATTTTGTCCCGAAACAGGCTAAAACCGAGAAAACATTGATTCAAAGCAGTAAACAGCTTTGTTACTGTTTATAGGGTCAAAAGATGTAGCAATCCAATGCATTTGACTAATTCTAAGAGTTCGGGTTGAATTTGGAGTGCTTAGACAACACTTATACCCATTTTGTCCCGAAACAGGCTAAAACCGAGAAAACATTAATTCGAAGCAGTAAACAGTTTTGTTACTGTTTATAGGGTCAATATATGTAACAATCCAATGCATTTGACTAATTATAAGAGTTCATGTTGAATTTGGAATGTTTAGACAACACTTATACCCATTTTGTCCCAAAACAGGCTAAAACTGAGAAAACATTGATTCAAAGCTGTAAACAGCTTTGTTACTGTTTCTAGGGTTAGAATGTATAATAATCCAATGCAATTGACTAATTATAAGAGTTCGGGTTGAATTTGAAGTGTTTAGACAACAATTATACCCATTTTGTCCCGAAACAAGCTATAACCGTGAAAACATTGATTTGAAGTAGTAAACAGCATTGTTACTGTTTCTAGGGTCAGAATGTGTGACAATCCAATGCATTTGACTAATTGTAAGAGTTTGGGATGAATTTGAAGTGTTTAGACAACAATTATACCCATTTTGTCCCGAAACAAGCTAAAACAAAGAAAACATTGATTTGAAGTAGTAAACAGCTTTGTTACTGTTTCTAGGGTCAGAATGTGTGACAATCCAATGCATTTGACTAATTGTAAGAGTATGGGATGAATTTGAAATGTTTAGACAACACTTAAACCTCTTTTATCCCAAAACAAGCTTACGCCGAGAAAACAGGCTAAAACCGAGAAAACATTAATTCGAAGCAGTAAACAGTTTTGTTACTGTTTATAGGGTCAATATATGTAATAATCCAATGCATTTGACTAATTATAAGAGTTCAGGTTGAATTTGGAATGTTTAGACAAGACTTATACCCATTTTGTCCCAAAACAGGCTAAAACCGAGAAAACATTGATTCGAAGCAGTAAACAGTTTTGTTACTGTTGATAGTGTCAAAATATGTAACAATCCAATACATTTGACTAATTATAAGAGTTCGGGTTGAATTTGGAGTGTTTAGACAACACTTATACCCATTTTGTCCCGAAACATGCTAAAACCAAGAAAACATTGATTCAAAGCAGTAAACAGCTTTGCTACTGCTTCTAGGGTCAGAATGTGTGACAATCCAATGCTCTTGACTAATTGTAAGAGTTTTGGATGAATTAGGAGTGTTTAGACAACACTTAAACCTGTTTTATCCCAAAACAAGCTTAAGCCGGGAAAACAGGCTAAAACCAAGAAAACATTGATTCGAAGCAGTAAACAGTTTTGTTACAGTTTATAGGGTCAATATACGTAACAATCCAATGCATTTGACTAAATATAAGAGTTCGGGTTGAATTTGGAGTGTTTAGACAACACTTATACCCATTTTGTCCCAAAACAGGATAAAACTGAGAAAACATTGATTCGAAGCAGTAAACAGCTTTGTTACTGTTTATAGGTTCAAAATATGTTGCAATCCAATGCATTTGACTAATTATAGGAGTTCGGGTTGAATTAGGAGTGTTTAGACAACACTTATACCCATTTTGTCCCGAAACAGGCTAAAACCGAGAAAACATTGATTCGAAGCAGTAAACAGCTTTGTTACTGTTTATAGGGTCAAAAGATGTAGCAATCCAATGCATTTGACTAATTATAAGAGTTTGGGATCAATTTGAAGTGTTTAGACAACACTTAAACCTCTTTTATCCCAAAACAAGCTTAAGCCGAGAAAACATGCTAAAACCGAGAAAACATTGATTCGAAGCAGTAAACAGTTTTGTTACTGTTTATAGGGTCAATATATGTAACGATCCAATGCATTTGACTAATTATAAGAGTTCGAGTTGAATTTGGAATGTTTAGACAACACTTATACCCATTTTGTCCCGAAACAGGCTAAAACCGAGAAAACATTGATTCGAAGCAGTAAACAGCTTTGTTACTGTTTATAGGTTCAAAATATGTTGCAATCCAATGCATTTGACTAATTATAAGAGTTCGGGTTGAATTTGGAGTGTTTAGACAACACTTATACCCATTTTGTCCCGAAATAGGCTAAAACCGAGAAAAAATTTATTCGAAGCAGTAAATAGTTTTATTACTGTTGATAGTGTCAAAATATGTAACAATCCAATGCATTTGACTAATTATAGGAGTTCGGGTTGAATTAGGAGTGTGTAGACAACACTTATACCCATTTTGTCCCGAAACAGGCTAAAACCGAGAAAACATTGATTCAAAGCAGTAAACAGCTTTGTTACTGTTTATAGGGTCAAAAGATGTAGCAATCCAATGCATTTGACTAATTATAAGAGTTCGGGTTGAATTTGGAGTGTTTAGACAAGACTTATACCCATTTTGTCCCGAAACAGGCTAAAACCGAGAAAACATTAATTCGAAGCAGTAAACAGTTTTGTTACTGTTTATAGGGTCAATATATGTAACAATCCAATGCATTTGACTAATTATAAGAGTTCATGTTGAATTTGGAATGTTTAGACAACACTTATACCCATTTTGTCCCAAAACAGGCTAAAACTGAGAAAACATTGATTCAAAGCTGTAAACAGCTTTGTTACTTTTTCTAGGGTTAGAATGTATAATAATCCAATGCAATTGACTAATTATAAGAGTTCGGGTTGAATTTGAAGTGTTTAGACAACAATTATACCCATTTTGTCCCGAAACAAGCTATAACCGTGAAAACATTGATTTGAAGTAGTAAACAGCTTTGTTACTGTTTCTAGGGTCAGAATGTGTGACAATCCAATGCATTTGACTAATTGTAAGAGTTTGGGATGAATTTGAAGTGTTTAGACAACAATTATACCCATTTTGTCCCGAAACAAGCTAAAACAAAGAAAACATTGATTTGAAGTAGTAAACAGCTTTGTTACTGTTTCTAGGGTCAGAATGTGTGACAATCCAATGCATTTGACTAATTGTAAGAGTATGGGATGAATTTGAAATGTTTAGACAACACTTAAACCTCTTTTATCCCAAAACAAGCTTACGCCGAGAAAACAGGCTAAAACCGAGAAAACATTAATTCGAAGCAGTAAACAGTTTTGTTACTGTTTATAGGGTCAATATATGTAACAATCCAATGCATTTGACTAATTATAAGAGTTCAGGTTGAATTTGGAATGTTTAGACAAGACTTATACCCATTTTGTCCCAAAACAGGCTAAAACCGAGAAAACATTGATTCGAAGCAGTAAACAGTTTTGTTACTGTTGATAGTGTCAAAATATGTAACAATCCAATACATTTGACTAATTATAAGAGTTCGGGTTGAATTTGGAGTGTTTAGACAACACTTATACCCATTTTGTCCCGAAACATGCTAAAACCAAGAAAACATTGATTCAAAGCAGTAAACAGCTTTGCTACTGCTTCTAGGGTCAGAATGTGTGACAATCCAATGCTCTTGACTAATTGTAAGAGTTTTGGATGAATTAGGAGTGTTTAGACAACACTTAAACCTGTTTTATCCCAAAACAAGCTTAAGCCGGGAAAACAAGCTAAAACCAAGAAAACATTGATTCGAAGAAGTAAAAAGTTACAGTTTATAGGGTCAATATACGTAACAATCCAATGCATTTGACTAATTATAAGAGTTCGGGTTGAATTTGGAGTGTTTAGACAACACTTATACCCATTTTGTCCCAAAACAGGATAAAACTGAGAAAACATTGATTCGAAGCAGTAAACAGCTTTGTTACTGTTTATAGGTTAAAAATATGTTGCAGTCCAATGCATTTGACTAATTATAGGAGTTCGGGTTGAATTAGGAGTGTTTAGACAACACTTATACCCATTTTGTCCCGAAACAGGCTAAAACCGAGAAAACATTGATTCGAAGCAGTAAACAGCTTTGTTACTGTTTATAGGGTCAAAAGATGTAGCAATCCAATGCATTTGACTAATTATAAGAGTTTGGGATCAATTTGAAGTGTTTAGACAACACTTAAACCTGTTTTATCCCAAAACAAGCTTAAGCCGAGAAAACATGCTAAAACCGAGAAAACATTGATTCGAAGCAGTAAACAGTTTTGTTACTGTTTATAGGGTCAATATATGTAACGATCCAATGCATTTGACTAATTATAAGAGTTCGGGTTGAATTTGGAGTGTTTAGACAAGACTTATACCCATTTTGTCCCGTAACAGGCTAAAACCGAGAAAACATTAATTCGAAGCAGTAAACAGTTTTGTTACTGTTTATAGGGTCAATATATGTAACAATCCAATGCATTTGACTAATTATAAGAGTTCATGTTGAATTTGGAATGTTTAGACAACACTTATACCCATTTTGTCCCAAAACAGGCTAAAACTGAGAAAACATTGATTCAAAGCTGTAAACAGCTTTGTTACTGTTTCTAGGGTTAGAATGTATAATAATCCAATGCAATTGACTAATTATAAGAGTTCGGGTTGAATTTGAAGTGTTTAGACAACAATTATACCCATTTTGTCCCGAAACAAGCTATCACCGTGAAAACATTGATTTGAAGTAGTAAACAGCTTTGTTACTGTTTCTAGGGTCAGAATGTGTGACAATCCAATGCATTTGACTAATTGTAAGAGTTTGGGATGAATTTGAAGTGTTTAGACAACAATTATACCCATTTTGTCCCGAAATAGCTAAAACAAAGAAAACATTGATTTGAAGTAGTAAACAGCTTTGTTACTGTTTCTAGGGTCAGAATGTGTGACAATCCAATGCATTTGACTAATTGTAAGAGTATGGGATGAATTTGAAATGTTTAGACAACACTTAAACCTCTTTTATCCCAAAACAAGCTTAAGCTGAGAAAACATGCTAAAACCGAGAAAACATTGATTCGAAGCAGTAAACAGTTTTGTTACTGTTTATAGGGTCAATATCTGTAACAATCCAATGCATTTGACTAATTATAAGAGTTCGAGTTGAATTTGGAGTGTTTAGACAACACTTATACCCATTTTGTCCCGAAACAGGCTAAAACCGAGAAAACATTGATTCGAAGCAGTAAACAGCTTTGTTACTGTTTATAGGTTCAAAAATATGTTGCAATCCAATGCATTTGACTAATTATAAGAGTTCGGGTTGAATTTGGAGTGTTTAGACAACACTTATACCCATTTTGTCCCGAAACAGGCTAAAACCGAGAAAAAATTTATTCGAAGCAGTAAATAGTTTTATTACTGTTGATAGTGTCAAAATATGTAACAATCCAATGCATTTGACTAATTATAGGAGTTCGGGTTGAATTAGGAGTGTTTAGACAACACTTATACCCATTTTGTCCCGAAACAGGCTAAAACCGAGAAAACATTGATTCAAAGCAGTAAACAGCTTTGTTACTGTTTATAGGGTCAAAAGATGTAGCAATCCAATGCATTTGGCTAATTATAAGAGTTCGGGTTGAATTTGGAGTGTTTAGACAAGACTTATACCCATTTTGTCCCGAAACAGGCTAAAACCGAGAAAACATTAATTCGAAGCAGTAAACAGTTTTGTTACTGTTTATAGGGTCAATATATGTAACAATCCAATGCATTTGACTAATTATAAGAGTTCATGTTGAATTTGGAATGTTTAGACAACACTTATACCCATTTTGTCCCAAAACAGGCTAAAACTGAGAAAACATTGATTCAAAGCTGTAAACAGCTTTGTTAATGTTTCTAGGGTTAGAATGTATAATAATCCAATGCAATTGACTAATTATAAGAGTTCGGGTTGAATTTGAAGTGTTTAGACAACAATTATACCCATTTTGTCCCGAAACAAGCTATAACCGTGAAAACATTGATTTGAAGTAGTAAACAGCTTTGTTACTGTTTCTAGGGTCAGAATGTGTGACAATCCAATGCATTTGACTAATTGTAAGAGTTTGGGATGAATTTGAAGTGTTTAGACAACAATTATACCCATTTTGTCCCGAAACAAGCTAAAACAAAGAAAACATTGATTTGAAGTAGTAAACAGCTTTGTTACTGTTTCTAGGGTCAGAATGTGTGACAATCCAATGCATTTGACTAATTGTAAGAGTATGGGATGAATTTGAAATGTTTAGACAACACTTAAACCTCTTTTATCCCAAAACAAGCTTACGCCGAGAAAACAGGCTAAAACCGAGAAAACATTAATTCGAAGCAGTAAACAGTTTTGTTACTGTTTATAGGGTCAATATATGTAACAATCCAATGCATTTGACTAATTATAAGAGTTCAGGTTGAATTTGGAATGTTTAGACAAGACTTATACCCATTTTGTCCCAAAACAGGCTAAAACCGAGAAAACATTGATTCGAAGCAGTAAACAGTTTTGTTACTGTTGATAGTGTCAAAATATGTAACAATCCAATGCATTTGACTAATTATAAGAGTTCGGGTTGAATTTGGAGTGTTTAGACAACACTTATACCCATTTTGTCCCGAAACATGCTAAAACCAAGAAAACATTGATTCAAAGCAGTAAACAGCTTTGCTACTGCTTCTAGGGTCAGAATGTGTGACAATCCAATGCTCTTGACTAATTGTAAGAGTTTTGGATGAATTAGGAGTGTTTAGACAACACTTAAACCTGTTTTATCCCAAAACAAGCTTAAGCCGGGAAAACAGGCTAAAACCAAGAAAACATTGATTCGAAGAAGTAAACAGTTACAGTTTATAGGGTCAATATACGTAACAATCCAATGCATTTGACTAATTATAAGAGTTCGGGTTGAATTTGGAGTGTTTAGACAACACTTATACCCATTTTGTCCCAAAACAGGATAAAACTGAGAAAACATTGATTCGAAGCAGTAAACAGCTTTGTTACTGTTTATAGGTTCAAAATATGTTGCAATCCAATGCATTTGACTAATTATAGGAGTTCGGGTTGAATTAGGAGTGTTTAGACAACACTTATACCCATTTTGTCCCGAAACAGGCTAAAACCGAGAGAACATTGATTCGAAGCAGTAAACAGCTTTGTTACTGTTTATAGGGTCAAAAGATGTAGCAATCCAATGCATTTGACTAATTATAAGAGTTTGGGATCAATTTGAAGTGTTTAGACAACACTTAAACCTGTTTTATCCCAAAACAAGCTTAAGCCGAGAAAACATGCTAAAACCGAGAAAACATTGATTCGAAGCAGTAAACAGTTTTGTTACTGTTTATAGGGTCAATATATGTAACGATCCAATGCATTTGACTAATTATAAGAGTTTGAGTTGAATTTGGAATGTTTAGACAACACTTATACCCATTTTGTCCCGAAACAGGCTAAAACCGAGAAAACATTGATTCGAAGCAGTAAACAGCTTTGTTACTGTTTATAGGTTCAAAGTATGTTGCAATCCAATGCATTTGACTAATTATAAGAGTTCGGGTTGAATTTGGAGTGTTTAGACAACACTTATACCCATTTTGTCCCGAAACAGGCTAAAACCGAGAAAAAATTTATTCGAAGCAGTAAATAGTTTTATTACTGTTGATAGTGTCAACATATGTAACAATCCAATGCATTTGACTAATTATAGGAGTTCGGGTTGAATTAGGAGTGTTTAGACAACACTTATACCCATTTTGTCCCGAAACAGGCTAAAACCGAGAAAACATTGATTCAAAGCAGTAAACAGCTTTGTTACTGTTTATAGGGTCAAAAGATGTAGCAATCCAATGCATTTGACTAATTATAAGAGTTCGGGTTGAATTTGGAGTGTTTAGACAAGACTTATACCCATTTTGTCCCGAAACAGGCTAAAACCGAGAAAACATTAATTCGAAGCAGTAAACAGTTTTGTTACTGTTTATAGGGTCAATATATGTAACAATCCAATGCATTTGACTAATTATAAGAGTTCATGTTGAATTTGGAATGTTTAGACAACACTTATACCCATTTTGTCCCAAAACAGGCTAAAACTGAGAAAACATTGATTCAAAGCTGTAAACAGCTTTGTTACTGTTTCTAGGGTTAAAATGTATAATAATCCAATGCAATTGACTAATTATAAGAGTTCGGGTTGAATTTGAAGTGTTTAGACAACAATTATACCCATTTTGTCCCGAAACAAGCTATAACCGTGAAAACATTGATTTGAAGTAGTAAACAGCTTTGTTACTGTTTCTAGGGTCAGAATGTGTGACAATCCAATGCATTTGACTAATTGTAAGAGTTTGGGATGAATTTGAAGTGTTTAGACAACAATTATACCCATTTTGTCCCGAAACAAGCTAAAACAAAGAAAACATTGATTTGAAGTAGTAAACAGCTTTGTTACTGTTTCTAGGGTCAGAATGTGTGACAATCCAATGCATTTGACTAATTGTAAGAGTATGGGATGAATTTGAAATGTTTAGACAACACTTAAACCTCTTTTATCCCAAAACAAGCTTACGCCGAGAAAACAGGCTAAAACCGAGAAAACATTAATTCGAAGCAGTAAACAGTTTTGTTACTGTTTATAGGGTCAATATATGTAACAATCCAATGCATTTGACTAATTATAAGAGTTCAGGTTGAATTTGGAATGTTTAGACAAGACTTATACCCATTTTGTCCCAAAACAGGCTAAAACCGAGAAAACATTGATTCGAAGCAGTAAACAGTTTTGTTACTGTTGATAGTGTCAAAATATGTAACAATCCAATGCATTTGACTAATTATAAGAGTTCGGGTTGAATTTGGAGTGTTTAGACAACACTTATACCCATTTTGTCCCGAAACATGCTAAAACCAAGAAAACATTGATTCAAAGCAGTAAACAGCTTTGCTACTGCTTCTAGGGTCAGAATGTGTGACAATCCAATGCTCTTGACTAATTGTAAGAGTTTTGGATGAATTAGGAGTGTTTAGACAACACTTAAACCTGTTTTATCCCAAAACAAGCTTAAGCCGGGAAAACAGGCTAAAACCAAGAAAACATTGATTCGAAGAAGTAAACAGTTACAGTTTATAGGGTCAATATACGTAACAATCCAATGCATTTGACTAATTATAAGAGTTCGGGTTGAATTTGGAGTGTTTAGACAACACTTATACCCATTTTGTCCCAAAACAGGATAAAACTGAGAAAACATTGATTCGAAGCAGTAAACAGCTTTGTTACTGTTTATAGGTTCAAAATATGTTGCAATCCAATGCATTTGACTAATTATAGGAGTTCGGGTTGAATTAGGAGTGTTTAGACAACACTTATACCCATTTTGTCCCGAAACAGGCTAAAACCGAGAAAACATTGATTCGAAGCAGTAAACAGCTTTGTTACTGTTTATAGGGTCAAAAGATGTAGCAATCCAATGCATTTGACTAATTATAAGAGTTTGGGATCAATTTGAAGTGTTTAGACAACACTTAAACCTCTTTTATCCCAAAACAAGCTTAAGCCGAGAAAACATGCTACAACCGAGAAAACATTGATTCGAAGCAGTAAACAGTTTTGTTACTGTTTATAGGGTCAATATATGTAACGATCCAATGCATTTGACTAATTATAAGAGTTCGAGTTGAATTTGGAATGTTTAGACAACACTTATACCCATTTTGTCCCGAAACAGGCTAAAACCGAGAAAACATTGATTCGAAGCAGTAAACAGCTTTGTTACTGTTTATAGGTTCAAAATATGTTGTAATCCAATGCATTTGACTAATTATAAGAGTTCGGGTTGAATTTGGAGTGTTTAGACAACACTTATACCCATTTTGTCCCGAAACAGGCTAAAACCGAGAAAAAAATAATTCGAAGCAGTAAATAGTTTTGTTACTGTTGATAGTGTCAAAATATGTAACAATCCAATGCATTTGACTAATTATAGGAGTTCGGGTTGAATTTGGAATGTTTAGACAACACTTATACCCATTTTGTCCCAAAACAGGCTAAAACTGAGAAAACATTGATTCAAAGCAGTAAACAGCTTTGTTACTGTTTAGAGGGTCAAAAGATGTAGCAATCCAATGCATTTGACTAATTATAAGAGTTCGGGTTGAATTTGGAGTGTTTAGACAAGACTTATACCCATTTTGTCCCGAAACAGGCTAAAACCGAGAAAACATTAATTCGAAGCAGTAAACAGTTTTGTTACTGTTTATAGGGTCAATATATGTAACAATCCAATGCATTTGACTAATTATAAGAGTTCATGTTGAATTTGGAATGTTTAGACAACACTTATACCCATTTTGTCCCAAAACAGGCTAAAACTGAGAAAACATTGATTCAAAGCTGTAAACAGCTTTGTTACTGTTTCTAGGGTTAGAATGTATAATAATCCAATGCAATTGACTAATTATAAGAGTTCGGGTTGAATTTGAAGTGTTTAGACAACAATTATACCCATTTTGTCCCGAAACAAGCTATAACCGTGAAAACATTGATTTGAAGTAGTAAACAGCTTTGTTACTGTTTCTAGGGTCAGAATGTGTGACAATCCAATGCATTTGACTAATTGTAAGAGTTTGGGATGAATTTGAAGTGTTTAGACAACAATTATACCCATTTTGTCCCGAAACAAGCTAAAACAAAGAAAACATTGATTTGAAGTAGTAAACAGCTTTGTTACTGTTTCTAGGGTCACAATGTGTGACAATCCAATGCATTTGACTAATTGTAAGAGTATGGGATGAATTTGAAATGTTTAGACAACACTTAAACCTCTTTTATCCCAAAACAAGCTTACGCCGAGAAAACAGGCTAAAACCGAGAAAACATTAATTCGAAGCAGTAAACAGTTTTGTTACTGTTTATAGGGTCAATATATGTAACAATCCAATGCATTTGACTAATTATAAGAGTTCAGGTTGAATTTGGAATGTTTAGACAAGACTTATACCCATTTTGTCCCAAAACAGGCTAAAACCGAGAAAACATTGATTCGAAGCAGTAAACAGTTTTGTTACTGTTGATAGTGTCAAAATATGTAACAATCCAATGCATTTGACTAATTATAAGAGTTCGGGTTGAATTTGGAGTGTTTAGACAACACTTATACCCATTTTGTCCCGAAACATGCTAAAACCAAGAAAACATTGATTCAAAGCAGTAAACAGCTTTGCTACTGCTTCTAGGGTCAGAATGTGTGACAATCCAATGCTCTTGACTAATTGTAAGAGTTTTGGATGAATTAGGAGTGTTTAGACAACACTTAAACCTGTTTTATCCCAAAACAAGCTTAAGCCGGGAAAACAGGCTAAAACCAAGAAAACATTGATTCGAAGAAGTAAACAGTTACAGTTTATAGGGTCAATATACGTAACAATCCAATGCATTTGACTAATTATAAGAGTTCGGGTTGAATTTGGAGTGTTTAGACAACACTTATACCCATTTTGTCCCAAAACAGGATAAAACTGAGAAAACATTGATTCGAAGCAGTAAACAGCTTTGTTACTGTTTATAGGTTCAAAATATGTTGCAATCCAATGCATTTGACTAATTATAGGAGTTCGGGTTGAATTAGGAGTGTTTAGACAACACTTATACCCATTTTGTCCCGAAACAGGCTAAAACCGAGAAAACATTGATTCGAAGCAGTAAACAGCTTTGTTACTGTTTATAGGGTCAAAAGATGTAGCAATCCAATGCATTTGACTAATTATAAGAGTTTGGGATCAATTTGAAGTGTTTAGACAACACTTAAACCTCTTTTATCCCAAAACAAGCTTAAGCCGAGAAAACATGCTAAAACCGAGAAAACATTGATTCGAAGCAGTAAACAGTTTTGTTACTGTTTATAGGGTCAATATATGTAACGATCCAATGCATTTGACTAATTATAAGAGTTCGAGTTGAATTTGGAATGTTTAGACAACACTTATACCCATTTTGTCCCGAAACAGGCTAAAACCGAGAAAACATTGATTCAAAGCAGTAAACAACTTTGTTATTGTTTATAGGTTCAAAATATGCTGCAATCCAATGCATTTGACTAATTATAAGAGTTCGGGTTGAATTTGGAGTGTTTAGACAACACTTATACCCATTTTGTCCCGAAACAGGCTAAAACCGAGAAAAAAATAATTCGAAGCAGTAAATAGCTTTATTACTGTTGATAGTGTCAAAATATGTAACAATCCAATGCATTTGACTAATTATAGGAGTTCGGGTTGAATTAGGAGTGTTTAGACAACACTTATACCCATTTTGTCCCGAAACAGGCTAAAACCGAGAAAAGATTGATTCAAAGCAGTAAACAGCTTTGTTACTGTTTATAGGGTCAAAAGATGTAGCAATCCAATGCATTTGACTAATTATAAGAGTTCGGGTTGAATTTGGAGTGTTTAGACAAGACTTATACCCATTTTGTCCCGAAACAGGCTAAAACCGAGAAAACATTAATTCGAAGCAGTAAACAGTTTTGTTACTGTTTATAGGGTCAATATATGTAACAATCCAATGCATTTGACTAATTATAAGAGTTCAGGTTGAATTTGGAATGTTTAGACAACACTTATACCCATTTTGTCCCAAAACAGGCTAAAACTGAGAAAACATTGATTCAAAGCTGTAAACAGCTTTGTTACTGTTTCTAGGGTCGGAATGTATAATAATCCAATGCAATTGACTAATTATAAGAGTTCGGGTTGAATTTGAAGTGTTTAGACAACAATTATACCCATTTTGTCCCGAAACAGGCTAAAACAGAGAAAACATTGATTTGAAGCAGTAAACAGATTTGTTACTGTTTATAGGGTCAAAAGATGTAGCAATCCAATGCATTTGACTAATTATAAGAGTTTGGGATCAATTTGAAGTGTTTAGACAACACTTAAACCTCTCTTATCCCAAAACAAGCTTAAGCCGAGAAAACATGCTAAAACCGAGAAAACATTGATTAGAAGCAGTAAACAGTTTTGTTACTGTTTATAGGGTCAATATATGTAATGATCCAATGCATTTGACTAATTATAAGAGTTCGAGTTGAATTTGGAAGGTTTAGACAACACTTATACCCATTTTGTCCCGAAATAGGCTAAAACCGAGAAAACATTGATTCGAAGCAGTAAACAGCTTTGTTACTGTTTATAGGTTCAAAATATGTTGCAATCCAATGCATTTGACTAATTATAGGAGTTCGGGTTGAATTTGGAGTGTTTAGACAACACTTATACCCATTTTGTCCCGAAACAGGCTAAAACCGAGAAAACATTGATTCGAAGCAGTAAACAGCTTCGTTACTGTTTATAGGGTCAAAAGATGTAGCAATCCAATGCATTTGACTAATTCTAAGAGTTCGGGTTGAATTTGGAGTGCTTAGACAACACTTATACCCATTTTGTCCCGAAACAGGCTAAAACCGAGAAAACATTGATTCGAAGCAGTAAACAGCTTTGTTACTGTTTATAGGGTCAAAAGATGTAGCAATCCAATGCATTTGACTAATTATAAGAGTTTGGGATCAATTTGAAGTGTTTAGACAACACTTAAACCTCTTTTATCCCAAAACAAGCTTAAGCCGAGAAAACATGCTAAAACCGAGAAAACATTGATTCGAAGCAGTAAACAGTTTTGTTACTGTTTATAGGGTCAATATATGTAACGATCCAATGCATTTGACTAATTATAAGAGTTCGAGTTGAATTTGGAATGTTTAGACAACATTTATACCCATTTTGTCCCGAAACAGGCTAAAACCGAGAAAACATTGATTCGAAGCAGTAAACAGCTTTGTTACTGTTTATAGGTTCAAAATATCTTGCAATCCAATGCATTTGACTAATTATAAGAGTTCGGGTTGAATTTGGAGTGTTTAGACAACACTTATACCTATTTTGTCCCGAAACAGGCTAAACCCGAGAAAAAATTTATTCGAAGCAGTAAATAGTTTTATTACTGTTGATAGTGTCAAAATATGTAACAATCCAATGCATTTGACTAATTATAGGAGTTCGGGTTGAATTAGGAGTGTTTAGACAACACTTATACCCATTTTGTCCCGAAAGAGGCTAAAACCGAGAAAACATTGATTCAAAGCAGTAAACAGCTTTGTTACTGTTTATAGGGTCAAAAGATGTAGCAATCCAATGCATTTGACTAATTATAAGAGTTCGGGTTGAATTTGGAGTGTTTAGACAAGACTTATACCCATTTTGTCCCGAAACAGGCTAAAACCGAGAAAACATTAATTCGAAGGAGTAAACAGTTTTGTTACTGTTTATAGGGTCAATATATGTAACAATCCAATGCATTTGACTAATTATAAGAGTTCAGGTTGAATTTGGAATGTTTAGACAACAATTATACCCATTTTGTCCCAAAACAGGCTAAAACTGAGAAAACATTGATTCAAAGCTGTAAACAGCTTTGTTACTGTTTCTAGGGTCGGAATGTATAATAATCCAATGCAATTGACTAATTATAAGAGTTCGGGTTGAATTTGAAGTGTTTAGACAACAATTATACCCATTTTGTCCCGAAACAGGCTAAAACAGAGAAAACATTGATTTGAAGCAGTAAACAGCTTTGTTACTGTTTCTAGGGTCAGAATGTGTAACAATCGAATGCATTTGAATAATTGTAAGAGTTTGGGATGAATTTGAAGTGTTTAGACAACACTTAAACCTCTCTTATCCCAAAACAAGCTTAAGCCGAGAAAACATGCTAAAACCGAGAAAACATGCTAAAACCGAGAAAACATTGATTCGAAGCAGTAAACAGTTTTGTTACTGTTTATAGGGTCAATATATGTAACGATCCAATGCATTTGACTAATTATAAGAGTTCGAGTTGAATTTGGAATGTTTAGACAACACTTATACCCATTTTGTCCCGAAACAGGCTAAAACCGAGAAAACATTGATTCGAAGCAGTAAACAGCTTTGTTACTGTTTATAGGTTCAAAATATGTTGCAATCCAATGCATTTGACTAATTATAAGAGTTCGGGTTGAATTTGGAGTGTTTAGACAACACTTATACCCATTTTGTCCCGAAACAGGCTAAAACCGAGAAAAGATTGATTCAAAGCAGTAAACAGCTTTGTTACTGTTTATAGGGTCAAAAGATGTAGCAATCCAATGCATTTGACTAATTATAAGAGTTCGGGTTGAATTTGGAGTGTTTAGACAAGACTTATACCCATTTTGTCCCGAAACAGGCTAAAACCGAGAAAACATTGATTCAAAGCAGTAAACAACTTTGTTATTGTTTATAGGTTCAAAATATGCTGCAATCCAATGCATTTGACTAATTATAAGAGTTCGGGTTGAATTTGGAGTGTTTAGACAACACTTATACCCATTTTGTCCCGAAACAGGCTAAAACCGAGAAAAAAATAATTCGAAGCAGTAAATAGCTTTATTACTGTTGATAGTGTCAAAATATGTAACAATCCAATGCATTTGACTAATTATAGGAGTTCGGGTTGAATTAGGAGTGTTTAGACAACACTTATACCCATTTTGTCCCGAAACAGGCTAAAACCGAGAAAAGATTGATTCAAAGCAGTAAACAGCTTTGTTACTGTTTATAGGGTCAAAAGATGTAGCAATCCAATGCATTTGACTAATTATAAGAGTTCGGGTTGAATTTGGAGTGTTTAGACAAGACTTATACCCATTTTGTCCCGAAACAGGCTAAAACCGAGAAAACATTAATTCGAAGCAGTAAACAGTTTTGTTACTGTTTATAGGGTCAATATATGTAACAATCCAATGCATTTGACTAATTATAAGAGTTCAGGTTGAATTTGGAATGTTTAGACAACACTTATACCCATTTTGTCCCAAAACAGGCTAAAACTGAGAAAACATTGATTCAAAGCTGTAAACAGCTTTGTTACTGTTTCTAGGGTCGGAATGTATAATAATCCAATGCAATTGACTAATTATAAGAGTTCGGGTTGAATTTGAAGTGTTTAGACAACAATTATACCCATTTTGTCCCGAAACAGGCTAAAACAGAGAAAACATTGATTTGAAGCAGTAAACAGATTTGTTACTGTTTATAGGGTCAAAAGATGTAGCAATCCAATGCATTTGACTAATTATAAGAGTTTGGGATCAATTTGAAGTGTTTAGACAACACTTAAACCTCTCTTATCCCAAAACAAGCTTAAGCCGAGAAAACATGCTAAAACCGAGAAAACATTGATTAGAAGCAGTAAACAGTTTTGTTACTGTTTATAGGGTCAATATATGTAATGATCCAATGCATTTGACTAATTATAAGAGTTCGAGTTGAATTTGGAAGGTTTAGACAACACTTATACCCATTTTGTCCCGAAATAGGCTAAAACCGAGAAAACATTGATTCGAAGCAGTAAACAGCTTTGTTACTGTTTATAGGTTCAAAATATGTTGCAATCCAATGCATTTGACTAATTATAGGAGTTCGGGTTGAATTTGGAGTGTTTAGACAACACTTATACCCATTTTGTCCCGAAACAGGCTAAAACCGAGAAAACATTGATTCGAAGCAGTAAACAGCTTCGTTACTGTTTATAGGGTCAAAAGATGTAGCAATCCAATGCATTTGACTAATTCTAAGAGTTCGGGTTGAATTTGGAGTGCTTAGACAACACTTATACCCATTTTGTCCCGAAACAGGCTAAAACCGAGAAAACATTGATTCGAAGCAGTAAACAGCTTTGTTACTGTTTATAGGGTCAAAAGATGTAGCAATCCAATGCATTTGACTAATTATAAGAGTTTGGGATCAATTTGAAGTGTTTAGACAACACTTAAACCTCTTTTATCCCAAAACAAGCTTAAGCCGAGAAAACATGCTAAAACCGAGAAAACATTGATTCGAAGCAGTAAACAGTTTTGTTACTGTTTATAGGGTCAATATATGTAACGATCCAATGCATTTGACTAATTATAAGAGTTCGAGTTGAATTTGGAATGTTTAGACAACATTTATACCCATTTTGTCCCGAAACAGGCTAAAACCGAGAAAACATTGATTCGAAGCAGTAAACAGCTTTGTTACTGTTTATAGGTTCAAAATATCTTGCAATCCAATGCATTTGACTAATTATAAGAGTTCGGGTTGAATTTGGAGTGTTTAGACAACACTTATACCTATTTTGTCCCGAAACAGGCTAAACCCGAGAAAAAATTTATTCGAAGCAGTAAATAGTTTTATTACTGTTGATAGTGTCAAAATATGTAACAATCCAATGCATTTGACTAATTATAGGAGTTCGGGTTGAATTAGGAGTGTTTAGACAACACTTATACCCATTTTGTCCCGAAAGAGGCTAAAACCGAGAAAACATTGATTCAAAGCAGTAAACAGCTTTGTTACTGTTTATAGGGTCAAAAGATGTAGCAATCCAATGCATTTGACTAATTATAAGAGTTCGGGTTGAATTTGGAGTGTTTAGACAAGACTTATACCCATTTTGTCCCGAAACAGGCTAAAACCGAGAAAACATTAATTCGAAGCAGTAAACAGTTTTGTTACTGTTTATAGGGTCAATATATGTAACAATCCAATGCATTTGACTAATTATAAGAGTTCAGGTTGAATTTGGAATGTTTAGACAACAATTATACCCATTTTGTCCCAAAACAGGCTAAAACTGAGAAAACATTGATTCAAAGCTGTAAACAGCTTTGTTACTGTTTCTAGGGTCGGAATGTATAATAATCCAATGCAATTGACTAATTATAAGAGTTCGGGTTGAATTTGAAGTGTTTAGACAACAATTATACCCATTTTGTCCCGAAACAGGCTAAAACAGAGAAAACATTGATTTGAAGCAGTAAACAGCTTTGTTACTGTTTCTAGGGTCAGAATGTGTAACAATCGAATGCATTTGAATAATTGTAAGAGTTTGGGATGAATTTGAAGTGTTTAGACAACACTTAAACCTCTCTTATCCCAAAACAAGCTTAAGCCGAGAAAACATGCTAAAACCGAGAAAACATTGATTCGAAGCAGTAAACAGTTTTGTTACTGTTTATAGGGTCAATATATGTAACGATCCAATGCATTTGACTAATTATAAGAGTTCGAGTTGAATTTGGAATGTTTAGACAACACTTATACCCATTTTGTCCCGAAACAGGCTAAAACCGAGAAAACATTGATTCGAAGCAGTAAAAAGCTTTGTTACTGTTTATAGGTTCAAAATATCTTGCAATCCAATGCATTTGACTAATTATAAGAGTTCGGGTTGAATTTGGAGTGTTTAGACAACACTTATACCTATTTTGTCCCGAAACAGGCTAAACCCGAGAAAAAATTTATTCGAAGCAGTAAATAGTTTTATTACTGTTGATAGTGTCAAAATATGTAACAATCCAATGCATTTGACTAATTATAGGAGTTCGGGTTGAATTAGGAGTGTTTAGACAACACTTATACCCATTTTGTCCCGAAAGAGGCTAAAACCGAGAAAACATTGATTCAAAGCAGTAAACAGCTTTGTTACTGTTTATAGGGTCAAAAGATGTAGCAATCCAATGCATTTGACTAATTATAAGAGTTCGGGTTGAATTTGGAGTGTTTAGACAAGACTTATACCCATTTTGTCCCGAAACAGGCTAAAACCGAGAAAACATTAATTCGAAGCAGTAAACAGTTTTGTTACTGTTTATAGGGTCAATATATGTAACAATCCAATGCATTTGACTAATTATAAGAGTTCAGGTTGAATTTGGAATGTTTAGACAACAATTATACCCATTTTGTCCCAAAACAGGCTAAAACTGAGAAAACATTGATTCAAAGCTGTAAACAGCTTTGTTACTGTTTCTAGGGTCGGAATGTATAATAATCCAATGCAATTGACTAATTATAAGAGTTCGGGTTGAATTTGAAGTGTTTAGACAACAATTATACCCATTTTGTCCCGAAACAGGCTAAAACAGAGAAAACATTGATTTGAAGCAGTAAACAGCTTTGTTACTGTTTCTAGGGTCAGAATGTGTAACAATCGAATGCATTTGAATAATTGTAAGAGTTTGGGATGAATTTGAAGTGTTTAGACAACACTTAAACCTCTCTTATCCCAAAACAAGCTTAAGCCGAGAAAACATGCTAAAACCGAGAAAACATGCTAAAACCGAGAAAACATTGATTCGAAGCAGTAAACAGTTTTGTTACTGTTTATAGGGTCAATATATGTAACGATCCAATGCATTTGACTAATTATAAGAGTTCGAGTTGAATTTGGAATGTTTAGACAACACTTATACCCATTTTGTCCCGAAACAGGCTAAAACCGAGAAAACATTGATTCGAAGCAGTAAACAGCTTTGTTACTGTTTATAGGTTCAAAATATGTTGCAATCCAATGCATTTGACTAATTATAAGAGTTCGGGTTGAATTTGGAGTGTTTAGACAACACTTATACCCATTTTGTCCCGAAACAGGCTAAAACCGAGAAAAAAATAATTCGAAGCAGTAAATAGTTTTGTTACTGTTGATAGTGTCAAAATATGTAACAATCCAATGCATTTGACTAATTATAGGAGTTCGGGTTGAATTAGGAGTGTTTAGACAACACTTATACCCATTTTGTCCCGAAACAGGCTAAAACCGAGAAAACATTGATTCAAAGCAGTAAACAGCTTTGTTACTGTTTATAGGGTCAAAAGATGTAGCAATCCAATGCATTTGACTAATTATAAGAGTTCGGGTTGAATTTGGAGTGTTTAGACAAGACTTATACCCATTTTGTCCCGAACAGGCTAAAACCGAGAAAACATTAATTCGAAGCAGTAAACAGTTTTGTTACTGTTTATAGGGTCAATATATGTAACAATCCAATGCATTTGACTAATTATAAGAGTTCAGGTTGAATTTGGAATGTTTAGACAACAATTATACCCATTTTGTCCCAAAACAGGCTAAAACTGAGAAAACATTGATTTAAAGCTGTAAACAGCTTTGTTACTGTTTCTAGGGTCGGAATGTATAATAATCCAATGCAATTGACTAATTATAAGAGTTCGGGTTGAATTTGAAGTGTTTAGACAACAATTATACCCATTTTGTCCCGAAACAGGCTAAAACAGAGAAAACATTGATTTGAAGCAGTAAACAGCTTTGTTACTGTTTCTAGGGTCAGAATGTGTAACAATCGAATGCATTTGAATAATTGTAAGAGTTTGGGATGAATTTGAAGTGTTTAGACAACACTTAAACCTCTCTTATCCCAAAACAAGCTTAAGCCGAGAAAACATGCTAAAACCGAGAAAACATTGATTCGAAGCAGTAAACAGTTTTGTTACTGTTTATAGGGTCAATATATGTAACGATCCAATGCATTTGACTAATTATAAGAGTTCGAGTTGAATTTGGAATGTTTAGACAACACTTATACCCATTTTGTCCCGAAACAGGCTAAAACCGAGAAAACATTGATTCGAAGCAGTAAACAGCTTTGTTACTGTTTATAGGTTCAAAATATGTTGCAATCCAATGCATTTGACTAATTATAAGAGTTCGGGTTGAATTTGGAGTGTTCAGACAACACTTATACCCATTTTGTCCCGAAACAGGCTAAAACCGAGAAAAAAATAATTCGAAGCAGTAAATAGTTTTGTTACTGTTGATAGTGTCAAAATATGTAACAATCCAATGCATTTGACTAATTATAGGAGTTCGGGTTGAATTAGGAGTGTTTAGACAACACTTATACCCATTTTGTCCCGAAACAGGCTAAAACCAAGAAAACATTGATTCAAAGCAGTAAACAGCTTTGTTACTGTTTATAGGGTCAAAAGATGTAGCAATCCAATGCATTTGACTAATTATAAGAGTTCGGGTTGAATTTGGAGTGTTTAGACAAGACTTATACCCATTTTGTCCCGAACAGGCTAAAACCGAGAAAACATTAATTCGAAGCAGTAAACAGTTTTGTTACTGTTTATAGGGTCAATATATGTAACAATCCAATGCATTTGACTAATTATAAGAGTTCAGGTTGAATTTGGAATGTTTAGACAACAATTATACCCATTTTGTCCCAAAACAGGCTAAAACTGAGAAAACATTGATTCAAAGCTGTAAACAGCTTTGTTACCGTTTCTAGGGTCGGAATGTATAATAATCCAATGCAATTGACTAATTATAAGAGTTCGGGTTGAATTTGAAGTGTTTAGACAACAATTATACCCATTTTGTCCCGAAACAGGCTAAAACAGAGAAAACATTGATTTGAAGCAGTAAACAGCTTTGATACTGTTTCTAGGGTCAGAATGTGTAACAATCGAATGCATTAGAATAATTGTAAGAGTTTGGGATGAATTTGAAGTGTTTAGACAACACTTAAACCTCTCTTATCCCAAAACAAGCTTAAGCCGAGAAAACATGCTAAAACCGAGAAAACATTGATTCGAAGCAGTAAACAGTTTTGTTACTGTTTATAGGGTCAATATATGTAACGATCCAATGCATTTGACTAATTATAAGAGTTCGAGTTGAATTTGGAATGTTTAGACAACACTTATACCCATTTTGTCCCGAAACAGGCTAAAACCGAGAAAACATTGATTCGAAGCAGTAAACAGCTTTGTTACTGTTTATAGGTTCAAAATATGTTGCAATCCAATGCATTTGACTAATTATAAGAGTTCGGGTTGAATTTGGAGTGTTCAGACAACACTTATACCCATTTTGTCCCGAAACAGGCTAAAACCGAGAAAAAAATAATTCGAAGCAGTAAATAGTTTTGTTACTGTTGATAGTGTCAAAATATGTAACAATCCAATGCATTTGACTTATTATAGGAGTTCGGGTTGAATTTGGAGTGTTTAGACAACACTTATACCCATTTTGTCCCGAAACAGGCTAAAACCGAGAAAACATTGATTCAAAGCAGTAAACAGCTTTGTTACTGTTTATAGGGTCAAAAGATGTAGCAATCCAATGCATTTGACTAATTATAAGAGTTCGGGTTGAATTTGGAGTGTTTAGACAAGACTTATACCCATTTTGTCCCGAAACAGGCTAAAACCGAGAAAACATTAATTCGAAGCAGTAAACAGTTTTATTACTGTTTATAGGGTCAATATATGTAACAATCCAATGCATTTGACTAATTGTAAGAGTTCAGGTTGAATTTGGAATGTTTAGACAACAATTATACCCATTTTGTCCCAAAACAGGCTAAAACTGAGAAAACATTGATTCAAAGCTGTAAACAGCTTTGTTACTGTTTCTAGGGTCGGAATGTATAATAATCCAATGCAATTGACTAATTATAAGAGTTCGGGTTGAATTTGAAGTGTTTAGACAACAATTATACCCATTTTGTCCCGAAACAGGCTAAAACAGAGAAAACATTGATTTGAAGCAGTAAACAGCTTTGTTACTGTTTCTAGGGTCAGAATGTGTAACAATCGAATGCATTTGAATAATTGTAAGAGTTTGGGATGAATTTGAAGTGTTTAGACAACACTTAAACCTCTCTTATCCCAAAACAAGCTTAAGCCGAGAAAACATGCTAAAACCGAGAAAACATTGATTCGAAGCAGTAAACAGTTTTGTTACTGTTTATAGGGTCAATATATGTAACGATCCAATGCATTTGACTAATTATAAGAGTTCGAGTTGAATTTGGAATGTTTAGACAACACTTATACCCATTTTGTCCCGAAACAGGCTAAAACCGAGAAAACATTGATTCGAAGCAGTAAACAGCTTTGTTACTGTTTATAGGTTCAAAATATGTTGCAATCCAATGCATTTGACTAATTATAAGAGTTCGGGTTGAATTTGGAGTGTTCAGACAACACTTATACCCATTTTGTCCCGAAACAGGCTAAAACCGAGAAAAAAATAATTCGAAGCAGTAAATAGTTTTGTTACTGTTGATAGTGTCAAAATATGTAACAATCCAATGCATTTGACTAATTATAGGAGTTCGGGTTGAATTTGGAGTGTTTAGACAACACTTATACCCATTTTGTCCCGAAACAGGCTAAAACCGAGAAAACATTGATTCGAAGCAGTAAACAGCTTTGTTACTGTTTATAGGGTCAAAAGATGTAACAATCCAATGCATTCGACAAATTATAAGAGTTCGGGTTGAATTTGGAGTGTTTAGACAAGACTTATACCCATTTTGTCCCGAAACAGGCTAAAACCGAGAAAACATTAATTCGAAGCAGTAAACAGTTTTGTTACTGTTTATAGGGTCAATATATGTAACAATCCAATGCATTTGACTAATTATAAGAGTTCAGGTTGAATTTGGAATGTTTAGACAACACTTATACCCATTTTGTCCCGAAACAGGCTAAAACCGAGAAAACATTGATTCGAAGCAGTAAACAGCTTTGTTACTGTTTATAGGTTCAAAATATGTTGCAATCCAATGCAGTTGACTAATTATAAGAGTTCGGGTTGAATTTGGAGTGTTTAGACAACACTTATACCCATTTTGTCCCGAAACAAGCTAAAACCGAGAAAAAATTAATTCGAAGCAGTAAATAGTTTTGTTACTGTTGATAGTGTCAAAATATGTAACAATCCAATGCATTTGACTAATTATAGGAGTTCGGGTTGAATTAGGAGTGTTTAGACAACACTTATACCCATTTTGTCCCGAAACAGGCTAAAACCGAGAAAACATTGATTCGAAGCAGTAAACAGCTTTGTTACTGTTTATAGGGTCAAAAGATGTAGCAATCCAATGCATTTGACTAATTCTAAGAGTTCGGGTTGAATTTGGAGTGCTTAGACAACACTTATACCCATTTTGTCCCGAAACAGGCTAAAACCGAGAAAACATTAATTCGAAGCAGTAAACAGTTTTGTTACTGTTTATAGGGTCAATATATGTAACAATCCAATGCATTTGACTAATTATAAGAGTTCAGGTTGAATTTGGAATGTTTAGACAACACTTATACCCATTTTGTCCCAAAACAGGCTAAAACTAAGAAAACATTGATTCAAAGCTGTAAACAGCTTTGTTACTGTTTCTAGGGTCAGAATGAATAATAATCCAATGCAATTGACTAATTATAAGAGTTCGGGTTGAATTTGAAGTGTTTAGACAACAATTATACCCATTTTGTCCCGAAACAAGCTATAACCGTGAAAACATTGATTTGAAGTAGTAAACAGCTTTGTTACTGTTTCTAGGGTCAGAATGTGTGACAATCCAATGCATTTGACTAATTGTAAGAGTTTGGGATGAAATTGAAGTGTTTAGACAACAATTATACCCATTTTGTCCCGAAACAAGCTAAAACAAAGAAAACATTGATTTGAAGTAGTAAACAGCTTTGTTACTGTTTCTAGGGTCAGAATGAGTGACAATCCAATGCATTTGACTAATTGTAAGAGTATGGGATGAATTTGAAATGTTTAGACAACACTTAAACCTCTTTTATCCCAAAACAAGCTTACGCCGAGAAAACAGGCTAAAACCGAGAAAACATTAATTCGAAGCAGTAAACAGTTTTGTTACTGTTTATAGGGTCAATATATGTAACGATCCAATGCATTTGACTAATTATAAGAGTTCGAGTTGAATTTGGAAGGTTTAGACAACACTTATACCCATTTTGTCCCGAAACAGGCTAAAACCGAGAAAACGTTGATTCGAAGCAGTAAACAGCTTTGTTACTGTTTTTAGGGTCAATATATGTAACAATCCAATGCATTTGACTAATTATAAGAGTTCAGGTTGAATTTGGAATGTTTAGACAACACTTATACCCATTTTGTCCCAAAACAGGCTAAAACTGAGAAAACATTGATTCAAAGCTGTAAACAGCTTTGTTACTGTTTCTAGGGTCAGAATGAATAATAATCCAATGCAATTGACTAATTATAAGAGTTCGGGTTGAAATCGAAGTGTTTAGACAACAATTATACCCATTTTGTCCCGAAACAAGCTATAACCGTGAAAACATTGATTTGAAGTAGTAAACAGCTTTGTTACTGTTTCTAGGGTCAGAATGTGTGACAATCCAATGCATTTGACTAATTGTAAGAGTTTGGGATGAATTTGAAGTGTTTAGACAACAATTATACCCATTTTGTCCCGAAACAAGCTAAAACAAAGAAAACATTGATTTGAAGTAGTAAACAGCTTTGTTACTGTTTCTAGGGTCAGAATGTGTGACAATCGAATGCATTTGAATAATTGTAAGAGTTTGGGATGAATTTGAAGTGTTTAGACAACACTGAAACCTCTCTTATCCCAAAACAAGCTTAAGCCGAGAAAACATGCTAAAACCGAGAAAACATTGATTAGAAGCAGTAAACAGTTTTGTTACTGTTTATAGGGTCAATATATGTAACGATCCAATGCATTTGACTAATTATAAGAGTTCGAGTTGAATTTGGAAGGTTTAGACAACACTTATACCCATTTTGTCCCGAAACAGGCTAAAACCGAGAAAACATTGATTCGAAGCAGTAAACAGCTTTGTTACTGTTTATAGGGTCAAAAGATGTAGCAATCCAATGCATTTGACTAATTATATGAGTTCGGGTTGAATTTGGAGTGTTTAGACAAGACTTATACCCATTTTGTCCCGAAACAGGCTAAAACCGAGAAAACATTAATTCGAAGCAGTAAACAGTTTTGTTACTGTTTATAGGGTCAATATATATAACGATCCAATGCATTTGACTAATTATAAGAGTTCGAGTTGAATTTGGAATGTTTAGACAACACTTATACCCATTTTGTCCCGAAACAGGCTAAAACCGAGAAAACATTGATTCGAAGCAGTAAACAGCTTTGTTACTGTTTATAGGTTCAAAATATGTTGCAATCCAATGCATTTGACTAATTATAAGAGTTCGGGTTGAATTTGGAGTGTTTAGACAACACTTATACCCATTTTCTCCCGAAACAGGCTAAAACCGAGAAAAAATTAATTCGAAGCAGTAAATAGTTTTGTTACTGTTGATAGTGTCAAAATATGTAACAATCCAATGCATTTGAATAATTATAGGAGTTCGGGTTGAATTAGGAGTGTTTAGACAACACTTATACCCATTTTCTCCCGAAACAGGCTAAAACCGAGAAAACATTGATTCGAAGCAGTAAACAGCTTTGTTACTGTTTATAGGGTCAAAAGATGTAGCAATCCAATGCATTTGACTAATTATAAGAGTTCGGGTTGAATTTGGAGTGTTTAGACAAGACTTATACCCATTTTGTCCCGAAACAGGCTAAAACCGAGAAAACATTAATTCGAAGCAGTAAACAGTTTTGTTACTGTTTATAGGGTCAATATATATAACGATCCAATGCATTTGACTAATTATAAGAGTTCGAGTTGAATTTGGAATGTTTAGACAACACTTATACCCATTTTGTCCCGAAACAGGCTAAAACCGAGAAAACATTGATTCGAAGCAGTAAACAGCTTTGTTACTGTTTATAGGTTCAAAATATGTTGCAATCCAATGCATTTGACTAATTATAAGAGTTCAGGTTGAATTTGGAGTGTTTAGACAACACTTATACCCATTTTGTCCCGAAACAGGCTAAAACCGAGAAAAAATTAATTCGAAGCAGTAAATAGTTTTGTTACTGTTGATAGTGTCAAAATATGTAACAATCCAATGCATTTGAATAATTATAGGAGTTCGGGTTGAATTAGGAGTGTTTAGACAACACTTATACCCATTTTGTCCCGAAACAGGCTAAAACCGAGAAAACATTGATTTGAAGCAGTAAACAGCTTTGTTACTGTTTATAGGGTCAAAAGATGTAGCAATCCAATGCATTTGACTAATTCTAAGAGTTCGGGTTGAATTTGGAGTGCTTAGACAACACTTATACCCATTTTGTCCCGAAACAGGCTAAAACCGAGAAAACATTAATTCGAAGCAGTAAACAGTTTTGTTACTGTTTATAGGGTCAATATATGTAACAATCCAATGCATTTGACTAATTATAAGAGTTCAGGTTGAATTTGGAATGTTTAGACAACACTTATACCCATTATGTCCCAACACAGGCTAAAACTGAGAAAACATTGATTCAAAGCTGTAAACAGCTTTGTTACTGTTTCTAGGGTCTGAATGAATAATAATCCAATGCAATTGACTAATTATAAGAGTTCGGGTTGAATTTGAAGTGTTTAGACAACAATTATACCCATTTTGTCCCGAAACAAGCTATAACCGTGAAAACATTGATTTGAAGTAGTAAACAGCTTTGTTACTGTTTCTAGGGTCAGAATGTGTGACAATCCAATGCATTTGACTAATTGTAAGAGTTTGGGATGAATTTGAAGTGTTTAGACAACAATTATACCCATTTTGTCCCGAAACAAGCTAAAACAAAGAAAACATTGATTTGAAGTAGTAAACAGCTTTGTTACTGTTTCTAGGGTCAGAATGTGTGACAATCCAATGCATTTGACTAATTGTAAGAGTATGGGATGAATTTGAAATGTTTAGACAACACTTAAACCTCTTTTATCCCAAAACAAGCTTACGCCGAGAAAACAGGCTAAAACCGAGAAAACATTAATTCGAAGCAGTAAACAGTTTTGTTACTGTTTATAGGGTCAATATATGTAACGATCCAATGCATTTGACTAATTATAAGAGTTCGAGTTGAATTTGGAATGTTTAGACAACACTTATACCCATTTTGTCCCGAAACAGGCTAAAACCGAGAAAACATTGATTCGAAGCAGTAAACAGCTTTGTTACTGTTTATAGGGTCAATATATGTAACAATCCAATGCATTTGACTAATTATAAGAGTTCAGGTTGAATTTGGAATGTTTAGACAACACTTATACCCATTTTGTCCCAAAACAGGCTAAAACTGAGAAAACATTGATTCAAAGCTGTAAACAGCTTTGTTACTGTTTCTAGGGTCAGAATGAATAATAATCCAATGCAATTGACTAATTATAAGAGTTCGGGTTGAAATCGAAGTGTTTAGACAACAATTATACCCATTTTGTCCCGAAACAAGCTATAACCGTGAAAACATTGATTTGAAGTAGTAAACAGCTTTGTTACTGTTTCTAGGGTCAGAATGTGTGACAATCCAATGCATTTGACTAATTGTAAGAGTTTGGGATGAATTTGAAGTGTTTAGACAACAATTATACCCATTTTGTCCCGAAACAAGCTAAAACAAAGAAAACATTGATTTGAAGTAGTAAACAGCTTTGTTACTGTTTCTAGGGTCAGAATGTGTGACAATCGAATGCATTTGAATAATTGTAAGAGTTTGGGATGAATTTGAAGTGTTTAGACAACACTGAAACCTCTCTTATCCCAAAACAAGCTTAAGCCGAGAAAACATGCTAAAACCGAGAAAACATTGATTAGAAGCAGTAAACAGTTTTATTACTGTTTATAGGGTCAATATATGTAACGATCCAATGCATTTGACTAATTATAAGAGTTCGAGTTGAATTTGGAAGGTTTAGACAACACTTATACCCATTTTGTCCCGAAACAGGCTAAAACCGAGAAAACATTGATTCGAAGCAGTAAACAGCTTTGTTACTGTTTATAGGTTCAAAATATGTTGCAATCCAATGCATTTGACTAATTATAGGAGTTCGGGTTGAATTTGGAGTGTTTAGACAACACTTATACCCATTTTGTCCCGAAAAAGGCTAAAACCGAGAAAACATTGATTCGAAGCAGTAAACAGCTTTGTTACTGTTTATAGGTTCAAAATATGTTGCAATCCAATGCATTTGACTAATTATAAGAGTTCGGGTTGAATTTGGAGTGTTTAGACAACACTTATACCCATTTTGTCCCGAAACAGGCTAAAACCGAGAAAAAATTAATTCGAAGCAGTAAATAGTTTTGTTACTGTTGATAGTGTCAAAATATGTAACAATCCAATGCATTTGAATAATTATAGGAGTTCGGGTTGAATTAGGAGTGTTTAGACAACACTTATACCCATTTTGTCCCGAAACAGGCTAAAACCGAGAAAACATTGATTCGAAGCAGTAAACAGCTTTGTTACTGTTTATAGGGTCAAAAGATGTAGCAATCCAATGCATTTGACTAATTCTAAGAGTTCGGGTTGAATTTGGAGTGCTTAGACAACACTTATACCCATTTTGTCCCGAAACAGGCTAAAACCGAGAAAACATTAATTCGAAGCAGTAAACAGTTTTGTTACTGTTTATAGGGTCAATATATGTAACAATCCAATGCATTTGACTAATTATAAGAGTTCAGGTTGAATTTGGAATGTTTAGACAACACTTATACCCATTTTGTCCCAACACAGGCTAAAACTGAGAAAACATTGATTCAAAGCTGTAAACAGCTTTGTTACTGTTTCTAGGGTCTGAATGAATAATAATCCAATGCAATTGACTAATTATAAGAGTTCGGGTTGAATTTGAAGTGTTTAGACAACAATTATACCCATTTTGTCCCGAAACAAGCTATAACCGTGAAAACATTGATTTGAAGTAGTAAACAGCTTTGTTACTGTTTCTAGGGTCAGAATGTGTGACAATCCAATGCATTTGACTAATTGTAAGAGTTTGGGATGAATTTGAAGTGTTTAGACAACAATTATACCCATTTTGTCCCGAAACAAGCTAAAACAAAGAAAACATTGATTTGAAGTAGTAAACAGCTTTGTTACTGTTTCTAGGGTCAGAATGTGTGACAATCCAATGCATTTGACTAATTGTAAGAGTATGGGATGAATTTGAAATGTTTAGACAACACTTAAACCTCTTTTATCCCAAAACAAGCTTACGCCGAGAAAACAGGCTAAAACCGAGAAAACATTAATTCGAAGCAGTAAACAGTTTTGTTACTGTTTATAGGGTCAATATATGTAACGATCCAATGCATTTGACTAATTATAAGAGTTCGAGTTGAATTTGGAATGTTTAGACAACACTTATACCCATTTTGTCCCGAAACAGGCTAAAACCGAGAAAACATTGATTCGAAGCAGTAAACAGCTTTGTTACTGTTTATAGGGTCAATATATGTAACAATCCAATGCATTTGACTAATTATAAGAGTTCAGGTTGAATTTGGAATGTTTAGACAACACTTATACCCATTTTGTCCCAAAACAGGCTAAAACTGAGAAAACATTGATTCAAAGCTGTAAACAGCTTTGTTACTGTTTCTAGGGTCAGAATGAATAATAATCCAATGCAATTGACTAATTATAAGAGTTCGGGTTGAAATCGAAGTGTTTAGACAACAATTATACCCATTTTGTCCCGAAACAAGCTATAACCGTGAAAACATTGATTTGAAGTAGTAAACAGCTTTGTTACTGTTTCTAGGGTCAGAATGTGTGACAATCCAATGCATTTGACTAATTGTAAGAGTTTGGGATGAATTTGAAGTGTTTAGACAACAATTATACCCATTTTGTCCCGAAACAAGCTAAAACAAAGAAAACATTGATTTGAAGTAGTAAACAGCTTTGTTACTGTTTCTAGGGTCAGAATGTGTGACAATCGAATGCATTTGAATAATTGTAAGAGTTTGGGATGAATTTGAAGTGTTTAGACAACACTGAAACCTCTCTTATCCCAAAACAAGCTTAAGCCGAGAAAACATGCTAAAACCGAGAAAACATTGATTAGAAGCAGTAAACAGTTTTATTACTGTTTATAGGGTCAATATATGTAACGATCCAATGCATTTGACTAATTATAAGAGTTCGAGTTGAATTTGGAAGGTTTAGACAACACTTATACCCATTTTGTCCCGAAACAGGCTAAAACCGAGAAAACATTGATTCGAAGCAGTAAACAGCTTTGTTACTGTTTATAGGTTCAAAATATGTTGCAATCCAATGCATTTGACTAATTATAGGAGTTCGGGTTGAATTTGGAGTGTTTAGACAACACTTATACCCATTTTGTCCCGAAAAAGGCTAAAACCGAGAAAACATTGATTCGAAGCAGTAAACAGCTTTGTTACTGTTTATAGGTTCAAAATATGTTGCAATCCAATGCATTTGACTAATTATAAGAGTTCGGGTTGAATTTGGAGTGTTTAGACAACACTTATACCCATTTTGTCCCGAAACAGGCTAAAACCGAGAAAAAATTAATTCGAAGCAGTAAATAGTTTTGTTACTGTTGATAGTGTCAAAATATGTAACAATCCAATGCATTTGAATAATTATAGGATTTCGGGTTGAATTAGGAGTGTTTAGACAACACTTATACCCATTTTGTCCCGAAACAGGCTAAAACCGAGAAAACATTGATTCGAAGCAGTAAACAGCTTTGTTACTGTTTATAGGGTCAAAAGATGTAGCAATCCAATGCATTTGACTAATTCTAAGAGTTCGGGTTGAATTTGGAGTGCTTAGACAACACTTATACCCATTTTGTCCCGAAACAGGCTAAAACCGAGAAAACATTAATTCGAAGCAGTAAACAGTTTTGTTACTGTTTATAGGGTCAATATATGTAACAATCCAATGCATTTGACTAATTATAAGAGTTCAGGTTGAATTTGGAATGTTTAGACAACACTTATACCCATTTTGTCCCAACACAGGCTAAAACTGAGAAAACATTGATTCAAAGCTGTAAACAGCTTTGTTACTGTTTCTAGGGTCTGAATGAATAATAATCCAATGCAATTGACTAATTATAAGAGTTCGGGTTGAATTTGAAGTGTTTAGACAACAATTATACCCATTTTGTCCCGAAACAAGCTATAACCGTGAAAACATTGATTTGAAGTAGTAAACAGCTTTGTTACTGTTTCTAGGGTCAGAATGTGTGACAATCCAATGCATTTGACTAATTGTAAGAGTTTGGGATGAATTTGAAGTGTTTAGACAACAATTATACCCATTTTGTCCCGAAACAAGCTAAAACAAAGAAAACATTGATTTGAAGTAGTAAACAGCTTTGTTACTGTTTCTAGGGTCAGAATGTGTGACAATCCAATGCATTTGACTAATTGTAAGAGTATGGGATGAATTTGAAATGTTTAGACAACACTTAAACCTCTTTTATCCCAAAACAAGCTTACGCCGAGAAAACAGGCTAAAACCGAGAAAACATTAATTCGAAGCAGTAAACAGTTTTGTTACTGTTTATAGGGTCAATATATGTAACGATCCAATGCATTTGACTAATTATAAGAGTTCGAGTTGAATTTGGAATGTTTAGACAACACTTATACCCATTTTGTCCCGAAACAGGCTAAAACCGAGAAAACATTGATTCGAAGCAGTAAACAGCTTTGTTACTGTTTATAGGGTCAATATATGTAACAATCCAATGCAATTGACTAATTATAAGAGTTCGGGTTGAATTTGAAGTGTTTAGACAACAATTATACCCATTTTGTCCCGAAACAAGCTATAACCGTGAAAACATTGATTTGAAGTAGTAAACAGCTTTGTTACTGTTTCTAGGGTCAGAATGTGTGACAATCCAATGCATTTGACTAATTGTAAGAGTTTGGGATGAATTTGAAGTGTTTAGACAACAATTATACCCATTTTGTCCCGAAACAAGCTAAAACAAAGAAAACATTGATTTGAAGTAGTAAACAGCTTTGTTACTGTTTCTAGGGTCAGAATGTGTGACAATCCAATGCATTTGACTAATTGTAAGAGTATGGGATGAATTTGAAATGTTTAGACAACACTTAAACCTCTTTTATCCCAAAACAAGCTTACGCCGAGAAAACAGGCTAAAACCGAGAAAACATTAATTCGAAGCAGTAAACAGTTTTGTTACTGTTTATAGG
Source organism: Camelina sativa (assembly GCF_030686135.1). Taxonomy (NCBI): domain Eukaryota; kingdom Viridiplantae; phylum Streptophyta; class Magnoliopsida; order Brassicales; family Brassicaceae; genus Camelina; species Camelina sativa. The sequence continues at coordinate 16,506,795 of NC_141887.1, forward strand.
GTCAATATATGTAACGATCCAATGCATTTGACTAATTATAAGAGTTCGAGTTGAATTTGGAATGTTTAGACAACACTTATACCCATTTTGTCCCGAAACAGGCTAAAACCGAGAAAACATTGATTCGAAGCAGTAAACAGCTTTGTTACTGTTTATAGGGTCAATATATGTAACAATCCAATGCATTTGACTAATTATAAGAGTTCAGGTTGAATTTGGAATGTTTAGACAACACTTATACCCATTTTGTCCCGAAACAGGCTAAAACCGAGAAAAAATTAATTCGAAGCAGTAAATAGTTTTGTTACTGTTGATAGTGTCAAAATATGTAACAATCCAATGCATTTGAATAATTATAGGAGTTCGGGTTGAATTAGGAGTGTTTAGACAACACTTATACCCATTTTGTCCCGAAACAGGCTAAAACCGAGAAAACATTGATTTGAAGCAGTAAACAGCTTTGTTACTGTTTATAGGGTCAAAAGATGTAGCAATCCAATGCATTTGACTAATTCTAAGAGTTCGGGTTGAATTTGGAGTGCTTAGACAACACTTATACCCATTTTGTCCCGAAACAGGCTAAAACCGAGAAAACATTAATTCGAAGCAGTAAACAGTTTTGTTACTGTTTATAGGGTCAATATATGTAACAATCCAATGCATTTGACTAATTATAAGAGTTCAGGTTGAATTTGGAATGTTTAGACAACACTTATACCCATTATGTCCCAACACAGGCTAAAACTGAGAAAACATTGATTCAAAGCTGTAAACAGCTTTGTTACTGTTTCTAGGGTCTGAATGAATAATAATCCAATGCAATTGACTAATTATAAGAGTTCGGGTTGAATTTGAAGTGTTTAGACAACAATTATACCCATTTTGTCCCGAAACAAGCTATAACCGTGAAAACATTGATTTGAAGTAGTAAACAGCTTTGTTACTGTTTCTAGGGTCAGAATGTGTGACAATCCAATGCATTTGACTAATTGTAAGAGTTTGGGATGAATTTGAAGTGTTTAGACAACAATTATACCCATTTTGTCCCGAAACAAGCTAAAACAAAGAAAACATTGATTTGAAGTAGTAAACAGCTTTGTTACTGTTTCTAGGGTCAGAATGTGTGACAATCCAATGCATTTGACTAATTGTAAGAGTATGGGATGAATTTGAAATGTTTAGACAACACTTAAACCTCTTTTATCCCAAAACAAGCTTACGCCGAGAAAACAGGCTAAAACCGAGAAAACATTAATTCGAAGCAGTAAACAGTTTTGTTACTGTTTATAGGGTCAATATATGTAACGATCCAATGCATTTGACTAATTATAAGAGTTCGAGTTGAATTTGGAATGTTTAGACAACACTTATACCCATTTTGTCCCGAAACAGGCTAAAACCGAGAAAACATTGATTCGAAGCAGTAAACAGCTTTGTTACTGTTTATAGGGTCAATATATGTAACAATCCAATGCATTTGACTAATTATAAGAGTTCAGGTTGAATTTGGAATGTTTAGACAACACTTATACCCATTTTGTCCCAAAACAGGCTAAAACTGAGAAAACATTGATTCAAAGCTGTAAACAGCTTTGTTACTGTTTCTAGGGTCAGAATGAATAATAATCCAATGCAATTGACTAATTATAAGAGTTCGGGTTGAAATCGAAGTGTTTAGACAACAATTATACCCATTTTGTCCCGAAACAAGCTATAACCGTGAAAACATTGATTTGAAGTAGTAAACAGCTTTGTTACTGTTTCTAGGGTCAGAATGTGTGACAATCCAATGCATTTGACTAATTGTAAGAGTTTGGGATGAATTTGAAGTGTTTAGACAACAATTATACCCATTTTGTCCCGAAACAAGCTAAAACAAAGAAAACATTGATTTGAAGTAGTAAACAGCTTTGTTACTGTTTCTAGGGTCAGAATGTGTGACAATCGAATGCATTTGAATAATTGTAAGAGTTTGGGATGAATTTGAAGTGTTTAGACAACACTGAAACCTCTCTTATCCCAAAACAAGCTTAAGCCGAGAAAACATGCTAAAACCGAGAAAACATTGATTAGAAGCAGTAAACAGTTTTATTACTGTTTATAGGGTCAATATATGTAACGATCCAATGCATTTGACTAATTATAAGAGTTCGAGTTGAATTTGGAAGGTTTAGACAACACTTATACCCATTTTGTCCCGAAACAGGCTAAAACCGAGAAAACATTGATTCGAAGCAGTAAACAGCTTTGTTACTGTTTATAGGTTCAAAATATGTTGCAATCCAATGCATTTGACTAATTATAGGAGTTCGGGTTGAATTTGGAGTGTTTAGACAACACTTATACCCATTTTGTCCCGAAAAAGGCTAAAACCGAGAAAACATTGATTCGAAGCAGTAAACAGCTTTGTTACTGTTTATAGGTTCAAAATATGTTGCAATCCAATGCATTTGACTAATTATAAGAGTTCGGGTTGAATTTGGAGTGTTTAGACAACACTTATACCCATTTTGTCCCGAAACAGGCTAAAACCGAGAAAAAATTAATTCGAAGCAGTAAATAGTTTTGTTACTGTTGATAGTGTCAAAATATGTAACAATCCAATGCATTTGAATAATTATAGGAGTTCGGGTTGAATTAGGAGTGTTTAGACAACACTTATACCCATTTTGTCCCGAAACAGGCTAAAACCGAGAAAACATTGATTCGAAGCAGTAAACAGCTTTGTTACTGTTTATAGGGTCAAAAGATGTAGCAATCCAATGCATTTGACTAATTCTAAGAGTTCGGGTTGAATTTGGAGTGCTTAGACAACACTTATACCCATTTTGTCCCGAAACAGGCTAAAACCGAGAAAACATTAATTCGAAGCAGTAAACAGTTTTGTTACTGTTTATAGGGTCAATATATGTAACAATCCAATGCATTTGACTAATTATAAGAGTTCAGGTTGAATTTGGAATGTTTAGACAACACTTATACCCATTTTGTCCCAACACAGGCTAAAACTGAGAAAACATTGATTCAAAGCTGTAAACAGCTTTGTTACTGTTTCTAGGGTCTGAATGAATAATAATCCAATGCAATTGACTAATTATAAGAGTTCGGGTTGAATTTGAAGTGTTTAGACAACAATTATACCCATTTTGTCCCGAAACAAGCTATAACCGTGAAAACATTGATTTGAAGTAGTAAACAGCTTTGTTACTGTTTCTAGGGTCAGAATGTGTGACAATCCAATGCATTTGACTAATTGTAAGAGTTTGGGATGAATTTGAAGTGTTTAGACAACAATTATACCCATTTTGTCCCGAAACAAGCTAAAACAAAGAAAACATTGATTTGAAGTAGTAAACAGCTTTGTTACTGTTTCTAGGGTCAGAATGTGTGACAATCCAATGCATTTGACTAATTGTAAGAGTATGGGATGAATTTGAAATGTTTAGACAACACTTAAACCTCTTTTATCCCAAAACAAGCTTACGCCGAGAAAACAGGCTAAAACCGAGAAAACATTAATTCGAAGCAGTAAACAGTTTTGTTACTGTTTATAGGGTCAATATATGTAACGATCCAATGCATTTGACTAATTATAAGAGTTCGAGTTGAATTTGGAATGTTTAGACAACACTTATACCCATTTTGTCCCGAAACAGGCTAAAACCGAGAAAACATTGATTCGAAGCAGTAAACAGCTTTGTTACTGTTTATAGGGTCAATATATGTAACAATCCAATGCATTTGACTAATTATAAGAGTTCAGGTTGAATTTGGAATGTTTAGACAACACTTATACCCATTTTGTCCCAAAACAGGCTAAAACTGAGAAAACATTGATTCAAAGCTGTAAACAGCTTTGTTACTGTTTCTAGGGTCAGAATGAATAATAATCCAATGCAATTGACTAATTATAAGAGTTCGGGTTGAAATCGAAGTGTTTAGACAACAATTATACCCATTTTGTCCCGAAACAAGCTATAACCGTGAAAACATTGATTTGAAGTAGTAAACAGCTTTGTTACTGTTTCTAGGGTCAGAATGTGTGACAATCCAATGCATTTGACTAATTGTAAGAGTTTGGGATGAATTTGAAGTGTTTAGACAACAATTATACCCATTTTGTCCCGAAACAAGCTAAAACAAAGAAAACATTGATTTGAAGTAGTAAACAGCTTTGTTACTGTTTCTAGGGTCAGAATGTGTGACAATCGAATGCATTTGAATAATTGTAAGAGTTTGGGATGAATTTGAAGTGTTTAGACAACACTGAAACCTCTCTTATCCCAAAACAAGCTTAAGCCGAGAAAACATGCTAAAACCGAGAAAACATTGATTAGAAGCAGTAAACAGTTTTATTACTGTTTATAGGGTCAATATATGTAACGATCCAATGCATTTGACTAATTATAAGAGTTCGAGTTGAATTTGGAAGGTTTAGACAACACTTATACCCATTTTGTCCCGAAACAGGCTAAAACCGAGAAAACATTGATTCGAAGCAGTAAACAGCTTTGTTACTGTTTATAGGTTCAAAATATGTTGCAATCCAATGCATTTGACTAATTATAGGAGTTCGGGTTGAATTTGGAGTGTTTAGACAACACTTATACCCATTTTGTCCCGAAAAAGGCTAAAACCGAGAAAACATTGATTCGAAGCAGTAAACAGCTTTGTTACTGTTTATAGGTTCAAAATATGTTGCAATCCAATGCATTTGACTAATTATAAGAGTTCGGGTTGAATTTGGAGTGTTTAGACAACACTTATACCCATTTTGTCCCGAAACAGGCTAAAACCGAGAAAAAATTAATTCGAAGCAGTAAATAGTTTTGTTACTGTTGATAGTGTCAAAATATGTAACAATCCAATGCATTTGAATAATTATAGGATTTCGGGTTGAATTAGGAGTGTTTAGACAACACTTATACCCATTTTGTCCCGAAACAGGCTAAAACCGAGAAAACATTGATTCGAAGCAGTAAACAGCTTTGTTACTGTTTATAGGGTCAAAAGATGTAGCAATCCAATGCATTTGACTAATTCTAAGAGTTCGGGTTGAATTTGGAGTGCTTAGACAACACTTATACCCATTTTGTCCCGAAACAGGCTAAAACCGAGAAAACATTAATTCGAAGCAGTAAACAGTTTTGTTACTGTTTATAGGGTCAATATATGTAACAATCCAATGCATTTGACTAATTATAAGAGTTCAGGTTGAATTTGGAATGTTTAGACAACACTTATACCCATTTTGTCCCAACACAGGCTAAAACTGAGAAAACATTGATTCAAAGCTGTAAACAGCTTTGTTACTGTTTCTAGGGTCTGAATGAATAATAATCCAATGCAATTGACTAATTATAAGAGTTCGGGTTGAATTTGAAGTGTTTAGACAACAATTATACCCATTTTGTCCCGAAACAAGCTATAACCGTGAAAACATTGATTTGAAGTAGTAAACAGCTTTGTTACTGTTTCTAGGGTCAGAATGTGTGACAATCCAATGCATTTGACTAATTGTAAGAGTTTGGGATGAATTTGAAGTGTTTAGACAACAATTATACCCATTTTGTCCCGAAACAAGCTAAAACAAAGAAAACATTGATTTGAAGTAGTAAACAGCTTTGTTACTGTTTCTAGGGTCAGAATGTGTGACAATCCAATGCATTTGACTAATTGTAAGAGTATGGGATGAATTTGAAATGTTTAGACAACACTTAAACCTCTTTTATCCCAAAACAAGCTTACGCCGAGAAAACAGGCTAAAACCGAGAAAACATTAATTCGAAGCAGTAAACAGTTTTGTTACTGTTTATAGGGTCAATATATGTAACGATCCAATGCATTTGACTAATTATAAGAGTTCGAGTTGAATTTGGAATGTTTAGACAACACTTATACCCATTTTGTCCCGAAACAGGCTAAAACCGAGAAAACATTGATTCGAAGCAGTAAACAGCTTTGTTACTGTTTATAGGGTCAATATATGTAACAATCCAATGCAATTGACTAATTATAAGAGTTCGGGTTGAATTTGAAGTGTTTAGACAACAATTATACCCATTTTGTCCCGAAACAAGCTATAACCGTGAAAACATTGATTTGAAGTAGTAAACAGCTTTGTTACTGTTTCTAGGGTCAGAATGTGTGACAATCCAATGCATTTGACTAATTGTAAGAGTTTGGGATGAATTTGAAGTGTTTAGACAACAATTATACCCATTTTGTCCCGAAACAAGCTAAAACAAAGAAAACATTGATTTGAAGTAGTAAACAGCTTTGTTACTGTTTCTAGGGTCAGAATGTGTGACAATCCAATGCATTTGACTAATTGTAAGAGTATGGGATGAATTTGAAATGTTTAGACAACACTTAAACCTCTTTTATCCCAAAACAAGCTTACGCCGAGAAAACAGGCTAAAACCGAGAAAACATTAATTCGAAGCAGTAAACAGTTTTGTTACTGTTTATAGGGTCAATATATGTAACGATCCAATGCATTTGACTAATTATAAGAGTTCGAGTTGAATTTGGAATGTTTAGACAACACTTATACCCATTTTGTCCCGAAACAGGCTAAAACCGAGAAAACATTGATTCGAAGCAGTAAACAGCTTTGTTACTGTTTATAGGGTCAATATATGTAACAATCCAATGCATTTGACTAATTATAAGAGTTCAGGTTGAATTTGGAATGTTTAGACAACACTTATACCCATTTTGTCCCAAAACAGGCTAAAACTGAGAAAACATTGATTCAAAGCTGTAAACAGCTTTGTTACTGTTTCTAGGGTCAGAATAAATAATAATCCAATGCAATTGACTAATTATAAGAGTTCGGGTTGAAATCGAAGTGTTTAGACAACAATTATACCCATTTTGTCCCGAAACAAGCTATAACCGTGAAAACATTGATTTGAAGTAGTAAACAGCTTTGTTACTGTTTCTAGGGTCAGAATGTGTGACAATCCAATGCATTTGACTAATTGTAAGAGTTTGGGATGAATTTGAAGTGTTTAGACAACAATTATACCCATTTTGTCCCGAAACAAGCTAAAACAAAGAAAACATTGATTTGAAGTAGTAAACAGCTTTGTTACTGTTTCTAGGGTCAGAATGTGTGACAATCGAATGCATTTGAATAATTGTAAGAGTTTGGGATGAATTTGAAGTGTTTAGACAACACTGAAACCTCTCTTATCCCAAAACAAGCTTAAGCCGAGAAAACATGCTAAAACCGAGAAAACATTGATTAGAAGCAGTAAACAGTTTTATTACTGTTTATAGGGTCAATATAGGTAACGATCTAACGCATTTGACTAATTATAAGAGTTCGAGTTGAATTTGGAAGGTTTAGACAACACTTATACCCATTTTGTCCCGAAACAGGCTAAAACCGAGAAAACATTGATTCGAAGCAGTAAACAGCTTTGTTACTGTTTATAGGTTCAAAATATGTTGCAATCCAATGCATTTGACTAATTATAAGAGTTCGGGTTGAATTTGGAGTGTTTAGACAACACTTATACCCATTTTGTCCCGAAACAGGCTAAAACCGAGAAAAAAATAATTCGAAGCAGTAAATAGTTTTGTTACTGTTGATAGTGTCAAAATATGTAACAATCCAATGCATTTGACTAATTATAGGAGTTCGGGTTGAATTAGGAGTGTTTAGACAACACTTATACCCATTTTGTCCCGAAACAGGCTAAAACCGAGAAAACATTGATTCGAAGCAGTAAACAGCTTTGTTACTGTTTATAGGGTCAAAAGATGTAGCAATCCAATGCATTTGACTAATTCTATGAGTTTGGGTTGAATTTGGAGTGCTTAGACAACACTTATACCCATTTTGTCCCGAAACAGGCTAAAACCGAGAAAACATTAATTCGAAGCAGTAAACAGTTTTGTTACTGTTTATAGGGTCAATATATGTAACAATACAATGCATTTGACTAATTATAAGAGTTCAGGTTGAATTTGGAATGTTTAGACAACACTTATACCCATTTTGTCCCAAAACAGGCTAAAACTGAGAAAACATTGATTCAAAGCTGTAAACAGCTTTGTTACTGTTTCTAGGGTCAGAATGAATAATAATCAAATGCAATTGACTAATTATAAGAGTTCGGGTTGAATTTGAAGTGTTTAGACAACAATTATACCCATTTTGTCCCGAAACAAGCTATAACCGTGAAAACATTGATTTGAAGTTGTAAACAGCTTTGTTACTGTTTCTAGGGTCAGAATGTGTGACAATCCAATGCATTTGACTAATTGTAAGAGTTTGGGATGAATTTGAAGTGTTTAGACAACAATTATACCCATTTTGTCCCGAAACAAGCTAAAACAAAGAAAACATTGATTTGAAGTAGTAAACAGCTTTGTTACTGTTTCTAGGGTCAGAATGTGTGACAATCCAATGCATTTGACTAATTGTAAGAGTATGGGATGAATTTGAAATGTTTAGACAACACTTAAACCTCTTTTATCCCAAAACAAGCTTACGCCGAGAAAACAGGCTAAAACCGAGAAAACATTAATTTGAAGCAGTAAACAGTTTTGTTACTGTTTATAGGGTCAATATATGTAACAATCCAATGCATTTGACTAATTATAAGAGTTCAGGTTGAATTTGGAATGTTTAGACAAGACTTATACCCATTTTGTCCCAAAACAGGCTAAAACCGAGAAAACATTGATTCGAAGCAGTAAACAGTTTTGTTACTGTTTATAGGTTCAAAATATGTTGCAATCCAATGCATATGACTAATTATAAGAGTTCGGGTTGAATTTGGAGTGTTTAGACAACACTTATACCCATTTTGTCCCGAAACATGCTAAAACCGAGAAAAAAATTATTCGAAGCAGTAAATAGTTTTATTACTGTTGATAGTGTCAAAATATGTAACAATCCAATGCATTTGACTAATTATAGGAGTTCGGGTTGAATTAGGAGTGTTTAGACAACACTTATACCCATTTTGTCCCGAAACAGGCTAAAACCGAGAAAACATTGATTCGAAGCAGTAAACAGCTTTGTTACTGTTTATAGGGTCAAAAGATGTAGCAATCCAATGCATTTGACTAATTCTAAGAGTTCGGGTTGAATTTGGAGTGCTTAGACAACACTTATACCCATTTTGTCCCGAAACAGGCTAAAACCGAGAAAACATTAATTCGAAGCAGTAAACAGTTTTGTTACTGTTTATAGGGTCAATATATGTAACAATCCAATGCATTTGACTAATTATAAGAGTTCAGGTTGAATTTGGAATGTTTAGACAACACTTATACCCATTTTGTCCCAACACAGGCTAAAACTGAGAAAACATTGATTCAAAGCTGTAAACAGCTTTGTTACTGTTTCTAGGGTCTGAATGAATAATAATCCAATGCAATTGACTAATTATAAGAGTTCGGGTTGAATTTGAAGTGTTTAGACAACAATTATACCCATTTTGTCCCGAAACAAGCTATAACCGTGAAAACATTGATTTGAAGTAGTAAACAGCTTTGTTACTGTTTCTAGGGTCAGAATGTGTGACAATCCAATGCATTTGACTAATTGTAAGAGTTTGGGATGAATTTGAAGTGTTTAGACAACAATTATACCCATTTTGTCCCGAAACAAGCTAAAACAAAGAAAACATTGATTTGAAGTAGTAAACAGCTTTGTTACTGTTTCTAGGGTCAGAATGTGTGACAATCCAATGCATTTGACTAATTGTAAGAGTATGGGATGAATTTGAAATGTTTAGACAACACTTAAACCTCTTTTATCCCAAAACAAGCTTACGCCGAGAAAACAGGCTAAAACCGAGAAAACATTAATTCGAAGCAGTAAACAGCTTTGTTACTGTTTATAGGGTCAATATATGTAACGATCCAATGCATTTGACTAATTATAAGAGTTCGAGTTGAATTTGGAATGTTTAGACAACACTTATACCCATTTTGTCCCGAAACAGGCTAAAACCGAGAAAACATTGATTCGAAGCAGTAAACAGCTTTGTTACTGTTTATAGGGTCAATATATGTAACAATCCAATGCAATTGACTAATTATAAGAGTTCGGGTTGAATTTGAAGTGTTTAGACAACAATTATACCCATTTTGTCCCGAAACAAGCTATAACCGTGAAAACATTGATTTGAAGTAGTAAACAGCTTTGTTACTGTTTCTAGGGTCAGAATGTGTGACAATCCAATGCATTTGACTAATTGTAAGAGTTTGGGATGAATTTGAAGTGTTTAGACAACAATTATACCCATTTTGTCCCGAAACAAGCTAAAACAAAGAAAACATTGATTTGAAGTAGTAAACAGCTTTGTTACTGTTTCTAGGGTCAGAATGTGTGACAATCCAATGCATTTGACTAATTGTAAGAGTATGGGATGAATTTGAAATGTTTAGACAACACTTAAACCTCTTTTATCCCAAAACAAGCTTACGCCGAGAAAACAGGCTAAAACCGAGAAAACATTAATTCGAAGCAGTAAACAGTTTTGTTACTGTTTATAGGGTCAATATATGTAACGATCCAATGCATTTGACTAATTATAAGAGTTCGAGTTGAATTTGGAATGTTTAGACAACACTTATACCCATTTTGTCCCGAAACAGGCTAAAACCGAGAAAACATTGATTCGAAGCAGTAAACAGCTTTGTTACTGTTTATAGGGTCAATATATGTAACAATCCAATGCATTTGACTAATTATAAGAGTTCAGGTTGAATTTGGAATGTTTAGACAACACTTATACCCATTTTGTCCCAAAACAGGCTAAAACTGAGAAAACATTGATTCAAAGCTGTAAACAGCTTTGTTACTGTTTCTAGGGTCAGAATAAATAATAATCCAATGCAATTGACTAATTATAAGAGTTCGGGTTGAAATCGAAGTGTTTAGACAACAATTATACCCATTTTGTCCCGAAACAAGCTATAACCGTGAAAACATTGATTTGAAGTAGTAAACAGCTTTGTTACTGTTTCTAGGGTCAGAATGTGTGACAATCCAATGCATTTGACTAATTGTAAGAGTTTGGGATGAATTTGAAGTGTTTAGACAACAATTATACCCATTTTGTCCCGAAACAAGCTAAAACAAAGAAAACATTGATTTGAAGTAGTAAACAGCTTTGTTACTGTTTCTAGGGTCAGAATGTGTGACAATCGAATGCATTTGAATAATTGTAAGAGTTTGGGATGAATTTGAAGTGTTTAGACAACACTGAAACCTCTCTTATCCCAAAACAAGCTTAAGCCGAGAAAACATGCTAAAACCGAGAAAACATTGATTAGAAGCAGTAAACAGTTTTATTACTGTTTATAGGGTCAATATAGGTAACGATCTAACGCATTTGACTAATTATAAGAGTTCGAGTTGAATTTGGAAGGTTTAGACAACACTTATACCCATTTTGTCCCGAAACAGGCTAAAACCGAGAAAACATTGATTCGAAGCAGTAAACAGCTTTGTTACTGTTTATAGGTTCAAAATATGTTGCAATCCAATGCATTTGACTAATTATAAGAGTTCGGGTTGAATTTGGAGTGTTTAGACAACACTTATACCCATTTTGTCCCGAAACAGGCTAAAACCGAGAAAAAAATAATTCGAAGCAGTAAATAGTTTTGTTACTGTTGATAGTGTCAAAATATGTAACAATCCAATGCATTTGACTAATTATAGGAGTTCGGGTTGAATTAGGAGTGTTTAGACAACACTTATACCCATTTTGTCCCGAAACAGGCTAAAACCGAGAAAACATTGATTCGAAGCAGTAAACAGCTTTGTTACTGTTTATAGGGTCAAAAGATGTAGCAATCCAATGCATTTGACTAATTCTATGAGTTTGGGTTGAATTTGGAGTGCTTAGACAACACTTATACCCATTTTGTCCCGAAACAGGCTAAAACCGAGAAAACATTAATTCGAAGCAGTAAACAGTTTTGTTACTGTTTATAGGGTCAATATATGTAACAATACAATGCATTTGACTAATTATAAGAGTTCAGGTTGAATTTGGAATGTTTAGACAACACTTATACCCATTTTGTCCCAAAACAGGCTAAAACTGAGAAAACATTGATTCAAAGCTGTAAACAGCTTTGTTACTGTTTCTAGGGTCAGAATGAATAATAATCAAATGCAATTGACTAATTATAAGAGTTCGGGTTGAATTTGAAGTGTTTAGACAACAATTATACCCATTTTGTCCCGAAACAAGCTATAACCGTGAAAACATTGATTTGAAGTTGTAAACAGCTTTGTTACTGTTTCTAGGGTCAGAATGTGTGACAATCCAATGCATTTGACTAATTGTAAGAGTTTGGGATGAATTTGAAGTGTTTAGACAACAATTATACCCATTTTGTCCCGAAACAAGCTAAAACAAAGAAAACATTGATTTGAAGTAGTAAACAGCTTTGTTACTGTTTCTAGGGTCAGAATGTGTGACAATCCAATGCATTTGACTAATTGTAAGAGTATGGGATGAATTTGAAATGTTTAGACAACACTTAAACCTCTTTTATCCCAAAACAAGCTTAAGCCGAGAAAACATGCTAAAACCGAGAAAACATTGATTCGAAGTAGTAAACAGTTTTGTTACTGTTTATAGGGTCAATATATGTAACGATCCAATGCATTTGACTAATTATAAGAGTTCGAGTTGAATTTGGAATGTTTAGACAACACTTATACCCATTTTGTCCCGAAACAGGCTAAAACCGAGAAAACATTGATTCGAAGCAGTAAACAGCTTTGTTACTGTTTATAGGTTCAAAAGATGTTGCAATCCAATGCATTTGACTAATTATAAGAGTTCGGGTTGAATTTGGAGTGTTCAGACAACACTTATACCCATTTTGTCCCGAAACAGGCTAAAACCGAGAAAAAAATAATTCGAAGCAGTAAATAGTTTTGTTACTGTTGATAGTGTCAAAATATGTAACAATCCAATGCATTTGACTAATTATAGGAGTTCGGGTTGAATTTGGAGTGTTTAGACAACACTTATACCCATTTTGTCCCGAAACAGGCTAAAACCGAGAAAACATTGATTCGAAGCAGTAAACAGCTTTGTTACTGTTTATAGGGTCAAAAGATGTAGCAATCCAATGCATTTGACTAATTATAAGAGTTCGGGTTGAATTTGGAGTGTTTAGACAAGACTTATACCCATTTTGTCCCAAAACAGGCTAAAACCGAGAAAACATTAATTCGAAGCAGTAAACAGTTTTGTTACTATTTATACGGTCAATATATATAACGATCCAATGCATTTGACTAATTATAAGAGTTCGAGTTGAATTTGGAATGTTTAGACAACACTTATACCCATTTTGTCCCGAAACAGGCTAAAACCGAGAAAACATTGATTCGAAGCAGTAAACAGCTTTGTTACTGTTTATAGGTTCAAAATATGTTGCAATCCAATGTATTTGACTAATTATAAGAGCTCGGGTTGAATTTGGAGTGTTTAGACAACACTTATACCCATTTTGTCCCGAAACATGCTAAAACCGAGAAAAAAATTATTCGAAGCAGTAAATAGTTTTATTACTGTTGATAGTGTCAAAATATGTAACAATCCAATGCATTTGACTAATTATAGGAGTTCGGGTTGAATTAGGAGTGTTTAGACAACACTTATACCCATTTTGTCCCGAAACAGGCTAAAACCGAGAAAACATTGATTCGAAGCAGTAAACAGCTTTGTTACTGTTTATAGGGTCAAAAGATGTAGCAATCCAATGCATTTGACTAATTCTAAGAGTTCGGGTTGAATTTGGAGTGCTTAGACAACACTTATACCCATTTTGTCCCGAAACAGGCTAAAACCGAGAAAACATTAATTCGAAGCAGTAAACAGTTTTGTTACTGTTTATAGGGTCAATATATGTAACAATCCAATGCATTTGACTAATTATAAGAGTTCAGGTTGAATTTGGAATGTTTAGACAACACTTATACCCATTTTGTCCCAAAACAGGCTAAAACTGAGAAAACATTGATTCAAAGCTGTAAACAGCTTTGTTACTGTTTCTAGGGTCGGAATGTATAATAATCCAATGCATTTGACTAATTCTAAGAGTTCGGGTTGAATTTGGAGTGCTTAGACAACACTTATACCCATTTTGTCCCGAAACAGGCTAAAACCGAGAAAACATTGATTCGAAGCAGTAAACAGCTTTGTTACTGTTTATAGGGTCAAAAGATGTAGCAATCCAATGCATTTGACTAATTATAAGAGTTTGGGATCAATTTGAAGTGTTTAGACAACACTTAAACCTCTTTTATCCCAAAACAAGCTTAAGCCGAGAAAACATGCTAAAACCGAGAAAACATTGATTCGAAGTAGTAAACAGTTTTGTTACTGTTTATAGGGTCAATATATGTAACGATCCAATGCATTTGACTAATTATAAGAGTTCGAGTTGAATTTGGAATGTTTAGACAACACTTATACCCATTTTGTCCCGAAACAGGCTAAAACCGAGAAAACATTGATTCGAAGCAGTAAACAGCTTTGTTACTGTTTATAGGTTCAAAAGATGTTGCAATCCAATGCATTTGACTAATTATAAGAGTTCGGGTTGAATTTGGAGTGTTCAGACAACACTTATACCCATTTTGTCCCGAAACAGGCTAAAACCGAGAAAAAAATAATTCGAAGCAGTAAATAGTTTTGTTACTGTTGATAGTGTCAAAATATGTAACAATCCAATGCATTTGACTAATTATAGGAGTTCGGGTTGAATTTGGAGTGTTTAGACAACACTTATACCCATTTTGTCCCGAAACAGGCTAAAACCGAGAAAACATTGATTCGAAGCAGTAAACAGCTTTGTTACTGTTTATAGGGTCAAAAGATGTAGCAATCCAATGCATTTGACTAATTATAAGAGTTCGGGTTGAATTTGGAGTGTTTAGACAAGACTTATACCCATTTTGTCCCAAAACAGGCTAAAACCGAGAAAACATTAATTCGAAGCAGTAAACAGTTTTGTTACTATTTATACGGTCAATATATATAACGATCCAATGCATTTGACTAATTATAAGAGTTCGAGTTGAATTTGGAATGTTTAGACAACACTTATACCCATTTTGTCCCGAAACAGGCTAAAACCGAGAAAACATTGATTCGAAGCAGTAAACAGCTTTGTTACTGTTTATAGGTTCAAAATATGTTGCAATCCAATGTATTTGACTAATTATAAGAGCTCGGGTTGAATTTGGAGTGTTTAGACAACACTTATACCCATTTTGTCCCGAAACAGGCTAAAACCGAGAAAAAATTAATTCGAAGCAGTAAATAGTTTTGTTACTGTTGATAGTGTCAAAATATGTAACAATCCAATGCATTTGACTAATTATAGGAGTTCGGGTTGAATTAGGAGTGTTTAGACAACACTTATACCCATTTTGTCCCGAAACAGGCTAAAACCGAGAAAACATTGATTCGAAGCAGTAAACAGCTTTGTTACTGTTTATAGGGTCAAAAGATGTAGCAATCCAATGCATTTGACTAATTCTAAGAGTTCGGGTTGAATTTGGAGTGCTTAGACAACACTTATACCCATTTTGTCCCGAAACAGGCTAAAACCGAGAAAACATTAATTCGAAGCAGTAAACAGTTTTGTTACTGTTTATAGGGTCAATATATGTAACAATACAATGCATTTGACTAATTATAAGAGTTCAGGTTGAATTTGGAATGTTTAGACAACACTTGTACCCATTTTGTCCCAAAACAGGCTAAAACTGAGAAAACATTGATTCAAAGCTGTAAACAGCTTTGTTACTGTTTCTAGGGTCAGAATGAATAATAATCCAATGCAATTGACTAATTATAAGAGTTCGGGTTGAATTTGAAGTGTTTAGACAACAATTATACCCATTTTGTCCCGAAACATGCTAAAACCAAGAAAACATTGATTCAAAGCAGTAAACAGCTTTGCTACTGCTTCTAGGGTCAGAATGTGTGACAATCCAATGCTCTTGACTAATTGTAAGAGTTTTGGATGAATTAGGAGTGTTTAGACAACACTTAAACCTGTTTTATCCCAAAACAAGCTTAAGCCGGGAAAACAGGCTAAAACCAAGAAAACATTGATTCGAAGCAGTAAACAGTTTTGTTACAGTTTATAGGGTCAATATACGTAACAATCCAATGCATTTGACTAATTATAAGAGTTCGGGTTGAATTTGGAGTGTTTAGACAACACTTATACCCATTTTGTCCCAAAACAGGATAAAACTGAGAAAACATTGATTCGAAGCAGTAAAAAGCTTTGTTACTGTTTATAGGTTCAAAATATGTTGCAATCAAATGCATTTGATTAATTATAGGAGTTCGGCTTGAATTAGGAGTGTTTAGACAACACTTATACCCATTTTGTCCCGAAACAGGCTAAAACCGAGAAAACATTGATTCGAAGCAGTAAACAGCTTTGTTACTGTTTATAGGGTCAAAAGATGTAGCAATCCAATGCATTTGACTAATTATAAGAGTTTGGGATCAATTTGAAGTGTTTAGACAACACTTAAACCTCTTTTATCCCAAAACAAGCTTAAGCCGAGAAAACATGCTAAAACCGAGAAAACATTGATTCGAAGCAGTAAACAGTTTTGTTACTGTTTATAGGGTCAATATATGTAACGATCCAATGCATTTGACTAATTATACGAGTTCGAGTTGAATTTGGAATGTTTAGACAACAGTTATACCCATTTTGTCCCGAAACAGGCGAAAACCGAGAAAACATTGATTCGAAGCAGTAAACAGCTTTGTTACTGTTTATAGGTTCAAAATATGTTGCAATCCAATGCATTTGACTAATTATAGGAGTTCGGGTTGAATTAGGAGTGTTTAGACAACACTTATACCCATTTTGTCCCGAAACAGGCTAAAACCGAGAAAACATTGATTCGAAGCAGTAAACAGCTTTGTTACTGTTTATAGGGTCAAAAGATGTAGCAATCCAATGCATTTGACTAATTATAAGAGTTCGGGTTGAATTTGGAGTGTTTAGACAAGACTTACACCCATTTTGTCCCGAAACAGGCTAAAACCGAGAAAACATTAATTCGAAGCAGTAAACAGTTTTGTTACTGTTTATAGGGTCAATATATGTAACGATCCAATGCATTTGACTAATTATAAGAGTTCGAGTTGAATTTGGAATGTTTAGACAACACTTATACCCATTTTGTCCCGAAACAGGCTAAAACCGAGAAAACATTGATTCGAAGCAGTAAACAGCTTTGTTACTGTTTATAGGTTCAAAATATGTTGCAATCCAATGCATTTGACTAATTATAAGAGTTCGGGTTGAATTTGGAGTGTTTAGACAACACTTATACCCATTTTGTCCCGAAACATGCTAAAACCGAGAAAAAATTTATTCGAAGCAGTAAATAGTTTTGTTACTGTTGATAGTGTCAAAATATGTAACAATCCAATGCATTTGACTAATTATAGGAGTTCGGGTTGAATTAGGAGTGTTTAGACAACACTTATACCCATTTTGTCCCGAAACAGGCTAAAACCGAGAAAACATTGATTCGAAGCAGTAAACAGCTTTGTTACTGTTTATAGGGTCAAAAGATGTAGCAATCCAATGCATTTGACTAATTATAAGAGTTTGGGATCAATTTGAAGTGTTTAGACAACACTTAAACCTCTTTTATCCCAAAACAAGCTTAAGCCGAGAAAACATGCTAAAACCGAGAAAACATTGATTCGAAGTAGTAAACAGTTTTGTTACTGTTTATAGGGTCAATATATGTAACGATCCAATGCATTTGACTAATTATAAGAGTTCGAGTTGAATTTGGAATGTTTAGACAACACTTATACCCATTTTGTCCCGAAACAGGCTAAAACCGAGAAAACATTGATTCGAAGCAGTAAACAGCTTTGTTACTGTTTATAGGTTCAAAAGATGTTGCAATCCAATGCATTTGACTAATTATAAGAGTTCGGGTTGAATTTGGAGTGTTCAGACAACACTTATACCCATTTTGTCCCGAAACAGGCTAAAACCGAGAAAAAAATAATTCGAAGCAGTAAATAGTTTTGTTACTGTTGATAGTGTCAAAATATGTAACAATCCAATGCATTTGACTAATTATAGGAGTTCGGGTTGAATTTGGAGTGTTTAGACAACACTTATACCCATTTTGTCCCGAAACAGGCTAAAACCGAGAAAACATTGATTCGAAGCAGTAAACAGCTTTGTTACTGTTTATAGGGTCAAAAGATGTAGCAATCCAATGCATTTGACTAATTGTAAGAGTATGGGATGAATTTGAAATGTTTAGACAACACTTAAACCTCTTTTATCCCAAAACAAGCTTACGCCGAGAAAACAGGCTAAAACCGAGAAAACATTAATTCGAAGCAGTAAACAGTTTTGTTACTGTTTATAGGGTCAATATATGTAACGATCCAATGCATTTGACTAATTATAAGAGTTCGAGTTGAATTTGGAATGTTTAGACAACACTTATACCCATTTTGTCCCGAAACAGGCTAAAACCGAGAAAACATTGATTCGAAGCAGTAAACAGCTTTGTTACTGTTTATAGGGTCAATATATGTAACAATCCAATGCATTTGACTAATTATAAGAGTTCAGGTTGAATTTGGAATGTTTAGACAACACTTATACCCATTTTGTCCCAAAACAGGCTAAAACTGAGAAAACATTGATTCAAAGCTGTAAACAGCTTTGTTACTGTTTCTAGGGTCAGAATAAATAATAATCCAATGCAATTGACTAATTATAAGAGTTCGGGTTGAAATCGAAGTGTTTAGACAACAATTATACCCATTTTGTCCCGAAACAAGCTATAACCGTGAAAACATTGATTTGAAGTAGTAAACAGCTTTGTTACTGTTTCTAGGGTCAGAATGTGTGACAATCCAATGCATTTGACTAATTGTAAGAGTTTGGGATGAATTTGAAGTGTTTAGACAACAATTATACCCATTTTGTCCCGAAACAAGCTAAAACAAAGAAAACATTGATTTGAAGTAGTAAACAGCTTTGTTACTGTTTCTAGGGTCAGAATGTGTGACAATCGAATGCATTTGAATAATTGTAAGAGTTTGGGATGAATTTGAAGTGTTTAGACAACACTGAAACCTCTCTTATCCCAAAACAAGCTTAAGCCGAGAAAACATGCTAAAACCGAGAAAACATTGATTAGAAGCAGTAAACAGTTTTATTACTGTTTATAGGGTCAATATATGTAACGATCTAACGCATTTGACTAATTATAAGAGTTCGAGTTGAATTTGGAAGGTTTAGACAACACTTATACCCATTTTGTCCCGAAACAGGCTAAAACCGAGAAAACATTGATTCGAAGCAGTAAACAGCTTTGTTACTGTTTATAGGTTCAAAATATGTTGCAATCCAATGCATTTGACTAATTATAAGAGTTCGGGTTGAATTTGGAGTGTTTAGACAACACTTATACCCATTTTGTCCCGAAACAGGCTAAAACCGAGAAAAAAATAATTCGAAGCAGTAAATAGTTTTGTTACTGTTGATAGTGTCAAAATATGTAACAATCCAATGCATTTGACTAATTATAGGAGTTCGGGTTGAATTAGGAGTGTTTAGACAACACTTATACCCATTTTGTCCCGAAACAGGCTAAAACCGAGAAAACATTGATTCGAAGCAGTAAACAGCTTTGTTACTGTTTATAGGGTCAAAAGATGTAGCAATCCAATGCATTTGACTAATTCTATGAGTTTGGGTTGAATTTGGAGTGCTTAGACAACACTTATACCCATTTTGTCCCGAAACAGGCTAAAACCGAGAAAACATTAATTCGAAGCAGTAAACAGTTTTGTTACTGTTTATAGGGTCAATATATGTAACAATACAATGCATTTGACTAATTATAAGAGTTCAGGTTGAATTTGGAATGTTTAGACAACACTTATACCCATTTTGTCCCAAAACAGGCTAAAACTGAGAAAACATTGATTCAAAGCTGTAAACAGCTTTGTTACTGTTTCTAGGGTCAGAATGAATAATAATCAAATGCAATTGACTAATTATAAGAGTTCGGGTTGAATTTGAAGTGTTTAGACAACAATTATACCCATTTTGTCCCGAAACAAGCTATAACCGTGAAAACATTGATTTGAAGTTGTAAACAGCTTTGTTACTGTTTCTAGGGTCAGAATGTGTGACAATCCAATGCATTTGACTAATTGTAAGAGTTTGGGATGAATTTGAAGTGTTTAGACAACAATTATACCCATTTTGTCCCGAAACAAGCTAAAACAAAGAAAACATTGATTTGAAGTAGTAAACAGCTTTGTTACTGTTTCTAGGGTCAGAATGTGTGACAATCCAATGCATTTGACTAATTGTAAGAGTATGGGATGAATTTGAAATGTTTAGACAACACTTAAACCTCTTTTATCCCAAAACAAGCTTACGCCGAGAAAACAGGCTAAAACCGAGAAAACATTAATTTGAAGCAGTAAACAGCTTTGTTACTGTTTATAGGGTCAATATATGTAACAATCCAATGCATTTGACTAATTCTAAGAGTTCAGGTTGAATTTGGAATGTTTAGACAAGACTTATACCCATTTTGTCCCAAAACAGGCTAAAACCGAGAAAACATTGATTCGAAGCAGTAAATAGTTTTATTACTGTTGATAGTGTCAAAATATGTAACAATCCAATGCATTTGACTAATTATAAGAGTTCAGGTTGAATTTGGAATGTTTAGACAACACTTATACCCATTTTGTCCCAAAACAGGCTAAAACTGAGAAAACATTGATTCAAAGCTGTAAACAGCTTTGTTACTGTTTCTAGGGTCGGAATGTATAATAATCCAATGCATTTGACTAATTCTAAGAGTTCGGGTTGAATTTGGAGTGCTTAGACAACACTTATACCCATTTTGTCCCGAAACAGGCTAAAACCGAGAAAACATTGATTCGAAGCAGTAAACAGCTTTGTTACTGTTTATAGGGTCAAAAGATGTAGCAATCCAATGCATTTGACTAATTATAAGAGTTTGGGATCAATTTGAAGTGTTTAGACAACACTTAAACCTCTTTTATCCCAAAACAAGCTTAAGCCGAGAAAACATGCTAAAACCGAGAAAACATTGATTCGAAGTAGTAAACAGTTTTGTTACTGTTTATAGGGTCAATATATGTAACGATCCAATGCATTTGACTAATTATAAGAGTTCGAGTTGAATTTGGAATGTTTAGACAACACTTATACCCATTTTGTCCCGAAACAGGCTAAAACCGAGAAAACATTGATTCGAAGCAGTAAACAGCTTTGTTACTGTTTATAGGTTCAAAAGATGTTGCAATCCAATGCATTTGACTAATTATAAGAGTTCGGGTTGAATTTGGAGTGTTCAGACAACACTTATACCCATTTTGTCCCGAAACAGGCTAAAACCGAGAAAAAAATAATTCGAAGCAGTAAATAGTTTTGTTACTGTTGATAGTGTCAAAATATGTAACAATCCAATGCATTTGACTAATTATAGGAGTTCGGGTTGAATTTGGAGTGTTTAGACAACACTTATACCCATTTTGTCCCGAAACAGGCTAAAACCGAGAAAACATTGATTCGAAGCAGTAAACAGCTTTGTTACTGTTTATAGGGTCAAAAGATGTAGCAATCCAATGCATTTGACTAATTATAAGAGTTCGGGTTGAATTTGGAGTGTTTAGACAAGACTTATACCCATTTTGTCCCAAAACAGGCTAAAACCGAGAAAACATTAATTCGAAGCAGTAAACAGTTTTGTTACTATTTATACGGTCAATATATATAACGATCCAATGCATTTGACTAATTATAAGAGTTCGAGTTGAATTTGGAATGTTTAGACAACACTTATACCCATTTTGTCCCGAAACAGGCTAAAACCGAGAAAACATTGATTCGAAGCAGTAAACAGCTTTGTTACTGTTTATAGGTTCAAAATATGTTGCAATCCAATGTATTTGACTAATTATAAGAGCTCGGGTTGAATTTGGAGTGTTTAGACAACACTTATACCCATTTTGTCCCGAAACAGGCTAAAACCGAGAAAAAATTAATTCGAAGCAGTAAATAGTTTTGTTACTGTTGATAGTGTCAAAATATGTAACAATCCAATGCATTTGACTAATTATAGGAGTTCGGGTTGAATTAGGAGTGTTTAGACAACACTTATACCCATTTTGTCCCGAAACAGGCTAAAACCGAGAAAACATTGATTCGAAGCAGTAAACAGCTTTGTTACTGTTTATAGGGTCAAAAGATGTAGCAATCCAATGCATTTGACTAATTCTAAGAGTTCGGGTTGAATTTGGAGTGCTTAGACAACACTTATACCCATTTTGTCCCGAAACAGGCTAAAACCGAGAAAACATTAATTCGAAGCAGTAAACAGTTTTGTTACTGTTTATAGGGTCAATATATGTAACAATACAATGCATTTGACTAATTATAAGAGTTCAGGTTGAATTTGGAATGTTTAGACAACACTTGTACCCATTTTGTCCCAAAACAGGCTAAAACTGAGAAAACATTGATTCAAAGCTGTAAACAGCTTTGTTACTGTTTCTAGGGTCAGAATGAATAATAATCCAATGCAATTGACTAATTATAAGAGTTCGGGTTGAATTTGAAGTGTTTAGACAACAATTATACCCATTTTGTCCCGAAACAAGCTATAACCGTGAAAACATTGATTTGAAGTAGTAAACAGCTTTGTTACTGTTTCTAGGGTCAGAATGTGTGACAATCCAATGCATTTGACTAATTGTAAGAGTATGGGATGAATTTGAAATGTTTAGACAACACTTAAACCTCTTTTATCCCAAAACAAGCTTACGCCGAGAAAACAGGCTAAAACCGAGAAAACATTAATTCGAAGCAGTAAACAGTTTTGTTACTGTTTATAGGGTCAATATATGTAACAATCCAATGCATTTGACTAATTATAAGAGTTCAGGTTGAATTTGGAATGTTTAGACAAGACTTATACCCATTTTGTCCCGAAACAGGCTAAAACCGAGAAAACATTGATTCGAAGCAGTAAACAGTTTTGTTACTGTTGATAGTGTCAAAATATGTAACAATCCAATGCATTTGACTAATTATAAGAGTTCGGGTTGAATTTGGAGTGTTTAGACAACACTTATACCCATTTTGTCCCGAAACATGCTAAAACCAAGAAAACATTGATTCAAAGCAGTAAACAGCTTTGCTACTGCTTCTAGGGTCAGAATGTGTGACAATCCAATGCTCTTGACTAATTGTAAGAGTTTTGGATGAATTAGGAGTGTTTAGACAACACTTAAACCTGTTTTATCCCAAAACAAGCTTAAGCCGGGAAAACAGGCTAAAACCAAGAAAACATTGATTCGAAGCAGTAAACAGTTTTGTTACAGTTTATAGGGTCAATATACGTAACAATCCAATGCATTTGACTAATTATAAGAGTTCGGGTTGAATTTGGAGTGTTTAGACAACACTTATACCCATTTTGTCCCAAAACAGGATAAAACTGAGAAAACATTGATTCGAAGCAGTAAAAAGCTTTGTTACTGTTTATAGGTTCAAAATATGTTGCAATCCAATGCATTTGATTAATTATAGGAGTTCGGCTTGAATTAGGAGTGTTTAGACAACACTTATACCCATTTTGTCCCGAAACAGGCTAAAACCGAGAAAACATTGATTCGAAGCAGTAAACAGCTTTGTTACTGTTTATAGGGTCAAAAGATGTAGCAATCCAATGCATTTGACTAATTATAAGAGTTTGGGATCAATTTGAAGTGTTTAGACAACACTTAAACCTCTTTTATCCCAAAACAAGCTTAAGCCGAGAAAACATGCTAAAACCGAGAAAACATTGATTCGAAGCAGTAAACAGTTTTGTTACTGTTTATAGGGTCAATATATGTAACGATCCAATGCATTTGACTAATTATACGAGTTCGAGTTGAATTTGGAATGTTTAGACAACAGTTATACCCATTTTGTCCCGAAACAGGCGAAAACCGAGAAAACATTGATTCGAAGCAGTAAACAGCTTTGTTACTGTTTATAGGTTCAAAATATGTTGCAATCCAATGCATTTGACTAATTATAGGAGTTCGGGTTGAATTAGGAGTGTTTAGACAACACTTATACCCATTTTGTCCCGAAACAGGCTAAAACCGAGAAAACATTGATTCGAAGCAGTAAACAGCTTTGTTACTGTTTATAGGGTCAAAAGATGTAGCAATCCAATGCATTTGACTAATTATAAGAGTTCGGGTTGAATTTGGAGTGTTTAGACAAGACTTACACCCATTTTGTCCCGAAACAGGCTAAAACCGAGAAAACATTAATTCGAAGCAGTAAACAGTTTTGTTACTGTTTATAGGGTCAATATATGTAACGATCCAATGCATTTGACTAATTATAAGAGTTCGAGTTGAATTTGGAATGTTTAGACAACACTTATACCCATTTTGTCCCGAAACAGGCTAAAACCGAGAAAACATTGATTCGAAGCAGTAAACAGCTTTGTTACTGTTTATAGGTTCAAAATATGTTGCAATCCAATGCATTTGACTAATTATAAGAGTTCGGGTTGAATTTGGAGTGTTTAGACAACACTTATACCCATTTTGTCCCGAAACATGCTAAAACCGAGAAAAAATTTATTCGAAGCAGTAAATAGTTTTATTACTGTTGATAGTGTCAAAATATGTAACAATCCAATGCATTTGACTAATTATAGGAGTTCGGGTTGAATTAGGAGTGTTTAGACAACACTTATACCCATTTTGTCCCGAAACAGGCTAAAACCGAGAAAACATTGATTCGAAGCAGTAAACAGCTTTGTTACTGTTTATAGGGTCAAAAGATGTAGCAATCCAATGCATTTGACTAATTCTAAGAGTTCGGGTTGAATTTGGAGTGCTTAGACAACACTTATACCCATTTTGTCCCGAAACAGGCTAAAACCGAGAAAACATTAATTCGAAGCAGTAAACAGTTTTGTTACTGTTTATAGGGTCAATATATGTAACAATCCAATGCATTTGACTAATTATAAGAGTTCAGGTTGAATTTGGAATGTTTAGACAACACTTATACCCATTTTGTCCCAAAACAGGCTAAAACTGAGAAAACATTGATTCAAAGCTGTAAACAGCTTTGTTACTGTTTCTAGGGTCGGAATGTATAATAATCTAATGCATTTGACAAATTCTAAGAGTTCGGGTTGAATTTGGAGTGCTTAGACAACACTTATACCCATTTTGTCCCGAAACAGGCTAAAACCGAGAAAACATTGATTCGAAGCAGTAAACAGCTTTGTTACTGTTTATAGGGTCAAAAGATGTAGCAATCCAATGCATTTGACTAATTATAAGAGTTTGGGATCAATTTGAAGTGTTTAGACAACACTTAAACCTCTTTTATCCCAAAACAAGCTTAAGCCGAGAAAACATGCTAAAACCGAGAAAACATTGATTCGAAGTAGTAAACAGTTTTGTTACTGTTTATAGGGTCAATATATGTAACGATCCAATGCATTTGACTAATTATAAGAGTTCGAGTTGAATTTGGAATGTTTAGACAACACTTATACCCATTTTGTCCCGAAACAGGCTAAAACCGAGAAAACATTGATTCGAAGCAGTAAACAGCTTTGTTACTGTTTATAGGTTCAAAAGATGTTGCAATCCAATGCATTTGACTAATTATAAGAGTTCGGGTTGAATTTGGAGTGTTCAGACAACACTTATACCCATTTTGTCCCGAAACAGGCTAAAACCGAGAAAAAAATAATTCGAAGCAGTAAATAGTTTTGTTACTGTTGATAGTGTCAAAATATGTAACAATCCAATGCATTTGACTAATTATAGGAGTTCGGGTTGAATTTGGAGTGTTTAGACAACACTTATACCCATTTTGTCCCGAAACAGGCTAAAACCGAGAAAACATTGATTCGAAGCAGTAAACAGCTTTGTTACTGTTTATAGGGTCAAAAGATGTAGCAATCCAATGCATTTGACTAATTATAAGAGTTCGGGTTGAATTTGGAGTGTTTAGACAAGACTTATACCCATTTTGTCCCAAAACAGGCTAAAACCGAGAAAACATTAATTCGAAGCAGTAAACAGTTTTGTTACTATTTATACGGTCAATATATATAACGATCCAATGCATTTGACTAATTATAAGAGTTCGAGTTGAATTTGGAATGTTTAGACAACACTTATACCCATTTTGTCCCGAAACAGGCTAAAACCGAGAAAACATTGATTCGAAGCAGTAAACAGCTTTGTTACTGTTTATAGGTTCAAAATATGTTGCAATCCAATGTATTTGACTAATTATAAGAGCTCGGGTTGAATTTGGAGTGTTTAGACAACACTTATACCCATTTTGTCCCGAAACAGGCTAAAACCGAGAAAACATTAATTCGAAGCAGTAAACAGTTTTGTTACTGTTTATAGGGTCAATATATGTAACAATCCAATGCATTTGACTAATTATAAGAGTTCAGGTTGAATTTGGAATGTTTAGACAACACTTATACCCATTTTGTCCCAAAACAGGCTAAAACTGAGAAAACATTGATTCAAAGCTGTAAACAGCTTTGTTACTGTTTCTAGGGTCGGAATGTATAATAATCTAATGCATTTGACAAATTCTAAGAGTTCGGGTTGAATTTGGAGTGCTTAGACAACACTTATACCCATTTTGTCCCGAAACAGGCTAAAACCGAGAAAACATTGATTCGAAGCAGTAAACAGCTTTGTTACTGTTTATAGGGTCAAAAGATGTAGCAATCCAATGCATTTGACTAATTATAAGAGTTTGGGATCAATTTGAAGTGTTTAGACAACACTTAAACCTCTTTTATCCCAAAACAAGCTTAAGCCGAGAAAACATGCTAAAACCGAGAAAACATTGATTCGAAGTAGTAAACAGTTTTGTTACTGTTTATAGGGTCAATATATGTAACGATCCAATGCATTTGACTAATTATAAGAGTTCGAGTTGAATTTGGAATGTTTAGACAACACTTATACCCATTTTGTCCCGAAACAGGCTAAAACCGAGAAAACATTGATTCGAAGCAGTAAACAGCTTTGTTACTGTTTATAGGTTCAAAAGATGTTGCAATCCAATGCATTTGACTAATTATAAGAGTTCGGGTTGAATTTGGAGTGTTCAGACAACACTTATACCCATTTTGTCCCGAAACAGGCTAAAACCGAGAAAAAAATAATTCGAAGCAGTAAATAGTTTTGTTACTGTTGATAGTGTCAAAATATGTAACAATCCAATGCATTTGACTAATTATAGGAGTTCGGGTTGAATTTGGAGTGTTTAGACAACACTTATACCCATTTTGTCCCGAAACAGGCTAAAACCGAGAAAACATTGATTCGAAGCAGTAAACAGCTTTGTTACTGTTTATAGGGTCAAAAGATGTAGCAATCCAATGCATTTGACTAATTATAAGAGTTCGGGTTGAATTTGGAGTGTTTAGACAAGACTTATACCCATTTTGTCCCAAAACAGGCTAAAACCGAGAAAACATTAATTCGAAGCAGTAAACAGTTTTGTTACTATTTATACGGTCAATATATATAACGATCCAATGCATTTGACTAATTATAAGAGTTCGAGTTGAATTTGGAATGTTTAGACAACACTTATACCCATTTTGTCCCGAAACAGGCTAAAACCGAGAAAACATTGATTCGAAGCAGTAAACAGCTTTGTTACTGTTTATAGGTTCAAAATATGTTGCAATCCAATGTATTTGACTAATTA
Source organism: Camelina sativa (assembly GCF_030686135.1). NCBI lineage: Eukaryota > Viridiplantae > Streptophyta > Magnoliopsida > Brassicales > Brassicaceae > Camelina > Camelina sativa. The sequence goes on from NC_141887.1 coordinate 16,534,656, forward strand.
TAAGAGCTCGGGTTGAATTTGGAGTGTTTAGACAACACTTATACCCATTTTGTCCCGAAACAGGCTAAAACCGAGAAAAAATTAATTCGAAGCAGTAAATAGTTTTGTTACTGTTGATAGTGTCAAAATATGTAACAATCCAATGCATTTGACTAATTATAGGAGTTCGGGTTGAATTAGGAGTGTTTAGACAACACTTATACCCATTTTGTCCCGAAACAGGCTAAAACCGAGAAAACATTGATTCGAAGCAGTAAACAGCTTTGTTACTGTTTATAGGGTCAAAAGATGTAGCAATCCAATGCATTTGACTAATTCTAAGAGTTCGGGTTGAATTTGGAGTGCTTAGACAACACTTATACCCATTTTGTCCCGAAACAGGCTAAAACCGAGAAAACATTAATTCGAAGCAGTAAACAGTTTTGTTACTGTTTATAGGGTCAATATATGTAACAATACAATGCATTTGACTAATTATAAGAGTTCAGGTTGAATTTGGAATGTTTAGACAACACTTGTACCCATTTTGTCCCAAAACAGGCTAAAACTGAGAAAACATTGATTCAAAGCTGTAAACAGCTTTGTTACTGTTTCTAGGGTCAGAATGAATAATAATCCAATGCAATTGACTAATTATAAGAGTTCGGGTTGAATTTGAAGTGTTTAGACAACAATTATACCCATTTTGTCCCGAAACAAGCTATAACCGTGAAAACATTGATTTGAAGTAGTAAACAGCTTTGTTACTGTTTCTAGGGTCAGAATGTGTGACAATCCAATGCATTTGACTAATTGTAAGAGTATGGGATGAATTTGAAATGTTTAGACAACACTTAAACCTCTTTTATCCCAAAACAAGCTTACGCCGAGAAAACAGGCTAAAACCGAGAAAACATTAATTCGAAGCAGTAAACAGTTTTGTTACTGTTTATAGGGTCAATATATGTAACAATCCAATGCATTTGACTAATTATAAGAGTTCAGGTTGAATTTGGAATGTTTAGACAAGACTTATACCCATTTTGTCCCGAAACAGGCTAAAACCGAGAAAACATTGATTCGAAGCAGTAAACAGTTTTGTTACTGTTGATAGTGTCAAAATATGTAACAATCCAATGCATTTGACTAATTATAAGAGTTCGGGTTGAATTTGGAGTGTTTAGACAACACTTATACCCATTTTGTCCCGAAACATGCTAAAACCAAGAAAACATTGATTCAAAGCAGTAAACAGCTTTGCTACTGCTTCTAGGGTCAGAATGTGTGACAATCCAATGCTCTTGACTAATTGTAAGAGTTTTGGATGAATTAGGAGTGTTTAGACAACACTTAAACCTGTTTTATCCCAAAACAAGCTTAAGCCGGGAAAACAGGCTAAAACCAAGAAAACATTGATTCGAAGCAGTAAACAGTTTTGTTACAGTTTATAGGGTCAATATACGTAACAATCCAATGCATTTGACTAATTATAAGAGTTCGGGTTGAATTTGGAGTGTTTAGACAACACTTATACCCATTTTGTCCCAAAACAGGATAAAACTGAGAAAACATTGATTCGAAGCAGTAAAAAGCTTTGTTACTGTTTATAGGTTCAAAATATGTTGCAATCCAATGCATTTGATTAATTATAGGAGTTCGGCTTGAATTAGGAGTGTTTAGACAACACTTATACCCATTTTGTCCCGAAACAGGCTAAAACCGAGAAAACATTGATTCGAAGCAGTAAACAGCTTTGTTACTGTTTATAGGGTCAAAAGATGTAGCAATCCAATGCATTTGACTAATTATAAGAGTTTGGGATCAATTTGAAGTGTTTAGACAACACTTAAACCTCTTTTATCCCAAAACAATCTTAAGCCGAGAAAACATGCTAAAACCGAGAAAACATTGATTCGAAGCAGTAAACAGTTTTGTTACTGTTTATAGGGTCAATATATGTAACGATCCAATGCATTTGACTAATTATACGAGTTCGAGTTGAATTTGGAATGTTTAGACAACAGTTATACCCATTTTGTCCCGAAACAGGCGAAAACCGAGAAAACATTGATTCGAAGCAGTAAACAGCTTTGTTACTGTTTATAGGTTCAAAATATGTTGCAATCCAATGCATTTGACTAATTATAGGAGTTCGGGTTGAATTAGGAGTGTTTAGACAACACTTATACCCATTTTGTCCCGAAACAGGCTAAAACCGAGAAAACATTGATTCGAAGCAGTAAACAGCTTTGTTACTGTTTATAGGGTCAAAAGATGTAGCAATCCAATGCATTTGACTAATTATAAGAGTTCGGGTTGAATTTGGAGTGTTTAGACAAGACTTACACCCATTTTGTCCCGAAACAGGCTAAAACCGAGAAAACATTAATTCGAAGCAGTAAACAGTTTTGTTACTGTTTATAGGGTCAATATATGTAACGATCCAATGCATTTGACTAATTATAAGAGTTCGAGTTGAATTTGGAATGTTTAGACAACACTTATACCCATTTTGTCCCGAAACAGGCTAAAACCGAGAAAACATTGATTCGAAGCAGTAAACAGCTTTGTTACTGTTTATAGGTTCAAAATATGTTGCAATCCAATGCATTTGACTAATTATAAGAGTTCGGGTTGAATTTGGAGTGTTTAGACAACACTTATACCCATTTTGTCCCGAAACATGCTAAAACCGAGAAAAAATTTATTCGAAGCAGTAAATAGTTTTATTACTGTTGATAGTGTCAAAATATGTAACAATCCAATGCATTTGACTAATTATAGGAGTTCGGGTTGAATTAGGAGTGTTTAGACAACACTTATACCCATTTTGTCCCGAAACAGGCTAAAACCGAGAAAACATTGATTCGAAGCAGTAAACAGCTTTGTTACTGTTTATAGGGTCAAAAGATGTAGCAATCCAATGCATTTGACTAATTCTAAGAGTTCGGGTTGAATTTGGAGTGCTTAGACAACACTTATACCCATTTTGTCCCGAAACAGGCTAAAACCGAGAAAACATTAATTCGAAGCAGTAAACAGTTTTGTTACTGTTTATAGGGTCAATATATGTAACAATCCAATGCATTTGACTAATTATAAGAGTTCAGGTTGAATTTGGAATGTTTAGACAACACTTATACCCATTTTGTCCCAAAACAGGCTAAAACTGAGAAAACATTGATTCAAAGCTGTAAACAGCTTTGTTACTGTTTCTAGGGTCGGAATGTATAATAATCTAATGCATTTGACAAATTCTAAGAGTTCGGGTTGAATTTGGAGTGCTTAGACAACACTTATACCCATTTTGTCCCGAAACAGGCTAAAACCGAGAAAACATTGATTCGAAGCAGTAAACAGCTTTGTTACTGTTTATAGGGTCAAAAGATGTAGCAATCCAATGCATTTGACTAATTATAAGAGTTTGGGATCAATTTGAAGTGTTTAGACAACACTTAAACCTCTTTTATCCCAAAACAAGCTTAAGCCGAGAAAACATGCTAAAACCGAGAAAACATTGATTCGAAGTAGTAAACAGTTTTGTTACTGTTTATAGGGTCAATATATGTAACGATCCAATGCATTTGACTAATTATAAGAGTTCGAGTTGAATTTGGAATGTTTAGACAACACTTATACCCATTTTGTCCCGAAACAGGCTAAAACCGAGAAAACATTGATTCGAAGCAGTAAACAGCTTTGTTACTGTTTATAGGTTCAAAAGATGTTGCAATCCAATGCATTTGACTAATTATAAGAGTTCGGGTTGAATTTGGAGTGTTCAGACAACACTTATACCCATTTTGTCCCGAAACAGGCTAAAACCGAGAAAACATTGATTCGAAGCAGTAAACAGCTTTGTTACTGTTTATAGGGTCAAAAGATGTAGCAATCCAATGCATTTGACTAATTATAAGAGTTTGGGATCAATTTGAAGTGTTTAGACAACACTTAAACCTCTTTTATCCCAAAACAAGCTTAAGCCGAGAAAACATGCTAAAACCGAGAAAACATTGATTCGAAGTAGTAAACAGTTTTGTTACTGTTTATAGGGTCAATATATGTAACGATCCAATGCATTTGACTAATTATAAGAGTTCGAGTTGAATTTGGAATGTTTAGACAACACTTATACCCATTTTGTCCCGAAACAGGCTAAAACCGAGAAAACATTGATTCGAAGCAGTAAACAGCTTTGTTACTGTTTATAGGTTCAAAAGATGTTGCAATCCAATGCATTTGACTAATTATAAGAGTTCGGGTTGAATTTGGAGTGTTCAGACAACACTTATACCCATTTTGTCCCGAAACAGGCTAAAACCGAGAAAAAAATAATTCGAAGCAGTAAATAGTTTTGTTACTGTTGATAGTGTCAAAATATGTAACAATCCAATGCATTTGACTAATTATAGGAGTTCGGGTTGAATTAGGAGTGTTTAGACAACACTTATACCCATTTTGTCCCGGAACAGGCTAAAACCGAGAAAACATTGATTCGAAGCAGTAAACAGCTTTGTTACTGTTTATAGGGTCAAAAGATGTAGCAATCCAATGCATTTGACTAATTCTAAGAGTTCGGGTTGAATTTGGAGTGCTTAGACAACACTTATACCCATTTTGTCCCGAAACAGGCTAAAACCGAGAAAACATTAATTCGAAGCAGTTAACAGTTTTGTTACTGTTTATAGGGTCAATATATGTAACAATACAATGCATTTGACTAATTATAAGAGTTCAGGTTGAATTTGGAATGTTTAGACAACACTTATACCCATTTTGTCCCAAAACAGGCTAAAACTGAGAAAACATTGATTCAAAGCTGTAAACAGCTTTGTTACTGTTTCTAGGGTCAGAATGAATAATAATCCAATGCAATTGACTAATTATAAGAGTTCGGGTTGAATTTGAAGTGTTTAGACAACAATTATACCCATTTTGTCCCGAAACAAGCTATAACCGTGAAAACATTGATTTGAAGTAGTAAACAGCTTTGTTACTGTTTCTAGGGTCAGAATGTGTGACAATCCAATGCATTTGACTAATTGTAAGAGTTTGGGATGAATTTGAAGTGTTTAGACAACAATTATACCCATTTTGTCCCGAAACAAGCTAAAACAAAGAAAACATTGATTTGAAGTAGTAAACAGCTTTGTTACTGTTTCTAGGGTCAGAATGTGTGACAATCCAATGCATTTGACTAATTGTAAGAGTATGGGATGAATTTGAAATGTTTAGACAACACTTAAACCTCTTTTATCCCAAAACAAGCTTACGCCGAGAAAACAGGCTAAAACCGAGAAAACATTGATTCGAAGTAGTAAACAGTTTTGTTACTGTTTATAGGGTCAATATATGTAACGATCCAATGCATTTGACTAATTATAAGAGTTCGAGTTGAATTTGGAATGTTTAGACAACACTTATACCCATTTTGTCCCGAAACAGGCTAAAACCGAGAAAACATTGATTCGAAGCAGTAAACAGCTTTGTTACTGTTTATAGGTTCAAAAGATGTTGCAATCCAATGCATTTGACTAATTATAAGAGTTCGGGTTGAATTTGGAGTGTTCAGACAACACTTATACCCATTTTGTCCCGAAACAGGCTAAAACCGAGAAAAAAATAATTCGAAGCAGTAAATAGTTTTATTACTGTTGATAGTGTCAAAATATGTAACAATCCAATGCATTTGACTAATTATAGGAGTTCGGGTTGAATTTGGAGTGTTTAGACAACACTTAAACCCATTTTGTCCCGAAACAGGCTAAAACCGAGAAAACATTGATTCGAAGCAGTAAACAGCTTTGTTACTGTTTATAGGGTCAAAAGATGTAGCAATCCAATGCATTTGACTAATTATAAGAGTTCGGGTTGAATTTGGAGTGTTTAGACAAGACTTATACCCATTTTGTCCCAAAACAGGCTAAAACCGAGAAAACATTAATTCGAAGCAGTAAACAGTTTTGTTACTGTTTATAGGGTCAATATATGTAACGATCCAATGCATTTGACTAATTATAAGAGTTCGAGTTGAATTTGGAATGTTTAGACAACAGTTATACCCATTTTGTCCCGAAACAGGCTAAAACAGAGAAAACATTGATTCGAAGCAGTAAACAGCTTTGTTACTGTTTATAGGTTCAAAATATGTTGCAATCCAATGCATTTGACTAATTATAGGAGTTCGGGTTGAATTAGGAGTGTTTAGACAACACTTATACCCATTTTGTCCCGGAACAGGCTAAAACCGAGAAAACATTGATTCGAAGCAGTAAACAGCTTTGTTACTGTTTATAGGGTCAAAAGATGTAGCAATCCAATGCATTTGACTAATTCTAAGAGTTCGGGTTGAATTTGGAGTGCTTAGACAACACTTATACCCATTTTGTCCCGAAACAGGCTAAAACCGAGAAAACATTAATTCGAAGCAGTTAACAGTTTTGTTACTGTTTATAGGGTCAATATATGTAACAATACAATGCATTTGACTAATTATAAGAGTTCAGGTTGAATTTGGAATGTTTAGACAACACTTATACCCATTTTGTCCCAAAACAGGCTAAAACTGAGAAAACATTGATTCAAAGTAGTAAACAGCTTTGTTACTGTTTCTAGGGTCAGAATGTGTGACAATCCAATGCATTTGACTAATTGTAAGAGTTTGGGATGAATTTGAAGTGTTTAGACAACAATTATACCCATTTTGTCCCGAAACAAGCTAAAACAAAGAAAACATTGATTTGAAGTAGTAAACAGCTTTGTTACTGTTTCTAGGGTCAGAATGTGTGACAATCCAATGCATTTGACTAATTGTAAGAGTATGGGATGAATTTGAAATGTTTAGACAACACTTAAACCTCTTTTATCCCAAAACAAGCTTACGCCGAGAAAACAGGCTAAAACCGAGAAAACATTGATTCGAAGTAGTAAACTGTTTTGTTACTGTTTATAGGGTCAATATATGTAACGATCCAATGCATTTGACTAATTATAAGAGTTCGAGTTGAATTTGGAATGTTTAGACAACACTTATACCCATTTTGTCCCGAAACAGGCTAAAACCGAGAAAACATTGATTCGAAGCAGTAAACAGCTTTGTTACTGTTTATAGGTTCAAAAGATGTTGCAATCCAATGCATTTGACTAATTATAAGAGTTCGGGTTGAATTTGGAGTGTTCAGACAACACTTATACCCATTTTGTCCCGAAACAGGCTAAAACCGAGAAAAAAATAATTCGAAGCAGTAAATAGTTTTATTACTGTTGATAGTGTCAAAATATGTAACAATCCAATGCATTTGACTAATTATAGGAGTTCGGGTTGAATTTGGAGTGTTTAGACAACACTTAAACCCATTTTGTCCCGAAACAGGCTAAAACCGAGAAAACATTGATTCGAAGCAGTAAACAGCTTTGTTACTGTTTATAGGGTCAAAAGATGTAGCAATCCAATGCATTTGACTAATTATAAGAGTTCGGGTTGAATTTGGAGTGTTTAGACAAGACTTATACCCATTTTGTCCCAAAACAGGCTAAAACCGAGAAAACATTAATTCGAAGCAGTAAACAGTTTTGTTACTGTTTATAGGGTCAATATATGTAACGATCCAATGCATTTGACTAATTATAAGAGTTCGAGTTGAATTTGGAATGTTTAGACAACAGTTATACCCATTTTGTCCCGAAACAGGCTAAAACAGAGAAAACATTGATTCGAAGCAGTAAACAGCTTTGTTACTGTTTATAGGTTCAAAATATGTTGCAATCCAATGCATTTGACTAATTATAGGAGTTCGGGTTGAATTAGGAGTGTTTAGACAACACTTATACCCATTTTGTCCCGGAACAGGCTAAAACCGAGAAAACATTGATTCGAAGCAGTAAACAGCTTTGTTACTGTTTATAGGGTCAAAAGATGTAGCAATCCAATGCATTTGACTAATTCTAAGAGTTCGGGTTGAATTTGGAGTGCTTAGACAACACTTATACCCATTTTGTCCCGAAACAGGCTAAAACCGAGAAAACATTAATTCGAAGCAGTTAACAGTTTTGTTACTGTTTATAGGGTCAATATATGTAACAATACAATGCATTTGACTAATTATAAGAGTTCAGGTTGAATTTGGAATGTTTAGACAACACTTATACCCATTTTGTCCCAAAACAGGCTAAAACTGAGAAAACATTGATTCAAAGCTGTAAACAGCTTTGTTACTGTTTCTAGGGTCAGAATGAATAATAATCCAATGCAATTGACTAATTATAAGAGTTCGGGTTGAATTTGAAGTGTTTAGACAACAATTATACCCATTTTGTCCCGAAACAAGCTATAACCGTGAAAACATTGATTTGAAGTAGTAAACAGCTTTGTTACTGTTTCTAGAGTCAGAATGTGTGACAATCCAATGCATTTGACTAATTGTAAGAGTTTGGGATGAATTTGAAGTGTTTAGACAACAATTATACCCATTTTGTCCCGAAACAAGCTAAAACAAAGAAAACATTGATTTGAAGTAGTAAACAGCTTTGTTACTGTTTCTAGGGTCAGAATGTGTGACAATCCAATGCATTTGACTAATTGTAAGAGTATGGGATGAATTTGAAATGTTTAGACAACACTTAAACCTCTTTTATCCCAAAACAAGCTTACGCCGAGAAAACAGGCTAAAACCGAGAAAACATTAATTCGAAGCAGTAAACAGTTTTGTTACTGTTTATAGGGTCAATATATGTAACAATCCAATGCATTTGACTAATTATAAGAGTTCAGGTTGAATTTGGAATGTTTAGACAAGACTTATACCCATTTTGTCCCAAAACAGGCTAAAACCGAGAAAACATTGATTCGAAGCAGTAAATAGTTTTGTTACTGTTGATAGTGTCAAAATATGTAACAATCCAATGCATTTGACTAATTATAAGAGTTCGGGTTGAATTTGGAGTGTTTAGACAACACTTATACCCATTTTGTCCCGAAACAGGCTAAAACCGAGAAAACATTGATTCAAAGCAGTAAACAGCTTTGTTACTGTTTATAGGGTCAAAAGATGTAGCAATCCAATGCATTTGACTAATTATAAGAGTTTGGGTTGAATTTGGAGTGTTTAGACAAAACTTATACCCATTTTGTCCCGAAACAGGCTAAAACCGAGAAAACATTAATTCGAAGCAGTAAACAGTTTTGTTACTGTTTATAGGGTCAATATATGTAACAATCCAATGCATTTGACTAATTATAAGAGTTCAGGTTGAATTTGGAATGTTTAGACAACACTTATACCCATTTTGTCCCAAAACAGGCTAAAACTGAGAAAACATTGATTCAAAGCTGTAAACAGCTTTGTTACTGTTTCTAGGGTCGGAATGTATAATAATCCAATGCAATTGACTAATTATAAGAGTTCGGGTTGAATTTGAAGTGTTTAGACAACAATTATACCCATTTTGTCCCGAAACAAGCTATAACCGTGAAAACATTGATTTGAAGTAGTAAACAGCATTGTTACTGTTTCTAGGGTCAGAATGTGTGACAATCCAATGCATTTGACTAATTGTAAGAGTTTGGGATGAATTTGGAGTGCTTAGACAACACTTATACCCATTTTGTCCCGAAACAGGCTAAAACCGAGAAAACATTGATTCGAAGCAGTAAACAGCTTTGTTACTGTTTATAGGGTCAAAAGATGTAGCAATCCAATGCATTTGACTAATTATAAGAGTTTGGGATCAATTTGAAGTGTTTAGACAACACTTAAACCTCTTTTATCCCAAAACAAGCTTAAGCCGAGAAAACATGCTAAAACCGAGAAAACATTGATTCGAAGTAGTAAACAGTTTTGTTACTGTTTATAGGGTCAATATATGTAACGATCCAATGCATTTGACTAATTATAAGAGTTCGAGTTGAATTTGGAATGTTTAGACAACACTTATACCCATTTTGTCCCGAAACAGGCTAAAACCGAGAAAACATTGATTCGAAGCAGTAAACAGCTTTGTTACTGTTTATAGGTTCAAAAGATGTTGCAATCCAATGCATTTGACTAATTATAAGAGTTCGGGTTGAATTTGGAGTGTTCAGACAACACTTATACCCATTTTGTCCCGAAACAGGCTAAAACCGAGAAAAAAATAATTCGAAGCAGTAAATAGTTTTGTTACTGTTGATAGTGTCAAAATATGTAACAATCCAATGCATTTGACTAATTATAGGAGTTCGGGTTGAATTTGGAGTGTTTAGACAACACTTAAACCCATTTTGTCCCGAAACAGGCTAAAACCGAGAAAACATTGATTCGAAGCAGTAAACAGCTTTGTTACTGTTTATAGGGTCAAAAGATGTAGCAATCCAATGCATTTGACTAATTATAAGAGTTCGGGTTGAATTTGGAGTGTTTAGACAAGACTTATACCCATTTTGTCCCAAAACAGGCTAAAACCGAGAAAACATTAATTCGAAGCAGTAAACAGTTTTGTTACTGTTTATAGGGTCAATATATGTAACGATCCAATGCATTTGACTAATTATAAGAGTTCGAGTTGAATTTGGAATGTTTAGACAACAGTTATACCCATTTTGTCCCGAAACAGGCTAAAACAGAGAAAACATTGATTCGAAGCAGTAAACAGCTTTGTTACTGTTTATAGGTTCAAAATATGTTGCAATCCAATGCATTTGACTAATTATAGGAGTTCGGGTTGAATTAGGAGTGTTTAGACAACACTTATACCCATTTTGTCCCGAAACAGGCTAAAACCGAGAAAACATTGATTCGAAGCAGTAAACAGCTTTGTTACTGTTTATAGGGTCAAAAGATGTAGCAATCCAATGCATTTGACTAATTCTAAGAGTTCGGGTTGAATTTGGAGTGCTTAGACAACACTTATACCCATTTTGTCCCGAAACAGGCTAAAACCGAGAAAACATTAATTCGAAGCAGTTAACAGTTTTGTTACTGTTTATAGGGTCAATATATGTAACAATACAATGCATTTGACTAATTATAAGAGTTCAGGTTGAATTTGGAATGTTTAGACAACACTTATACCCATTTTGTCCCAAAACAGGCTAAAACTGAGAAAACATTGATTCAAAGCTGTAAACAGCTTTGTTACTGTTTCTAGGGTCAGAATGAATAATAATCCAATGCAATTGACTAATTATAAGAGTTCGGGTTGAATTTGAAGTGTTTAGACAACAATTATACCCATTTTGTCCCGAAACAAGCTATAACCGTGAAAACATTGATTTGAAGTAGTAAACAGCTTTGTTACTGTTTCTAGGGTCAGAATGTGTGACAATCCAATGCATTTGACTAATTGTAAGAGTTTGGGATGAATTTGAAGTGTTTAGACAACAATTATACCCATTTTGTCCCGAAACAAGCTAAAACAAAGAAAACATTGATTTGAAGTAGTAAACAGCTTTGTTACTGTTTCTAGGGTCAGAATGTGTGACAATCCAATGCATTTGACTAATTGTAAGAGTATGGGATGAATTTGAAATGTTTAGACAACACTTAAACCTCTTTTATCCCAAAACAAGCTTACGCCGAGAAAACAGGCTAAAACCGAGAAAACATTAATTCGAAGCAGTAAACAGTTTTGTTACTGTTTATAGGGTCAATATATGTAACAATCCAATGCATTTGACTAATTATAAGAGTTCAGGTTGAATTTGGAATGTTTAGACAAGACTTATACCCATTTTGTCCCAAAACAGGCTAAAACCGAGAAAACATTGATTCGAAGCAGTAAACAGTTTTGTTACTGTTGATAGTGTCAAAATATGTAACAATCCAATGCATTTGACTAATTATAAGAGTTCGGGTTGAATTTGGAGTGTTTAGACAACACTTATACCCATTTTGTCCCGAAACATGCTAAAACCAAGAAAACATTGATTCAAAGCAGTAAACAGCTTTGCTACTGCTTCTAGGGTCAGAATGTGTGACAGTCCAATGCTCTTGACTAATTGTAAGAGTTTTGGATGAATTAGGAGTGTTTAGACAACACTTAAACCTGTTTTATCCCAAAACAAGCTTAAGCCGGGAAAACAGGCTAAAACCAAGAAAACATTGATTCGAAGCAGTAAACAGTTTTGTTACTGTTTATAGGGTCAATATATGTAACGATCCAATGCATTTGACTAATTATAAGAGTTCGAGTTGAATTTGGAATGTTTAGACAACAGTTATACCCATTTTGTCCCGAAACAGGCTAAAACAGAGAAAACATTGATTCGAAGCAGTAAACAGCTTTGTTACTGTTTATAGGTTCAAAATATGTTGCAATCCAATGCATTTGACTAATTATAGGAGTTCGGGTTGAATTAGGAGTGTTTAGACAACACTTATACCCATTTTGTCCCGAAACAGGCTAAAACCGAGAAAACATTGATTCGAAGCAGTAAACAGCTTTGTTACTGTTTATAGAGTCAAAAGACGTAGCAATCCAATGCATTTGACTAATTATAAGAGTTTGGGATCAATTTGAAGTGTTTAGACAACACTTAAACCTCTTTTATCCCAAAACAAGCTTAAGCCGAGAAAACATGCTAAAACCGAGAAAACATTGATTCGAAGCAGTAAACAGTTTTGTTACTGTTTATAGGGTCAATATATGTAACGATCCAATGCATTTGACTAATTATAAGAGTTCGAGTTGAATTTGGAATGTTTAGACAACAGTTATACCCATTTTGTCCCGAAACAGGCTAAAACAGAGAAAACATTGATTCGAAGCAGTAAACAGCTTTGTTACTGTTTATAGGTTCAAAATATGTTGCAATCCAATGCATTTGACTAATTATAGGAGTTCGGGTTGAATTAGGAGTGTTTAGACAACACTTATACCCATTTTGTCCCGAAACAGGCTAAAACCGAGAAAACATTGATTCGAAGCAGTAAACACCTTTGTTACTGTTTATAGGGTCAAAAGATGTAGCAATCCAATGCATTTGACTAATTATAAGAGTTCGGGTTGAATTTGGAGTGTTTAGACAAGACTTATACCCAATTTGTCCCGAAACAGACTAAAACCGAGAAAACATTAATTCGAAGCAGTAAACATTTTTGTTACTGTTTATAGGGTCAATATATGTAACGATCCAATGCATTTGACTAATTATAAGAGTTCGAGTTGAATTTGGAATGTTAAGACAACACTTATACCCATTTTGTCCCGAAACAGGCTAAAACTGAGAAAACATTGATTCGAAGCAGTAAACAGCTTTGTTACTGTTTATAGGTTCAAAATATGTTACAATCCAATGCATTTGACTAATTATAAGAGTTCGGGTTGAATTTGGAGTGTTTAGACAACACTTATACCCATTTTGTCCCGAAACAGGCTAAAACCGAGAAAAAATTAATTCGAAGCAGTAAATAGTTTTGTTACTGTTGATAGTGTCAAAATATGTAACAATCCAATGCATTTGACTAATTATAGGAGTTTGGGTTGAATTAGGAGTGTTTAGACAACACTTATACCCATTTTGTCCCGAAACAGGCTAAAACCGAGAAAACATTGATTCGAAGCAGTAAACAGCTTTGTTACTATTTATAGGGTCAAAAGATGTAGCAATCCAATGCATTTGACTAATTCTAAGAGTTCGGGTTGAATTTGGAGTGCTTAGACAACACTTATACCCATTTTGTCCCAAAACAGGCTAAAACTGAGAAAACATTGATTCAAAGCTGTAAACAGCTTTGTTACTGTTTCTAGGGTCAGAATGAATAATAATCCAATGCAATTGACTAATTATAAGAGTTCGGGTTGAATTTGAAGTGTTTAGACAACAATTATACCCATTTTGTCCCGAAACAAGCTATAACCGTGAAAACATTGATTTGAAGTAGTAAACAGCTTTGTTACTGTTTCTAGGGTCAGAATGTGTGACAATCCAATGCATTTGAGTAATTGTAAGAGTTTGGGATGAATTTGAAGTGTTTAGACAACAATTATACCCATTTTGTCCCGAAACAATCTAAAACAAAGAAAACATTGATTTGAAGTAGTAAACAGCTTTGTTACTGTTTCCAGGGTCAGAATGTGTGACAATCCAATGCATTTGACTAATTGTAAGAGTATGGGATGAATTTGAAATGTTTAGACAACACTTAAACCTCTTTTATCCCAAAACAAGCTTACGCCGAGAAAACAGGCTAAAACCGAGAAAACATTAATTCGAAGCAGTATACAGCTTTGTTACTGTTTATAGGGTCAATATATGTAACAATCCAATGCATTTGACTAATTATAAGAGTTCAGGTTGAATTTGGAATGGTTAGACAAGACTTATACCCATTTTGTCCCAAAACAGGCTAAAACCGAGAAAACATTGATTCGAAGCAGTAAACAGTTTTGTTACTGTTGATAGTGTCAAAATATGTAACAATCCAATGCATTTGACTAATTATAAGAGTTCGGGTTGAATTTGGAGTGTTTAGACGACACTTATACCCATTTTGTCCCGAAACATGCTAAAACCAAGAAAACATTGATTCAAAGCAGTAAACAGCTTTGCTACTGCTTCTAGGGTCAGAATGTGTGACAGTCCAATGCTCTTGACTAATTGTAAGAGTTTTGGATGAATTAGGAGTGTTTAGACAACACTTAAACCTGTTTTATCCCAAAACAAGCTTAAGCCGGGAAAACAGGCTAAAACCAAGAAAACATTGATTCGAAGCAGTAAACAGTTTTGTTACTGTTTATAGGGTCAATATATGTAACGATCCAATGCATTTGACTAATTATAAGAGTTCGAGTTGAATTTGGAATGTTTAGACAACAGTTATACCCATTTTGTCCCGAAACAGGCTAAAACAGAGAAAACATTGATTCGAAGCAGTAAACAGCTTTGTTACTGTTTATAGGTTCAAAATATGTTGCAATCCAATGCATTTGACTAATTATAGGAGTTCGGGTTGAATTAGGAGTGTTTAGACAACACTTATACCCATTTTGTCCCGAAACAGGCTAAAACCGAGAAAACATTGATTCGAAGCAGTAAACAGCTTTGTTACTGTTTATAGAGTCAAAAGACGTAGCAATCCAATGCATTTGACTAATTATAAGAGTTTGGGATCAATTTGAAGTGTTTAGACAACACTTAAACCTCTTTTATCCCAAAACAAGCTTAAGCCGAGAAAACATGCTAAAACCGAGAAAACATTGATTCGAAGCAGTAAACAGTTTTGTTACTGTTTATAGGGTCAATATATGTAACGATCCAATGCATTTGACTAATTATAAGAGTTCGAGTTGAATTTGGAATGTTTAGACAACAGTTATACCCATTTTGTCCCGAAACAGGCTAAAACAGAGAAAACATTGATTCGAAGCAGTAAACAGCTTTGTTACTGTTTATAGGTTCAAAATATGTTGCAATCCAATGCATTTGACTAATTATAGGAGTTCGGGTTGAATTAGGAGTGTTTAGACAACACTTATACCCATTTTGTCCCGAAACAGGCTAAAACCGAGAAAACATTGATTCGAAGCAGTAAACACCTTTGTTACTGTTTATAGGGTCAAAAGATGTAGCAATCCAATGCATTTGACTAATTATAAGAGTTCGGGTTGAATTTGGAGTGTTTAGACAACACTTATACCCAATTTGTCCCGAAACAGACTAAAACCGAGAAAACATTAATTCGAAGCAGTAAACATTTTTGTTACTGTTTATAGGGTCAATATATGTAACGATCCAATGCATTTGACTAATTATAAGAGTTCGAGTTGAATTTGGAATGTTTAGACAACACTTATACCCACTTTGTCCCGAAACAGGCTAAAACTGAGAAAACATTGATTCGAAGCAGTAAACAGCTTTGTTACTGTTTATAGGTTCAAAATATGTTGCAATCCAATGCATTTGACTAATTATAAGAGTTCGGGTTGAATTTGGAGTGTTTAGACAACACTTATACCCATTTTGTCCCGAAACAGGCTAAAACCGAGAAAAAATTAATTCGAAGCAGTAAATAGTTTTGTTACTGTTGATAGTGTCAAAATATGTAACAATCCAATGCATTTGACTAATTATAGGAGTTTGGGTTGAATTAGGAGTGTTTAGACAACACTTATACCCATTTTGTCCCGAAACAGGCTAAAACCGAGAAAACATTGATTCGAAGCAGTAAACAGCTTTGTTACTATTTATAGGGTCAAAAGATGTAGCAATCCAATGCATTTGACTAATTCTAAGAGTTCGGGTTGAATTTGGAGTGCTTAGACAACACTTATACCCATTTTGTCCCAAAACAGGCTAAAACTGAGAAAACATTGATTCAAAGCTGTAAACAGCTTTGTTACTGTTTCTAGGGTCAGAATGAATAATAATCCAATGCAATTGACTAATTATAAGAGTTCGGGTTGAATTTGAAGTGTTTAGACAACAATTATACCCATTTTGTCCCGAAACAAGCTATAACCGTGAAAACATTGATTTGAAGTAGTAAACAGCTTTGTTACTGTTTCTAGGGTCAGAATGTGTGACAATCCAATGCATTTGAGTAATTGTAAGAGTTTGGGATGAATTTGAAGTGTTTAGACAACAATTATACCCATTTTGTCCCGAAACAATCTAAAACAAAGAAAACATTGATTTGAAGTAGTAAACAGCTTTGTTACTGTTTCCAGGGTCAGAATGTGTGACAATCCAATGCATTTGACTAATTGTAAGAGTATGGGATGAATTTGAAATGTTTAGACAACACTTAAACCTCTTTTATCCCAAAACAAGCTTACGCCGAGAAAACAGGCTAAAACCGAGAAAACATTAATTCGAAGCAGTAAACAGTTTTGTTACTGTTTATAGGGTCAATATATGTAACAATCCAATGCATTTGACTAATTATAAGAGTTCAGGTTGAATTTGGAATGGTTAGACAAGACTTATACCCATTTTGTCCCAAAACAGGCTAAAACCGAGAAAACATTGATTCGAAGCAGTAAACAGTTTTGTTACTGTTGATAGTGTCAAAATATGTAACAATCCAATGCATTTGACTAATTATAAGAGTTCGGGTTGAATTTGGAGTGTTTAGACGACACTTATACCCATTTTGTCCCGAAACATGCTAAAACCAAGAAAACATTGATTCAAAGCAGTAAACAGCTTTGCTACTGCTTCTAGGGTCAGAATGTGTGACAGTCCAATGCTCTTGACTAATTGTAAGAGTTTTGGATGAATTAGGAGTGTTTAGACAACACTTAAACCTGTTTTATCCCAAAACAAGCTTAAGCCGGGAAAACAGGCTAAAACCAAGAAAACATTGATTCGAAGCAGTAAACAGTTTTGTTACTGTTTATAGGGTCAATATATGTAACGATCCAATGCATTTGACTAATTATAAGAGTTCGAGTTGAATTTGGAATGTTTAGACAACAGTTATACCCATTTTGTCCCGAAACAG
The DNA here is from genome assembly GCF_030686135.1 of Camelina sativa. Taxonomy (NCBI): domain Eukaryota; kingdom Viridiplantae; phylum Streptophyta; class Magnoliopsida; order Brassicales; family Brassicaceae; genus Camelina; species Camelina sativa. The sequence goes on from NC_141887.1 coordinate 16,552,055, forward strand.
GCTAAAACAGAGAAAACATTGATTCGAAGCAGTAAACAGCTTTGTTACTGTTTATAGGTTCAAAATATGTTGCAATCCAATGCATTTGACTAATTATAGGAGTTCGGGTTGAATTAGGAGTGTTTAGACAACACTTATACCCATTTTGTCCCGAAACAGGCTAAAACCGAGAAAACATTGATTCGAAGCAGTAAACAGCTTTGTTACTGTTTATAGAGTCAAAAGACGTAGCAATCCAATGCATTTGACTAATTATAAGAGTTTGGGATCAATTTGAAGTGTTTAGACAACACTTAAACCTCTTTTATCCCAAAACAAGCTTAAGCCGAGAAAACATGCTAAAACCGAGAAAACATTGATTCGAAGCAGTAAACAGTTTTGTTACTGTTTATAGGGTCAATATATGTAACGATCCAATGCATTTGACTAATTATAAGAGTTCGAGTTGAATTTGGAATGTTTAGACAACAGTTATACCCATTTTGTCCCGAAACAGGCTAAAACAGAGAAAACATTGATTCGAAGCAGTAAACAGCTTTGTTACTGTTTATAGGTTCAAAATATGTTGCAATCCAATGCATTTGACTAATTATAGGAGTTCGGGTTGAATTAGGAGTGTTTAGACAACACTTATACCCATTTTGTCCCGAAACAGGCTAAAACCGAGAAAACATTGATTCGAAGCAGTAAACACCTTTGTTACTGTTTATAGGGTCAAAAGATGTAGCAATCCAATGCATTTGACTAATTATAAGAGTTCGGGTTGAATTTGGAGTGTTTAGACAAGACTTATACCCAATTTGTCCCGAAACAGACTAAAACCGAGAAAACATTAATTCGAAGCAGTAAACATTTTTGTTACTGTTTATAGGGTCAATATATGTAACGATCCAATGCATTTGACTAATTATAAGAGTTCGAGTTGAATTTGGAATGTTAAGACAACACTTATACCCATTTTGTCCCGAAACAGGCTAAAACTGAGAAAACATTGATTCGAAGCAGTAAACAGCTTTGTTACTGTTTATAGGTTCAAAATATGTTACAATCCAATGCATTTGACTAATTATAAGAGTTCGGGTTGAATTTGGAGTGTTTAGACAACACTTATACCCATTTTGTCCCGAAACAGGCTAAAACCGAGAAAAAATTAATTCGAAGCAGTAAATAGTTTTGTTACTGTTGATAGTGTCAAAATATGTAACAATCCAATGCATTTGACTAATTATAGGAGTTTGGGTTGAATTAGGAGTGTTTAGACAACACTTATACCCATTTTGTCCCGAAACAGGCTAAAACCGAGAAAACATTGATTCGAAGCAGTAAACAGCTTTGTTACTATTTATAGGGTCAAAAGATGTAGCAATCCAATGCATTTGACTAATTCTAAGAGTTCGGGTTGAATTTGGAGTGCTTAGACAACACTTATACCCATTTTGTCCCAAAACAGGCTAAAACTGAGAAAACATTGATTCAAAGCTGTAAACAGCTTTGTTACTGTTTCTAGGGTCAGAATGAATAATAATCCAATGCAATTGACTAATTATAAGAGTTCGGGTTGAATTTGAAGTGTTTAGACAACAATTATACCCATTTTGTCCCGAAACAAGCTATAACCGTGAAAACATTGATTTGAAGTAGTAAACAGCTTTGTTACTGTTTCTAGGGTCAGAATGTGTGACAATCCAATGCATTTGAGTAATTGTAAGAGTTTGGGATGAATTTGAAGTGTTTAGACAACAATTATACCCATTTTGTCCCGAAACAATCTAAAACAAAGAAAACATTGATTTGAAGTAGTAAACAGCTTTGTTACTGTTTCCAGGGTCAGAATGTGTGACAATCCAATGCATTTGACTAATTGTAAGAGTATGGGATGAATTTGAAATGTTTAGACAATACTTAAACCTCTTTTATCCCAAAACAAGCTTACGCCGAGAAAACAGGCTAAAACCGAGAAAACATTAATTCGAAGCAGTATACAGCTTTGTTACTGTTTATAGGGTCAATATATGTAACAATCCAATGCATTTGACTAATTATAAGAGTTCAGGTTGAATTTGGAATGGTTAGACAAGACTTATACCCATTTTGTCCCAAAACAGGCTAAAACCGAGAAAACATTGATTCGAAGCAGTAAACAGTTTTGTTACTGTTGATAGTGTCAAAATATGTAACAATCCAATGCATTTGACTAATTATAAGAGTTCGGGTTGAATTTGGAGTGTTTAGACGACACTTATACCCATTTTGTCCCGAAACATGCTAAAACCAAGAAAACATTGATTCAAAGCAGTAAACAGCTTTGCTACTGCTTCTAGGGTCAGAATGTGTGACAGTCCAATGCTCTTGACTAATTGTAAGAGTTTTGGATGAATTAGGAGTGTTTAGACAACACTTAAACCTGTTTTATCCCAAAACAAGCTTAAGCCGGGAAAACAGGCTAAAACCAAGAAAACATTGATTCGAAGCAGTAAACAGTTTTGTTACTGTTTATAGGGTCAATATATGTAACGATCCAATGCATTTGACTAATTATAAGAGTTCGAGTTGAATTTGGAATGTTTAGACAACAGTTATACCCATTTTGTCCCGAAACAGGCTAAAACAGAGAAAACATTGATTCGAAGCAGTAAACAGCTTTGTTACTGTTTATAGGTTCAAAATATGTTGCAATCCAATGCATTTGACTAATTATAGGAGTTCGGGTTGAATTAGGAGTGTTTAGACAACACTTATACCCATTTTGTCCCGAAACAGGCTAAAACCGAGAAAACATTGATTCGAAGCAGTAAACAGCTTTGTTACTGTTTATAGAGTCAAAAGACGTAGCAATCCAATGCATTTGACTAATTATAAGAGTTTGGGATCAATTTGAAGTGTTTAGACAACACTTAAACCTCTTTTATCCCAAAACAAGCTTAAGCCGAGAAAACATGCTAAAACCGAGAAAACATTGATTCGAAGCAGTAAACAGTTTTGTTACTGTTTATAGGGTCAATATATGTAACGATCCAATGCATTTGACTAATTATAAGAGTTCGAGTTGAATTTGGAATGTTTAGACAACAGTTATACCCATTTTGTCCCGAAACAGGCTAAAACAGAGAAAACATTGATTCGAAGCAGTAAACAGCTTTGTTACTGTTTATAGGTTCAAAATATGTTGCAATCCAATGCATTTGACTAATTATAGGAGTTCGGGTTGAATTAGGAGTGTTTAGACAACACTTATACCCATTTTGTCCCGAAACAGGCTAAAACCGAGAAAACATTGATTCGAAGCAGTAAACACCTTTGTTACTGTTTATAGGGTCAAAAGATGTAGCAATCCAATGCATTTGACTAATTATAAGAGTTCGGGTTGAATTTGGAGTGTTTAGACAACACTTATACCCAATTTGTCCCGAAACAGACTAAAACCGAGAAAACATTAATTCGAAGCAGTAAACATTTTTGTTACTGTTTATAGGGTCAATATATGTAACGATCCAATGCATTTGACTAATTATAAGAGTTCGAGTTGAATTTGGAATGTTTAGACAACACTTATACCCACTTTGTCCCGAAACAGGCTAAAACTGAGAAAACATTGATTCGAAGCAGTAAACAGCTTTGTTACTGTTTATAGGTTCAAAATATGTTGCAATCCAATGCATTTGACTAATTATAAGAGTTCGGGTTGAATTTGGAGTGTTTAGACAACACTTATACCCATTTTGTCCCGAAACAGGCTAAAACCGAGAAAAAATTAATTCGAAGCAGTAAATAGTTTTGTTACTGTTGATAGTGTCAAAATATGTAACAATCCAATGCATTTGACTAATTATAGGAGTTCGGGTTGAATTAGGAGTGTTTAGACAACAGTTATACCCATTTTGTCCCGAAACAGGCTAAAACCGAGAAAACATTGATTCGAAGCAGTAAGCAGCTTTGTTACTGTTTATAGGGTCAAAAGATGTAGCAATCCAATGCATTTGACTAATTCTAAGAGTTCGGGTTGAATTTGGAGTGCTTAGACAACACTTATACCCATTTTGTCCCGAAACAGGCTAAAACCGAGAAAACATTAATTCGAAGCAGTAAACAGTTTTGTTACTGTTTATAGGGTCAATATATGTAACAATCCAATGCATTTGACTAATTATAAGAGTTCAGGTTGAGTTTGGAATGTTTAGACAACACTTATACCCATTTTGTCCCAAAACAGGCTAAAACTGAGAAAACATTGATTCAAAGCTGTAAACAGCTTTGTTACTGTTTCTAGGGTCAGAATGAATAATAATCCAATGCAATTGACTAATTATAAGAGTTCGGGTTGAATTTGAAGTGTTTAGACAACAATTATACCCATTTTGTCCCGAAACAAGCTATAACCGTGAAAACATTGATTTGAAGTAGTAAACAGCTTTGTTACTGTTTCTAGGGTCAGAATGTGTGACAATCCAATGCATTTGAGTAATTGTAAGAGTTTGGGATGAATTTGAAGTGTTTAGACAACAATTATACCCATTTTGTCCCGAAACAAGCTAAAACAAAGAAAACATTGATTTGAAGTAGTAAACAGCTTTGTTACTGTTTCCAGGGTCAGAATGTGTGACAATCCAATGCATTTGACTAATTGTAAGAGTATGGGATGAATTTGAAATGTTTAGACAACACTTAAACCTCTTTTATCCCAAAACAAGCTTACGCCGAGAAAACAGGCTAAAACCGAGAAAACATTAATTCGAAGCAGTATACAGCTTTGTTACTGTTTATAGGGTCAATATATGTAACAATCCAATGCATTTGACTAATTATAAGAGTTCAGGTTGAATTTGGAATGGTTAGACAAGACTTATACCCATTTTGTCCCAAAACAGGCTAAAACCGAGAAAACATTGATTCGAAGCAGGAAACAGTTTTGTTACTGTTGATAGTGTCAAAATATGTAACAATCCAATGCATTTGACTAATTATAAGAGTTCGGGTTGAATTTGGAGTGTTTAGACGACACTTATACCCATTTTGTCCCGAAACATGCTAAAACCAAGAAAACATTGATTCAAAGCAGTAAACAGCTTTGCTACTGCTTCTAGGGTCAGAATGTGTGACAGTCCAATGCTCTTGACTAATTGTAAGAGTTTTGGATGAATTAGGAGTGTTTAGACAACACTTAAACCTGTTTTATCCCAAAACAAGCTTAAGCCGGGAAAACAGGCTAAAACCAAGAAAACATTGATTCGAAGCAGTAAACAGTTTTGTTACTGTTTATAGGGTCAATATATGTAACGATCCAATGCATTTGACTAATTATAAGAGTTCGAGTTGAATTTGGAATGTTTAGACAACAGTTATACCCATTTTGTCCCGAAACAGGCTAAAACAGAGAAAACATTGATTCGAAGCAGTAAACAGCTTTGTTACTGTTTATAGGTTCAAAATATGTTGCAATCCAATGCATTTGACTAATTATAGGAGTTCGGGTTGAATTAGGAGTGTTTAGACAACACTTATACCCATTTTGTCCCGAAACAGCCTAAACCGAGAAAACATTGATTCGAAGCAGTAAACACCTTTGTTACTGTTTATAGGGTCAAAAGATGTAGCAATCCAATGCATTTGACTAATTATAAGAGTTCGGGTTGAATTTGGAGTGTTTAGACAAGACTTATACCCAATTTGTCCCGAAACAGGCTAAAACCGAGAAAACATTAATTCGAAGCAGTAAACAGTTTTGTTACTGTTTATAGGGTCAATATATGTAACGATCCAATGCATTTGACTAATTATAAGAGTTCGAGTTGAATTTGGAATGTTTAGACAACACTTATACCCATTTTGTCCCGAAACAGGCTAAAACCGAGAAAACATTGATTCGAAGCAGTAAACAGCTTTGTTACTGTTTATAGGTTCAAAATATGTTGCAATCCAATGCATTTGACTAATTATAGGAGTTCGGGTTGAATTAGGAGTGTTTAGACAACACTTATACCCATTTTGTCCCGAAACAGGCTAAAACCGAGAAAACATTGATTCGAAGCAGTAAACAGCTTTGTTACTGTTTATAGGGTCAAAAGACGTAGCAATCCAATGCATTTGACTAATTATAAGAGTTTGGGATCAATTTGAAGTGTTTAGACAACACTTAAACCTCTTTTATCCCAAAACAAGCTTAAGCCGAGAAAACATGCTAAAACCGAGAAAACATTGATTCGAAGCAGTAAACAGTTTTGTTACTGTTTATAGGGTCAATATATGTAACGATCCAATGCATTTGACTAATTATAAGAGTTCGAGTTGAATTTGGAATGTTTAGACAACAGTTATACCCATTTTGTCCCGAAACAGGCTAAAACAGAGAAAACATTGATTCGAAGCAGTAAACAGCCTTGTTACTGTTTATAGGTTCAAAATATGTTGCAATCCAATGCATTTGACTAATTATAGGAGTTCGGGTTGAATTAGGAGTGTTTAGACAACACTTATACCCATTTTGTCCCGAAACAGGCTAAAACCGAGAAAACATTGATTCGAAGCAGTAAACACCTTTGTTACTGTTTATAGGGTCAAAAGATGTAGCAATCCAATGCATTTGACTAATTATAAGAGTTCGGGTTGAATTTGGAGTGTTTAGACAAGACTTATACCCAATTTGTCCCGAAACAGGCTAAAACCGAGAAAACATTAATTCGAAGCAGTAAACAGTTTTGTTACTGTTTATAGGGTCAATATATGTAACAATCCAATGCATTTGACTAATTATAAGAGTTCAGGTTGAATTTGGAATGTTTAGACAACACTTATACCCATTTTGTCCCGAAACAGGCTAAAACCGAGAAAACATTGATTCGAAGCAGTAAACAGCTTTGTTACTGTTTATAGGGTCAAAAGATGTAGCAATCCAATGCATTTGACTAATTCTAAGAGTTCGGGTTGAATTTGGAGTGCTTAGACAACACTTATACCCATTTTGTCCCGAAACAGGCTAAAACCGAGAAAACATTAATTCGAAGCAGTAAACAGTTTTGTTACTGTTTATAGGGTCAATATATGTAACAATCCAATGCATTTGACTAATTATAAGAGTTCAGGTTGAATTTGGAATGTTTAGACAACACTTATACCCATTTTGTCCCGAAACAGGCTAAAACCGAGAAAACATTGATTCGAAGCAGTAAACAGCTTTGTTACTGTTTATAGGGTCAAAAGATGTAGCAATCCAATGCATTTGACTAATTCTAAGAGTTCGGGTTGAATTTGGAGTGCTTAGACAACACTTATACCCATTTTGTCCCGAAACAGGCTAAAACCGAGAAAACATTAATTCGAAGCAGTTAACAGTTTTGTTACTGTTTATAGGGTCAATATATGTAACAATACAATGCATTTGACTAATTATAAGAGTTCAGGTTGAATTTGGAATGTTTAGACAACACTTATACCCATTTTGTCCCAAAACATGCTAAAACTAAGAAAACATTGATTCAAAGCTGTAAACAGCTTTGTTACTGTTTCTAGGGTCAGAATGAATAATAATCCAATGCAATTGACTAATTATAAGAGTTCGGGTTGAATTTGAAGTGTTTAGACAACAATTATACCCATTTTGTCCCGAAACAAGCTATAACCGTGAAAACATTGATTTGAAGTAGTAAACAGCATTGTTACTGTTTCTAGGGTCAGAATGTGTGACAATCCAATGCATTTGACTAATTGTAAGAGTTTGGGATGAATTTGAAGCGTTTAGACAACAATTATACCCATTTTGTCCCGAAACAAGCTAAAACAAAGAAAACATTGATTTGAAGTAGTAAACAGCTTTGTTACTGTTTCTAGGGTCAGAATGTGTGACAATCCAATGCATTTGACTAATTGTAAGAGTATGGGATGAATTTGAAATGTTTAGACAACACTTAAACCTCTTTTATCCCAAAACAAGCTTACGCCGAGAAAACAGGCTAAAACCGAGAAAACATTAATTCGAAGCAGTAAACAGTTTTGTTACTGTTTATAGGGTCAATATATGTAACAATCCAATGCATTTGACTAATTATAAGAGTTCAGGTTGAATTTGGAATGTTTAGACAAGACTTATACCCATTTTGTCCCAAAACAGGCTAAAACCGAGAAAACATTGATTCGAAGCAGTAAACAGTTTTGTTACTGTTGATAGTGTCAAAATATGTAACAATCCAATGCATTTGACTAATTATAAGAGTTCGGGTTGAATTTGGAGTGTTTAGACAACACTTATACCCATTTTGTCCCGAAACATGCTAAAACCAAGAAAACATTGATTCAAAGCAGTAAACAGCTTTGCTACTGCTTCTAGGGTCAGAATGTGTGACAGTCCAATGCTCTTGACTAATTGTAAGAGTTTTGGATGAATTAGGAGTGTTTAGACAACACTTAAACCTGTTTTATCCCAAAACAAGCTTAAGCCGGGAAAACAGGCTAAAACCTAGAAAACATTGATTCGAAGCAGTAAACAGTTTTGTTACTGTTTATAGGGTCAATATATGTAACGATCCAATGCATTTGACTAATTATAAGAGTTCGAGTTGAATTTGGAATGTTTAGACAACAGTTATACCCATTTTGTCCCGAAACAGGCTAAAACAGAGAAAACATTGATTCGAAGCAGTAAACAGCTTTGTTACTGTTTATAGGTTCAAAATATGTTGCAATCCAATGCATTTGACTAATTATAGGAGTTCGGGTTGAATTAGGAGTGTTTAGACAACACTTATACCCATTTTGTCCCGAAACAGGCTAAAACCGAGAAAACATTGATTCGAAGCAGTAAACAGCTTTGTTACTGTTTATAGAGTCAAAAGACGTAGCAATCCAATGCATTTGACTAATTATAAGAGTTTGGGATCAATTTGAAGTGTTTAGACAACACTTAAACCTCTTTTATCCCAAAACAAGCTTAAGCCGAGAAAACATGCTAAAACCGAGAAAACATTGATTCGAAGCAGTAAACAGTTTTGTTACTGTTTATAGGGTCAATATATGTAACGATCCAATGCATTTGACTAATTATAAGAGTTCGAGTTGAATTTGGAATGTTTAGACAACAGTTATACCCATTTTGTCCCGAAACAGGCTAAAACAGAGAAAACATTGATTCGAAGCAGTAAACAGCTTTGTTACTGTTTATAGGTTCAAAATATGTTGCAATCCAATGCATTTGACTAATTATAGGAGTTCGGGTTGAATTAGGAGTGTTTAGACAACACTTATACCCATTTTGTCCCGAAACAGGCTAAAACCGAGAAAACATTGATTCGAAGCAGTAAACACCTTTGTTACTGTTTATAGGGTCAAAAGATGTAGCAATCCAATGCATTTGACTAATTATAAGAGTTCGGGTTGAATTTGGAGTGTTTAGACAAGACTTATACCCAATTTGTCCCGAAACAGACTAAAACCGAGAAAACATTAATTCGAAGCAGTAAACATTTTTGTTACTGTTTATAGGGTCAATATATGTAACGATCCAATGCATTTGACTAATTATAAGAGTTCGAGTTGAATTTGGAATGTTTAGACAACACTTATACCCATTTTGTCCCGAAACAGGCTAAAACTGAGAAAACATTGATTCGAAGCAGTAAACAGCTTTGTTACTGTTTATAGGTTCAAAATATGTTGCAATCCAATGCATTTGACTAATTATAAGAGTTCGGGTTGAATTTGGAGTGTTAAGACAACACTTATACCCATTTTGTCCCGAAACAGGCTAAAACCGAGAAAAAATTAATTCAAAGCAGTAAATAGTTTTGTTACTGTTGATAGTGTCAAAATATGTAACAATCCAATGCATTTGACTAATTATAGGAGTTCGGGTTGAATTAGGAGTGTTTAGACAACACTTATACCCATTTTGTCCCGAAACAGGCTAAAACCGAGAAAACATTGATTCGAAGCAGTAAACAGCTTTGTTACTGTTTATAGGGTCAAAAGATGTAGCAATCCAATGCATTTGACTAATTCTAAGAGTTCGGGTTGAATTTGGAGTGCTTAGACAACACTTATACCCATTTTGTCCCGAAACAGGCTAAAACCGAGAAAACATTGATTCGAAGCAGTAAACAGCTTTGTTACTGTTTATAGGTTCAAAATATGTTGCAATCCAATGCATTTGACTAATTATAAGAGTTCGGGTTGAATTTGGAGTGTTTAGACAACACTTATACCCATTTTGTCCCGAAACAGGCTAAAACCGAGAAAAAATTAATTCGAAGCAGTAAATAGTTTTGTTACTGTTGATAGTGTCAAAATATGTAACAATCCAATGCATTTGACTAATTATAGGAGTTCGGGTTGAATTAGGAGTGTTTAGACAACACTTATACCCATTTTGTCCCGAAACAGGCTAAAACCGAGAAAACATTGATTCGAAGCAGTAAACAGCTTTGTTACTGTTTATAGGGTCAAAAGATGTAGCAATCCAATGCATTTGACTAATTCTAAGAGTTCGGGTTGAATTTGGAGTGCTTAGACAACACTTATACCCATTTTGTCCCGAAACAGGCTAAAACCGAGAAAACATTAATTCGAAGCAGTAAACAGTTTTGTTACTGTTTATAGGGTCAATATATGTAACAATCCAATGCATTTGACTAATTATAAGAGTTCAGGTTGAATTTGGAATGTTTAGACAACACTTATACCCATTTTGTCCCGAAACAGGCTAAAACCGAGAAAACATTGATTCGAAGCAGTAAACAGCTTTGTTACTGTTTATAGGGACAAAAGATGTAGCAATCCAATGCATTTGACTAATTCTAAGAGTTCGGGTTGAATTTGGAGTGCTTAGACAACACTTATACCCATTTTGTCCCGAAACAGGCTAAAACCGAGAAAACATTAATTCGAAGCAGTTAACAGTTTTGTTACTGTTTATAGGGTCAATATATGTAACAATACAATGCATTTGACTAATTATAAGAGTTCAGGTTGAATTTGGAATGTTTAGACAACACTTATACCCATTTTGTCCCAAAACATGCTAAAACTGAGAAAACATTGATTCAAAGCTGTAAACAGCTTTGTTACTGTTTCTAGGGTCAGAATGAATAATAATCCAATGCAATTGACTAATTATAAGAGTTCGGGTTGAATTTGAAGTGTTTAGACAACAATTATACCCATTTTGTCCCGAAACAAGCTATAACCGTGAAAACATTGATTTGAAGTAGTAAACAGCATTGTTACTGTTTCTAGGGTCAGAATGTGTGACAATCCAATGCATTTGACTAATTGTAAGAGTTTGGGATGAATTTGAAGTGTTTAGACAACAATTATACCCATTTTGTCCCGAAACAAGCTAAAACAAAGAAAACATTGATTTGAAGTAGTAAACAGCTTTGTTACTGTTTCTAGGGTCAGAATGTGTGACAATCCAATGCATTTGACTAATTGTAAGAGTATGGGATGAATTTGAAATGTTTAGACAACACTTAAACCTCTTTTATCCCAAAACAAGCTTACGCCGAGAAAACAGGCTAAAACCGAGAAAACATTAATTCGAAGCAGTAAACAGTTTTGTTACTGTTTATAGGGTCAATATATGTAACAATCCAATGCATTTGACTAATTATAAGAGTTCAGGTTGAATTTGGAATGTTTAGACAAGACTTATACCCATTTTGTCCCAAAACAGGCTAAAACCGAGAAAACATTGATTCGAAGCAGTAAACAGTTTTGTTACTGTTGATAGTGTCAAAATATGTAACAATCCAATGCATTTGACTAATTATAAGAGTTCGGGTTGAATTTGGAGTGTTTAGACAACACTTATACCCATTTTGTCCCGAAACATGCTAAAACAAAGAAAACATTGATTCAAAGCAGTAAACAGCTTTGCTACTGCTTCTAGGGTCAGAATGTGTGACAGTCCAATGCTCTTGACTAACTGTAAGAGTTTTGGATGAATTAGCAGTGTTTAGACAACACTTAAACCTGTTTTATCCCAAAACAAGCTTAAGCCGGGAAAACATTGATTCGAAGCAGTAAACAGTTTTGTTATAGTTTATAGGGTCAATATACGTAACAATCCAATGCATTTGACTAATTATAAGAGTTCGGGTTGAATTTGGAGTGTTTAGACAACACTTATACCCATTTTGTCCCAAAACAGGATAAAACTAAGAAAACATTGATTCGAAGCAGTAAATTGCTTTGTTACTGTTTATAGGTTCAAAATATGTTGCAATCCAATGCATTTGATTAATTATAGGAGTTCGGCTTGAATTAGGAGTGTTTAGACAACACTTATACCCATTTTGTCCCGAAACAGGCTAAAACCGAGAAAACATTGATTCGAAGCAGTAAACAGCTTTGTTACTGTTAATAGGGTCAAAAGATGTAGCAATCCAATGCATTTGACTAATTATAAGAGTTTGGGATCAATTTGAAGTGTTTAGACAACACTTAAACCTCTTTTATCCCAAAACAAGCTTAAGCCGAGAAAACATGCTAAAACCGAGAAAACATTGATTCGAAGCAGTAAACAGTTTTGTTACTGTTTATAGGGTCAATATATGTAACGATCCAATGCATTTGACTAATTATAAGAGTTCGAGTTGAATTTGGAATGTTTAGACAACAGTTATACCCATTTTGTCCCGAAACAGGCTAAAACAGAGAAAACATTGATTCGAAGCAGTAAACAGCTTTGTTACTGTTTATAGGTTCAAAATATGTTGCAATCCAATGCATTTGACTAATTATAGGAGTTCGGGTTGAATTAGGAGTGTTTAGACAACACTTATACCCATTTTGTCCCGAAACAGGCTAAAACCGAGAAAACATTGATTCGAAGCAGTAAACAGCTTTGTTACTGTTTATAGGGTCAAAAGATGTAGCAATCCAATGCATTTGACTAATTATAAGAGTTTGGGATCAATTTGAAGTGTTTAGACAACACTTAAACCTCTTTTATCCCAAAACAAGCTTAAGCCGAGAAAACATGCTAAAACCGAGAAAACATTGATTCGAAGCAGTAAACAGTTTTGTTACTGTTTATAGGGTCAATATATGTAACGATCCAATGCATTTGACTAATTATAAGAGTTCGAGTTGAATTTGGAATGTTTAGACAACAGTTATACCCATTTTGTCCCGAAACAGGCTAAAACAGAGAAAACATTGATTCGAAGCAGTAAACAGCTTTGTTACTGTTTATAGGTTCAAAATATGTTGCAATCCAATGCATTTGACTAATTATAGGAGTTCGGGTTGAATTAGGAGTGTTTAGACAACACTTATACCCATTTTGTCCCGAAACAGGCTAAAACCGAGAAAACATTGATTCGAAGCAGTAAACAGCTTTCTTACTGTTTATAGGGTCAAAAGATGTAGCAATCCAATGCATTTGACTAATTATAAGAGTTCGGGTTGAATTTGGAGTGTTTAGACAAGACTTATACCCAATTTGTCCCGAAACAGGCTAAAACCGAGAAAAGATTAATTCGAAGCAGTAAACAGTTTTGTTACTGTTTATAGGGTCAAAAGATGTAGCAATCCAATGCATTTGACTAATTATAAGAGTTCGAGTTGAATTTGGAATGTTTAGACAACACTTATACCCATTTTGTCCCGAAACAGGCTAAAACCGAGAAAACATTGATTTAAAGCAGTAAACAGCTTTGTTACTGTTTATAGGTTCAAAATATGTTGCAATCCAATGCATTTGACTAATTATAGGAGTTCGGGTTGAATTAGGAGTGTTTAGACAACACTTATACCCATTTTGTCCCGAAACAGGCTAAAACCGAGAAAACATTGATTCGAAGCAGTAAACAGCTTTGTTACTGTTTATAGGGTCAAAAGATGTAGCAATCCAATGCATTTGACTAATTATAAGAGTTTGGGATCAATTTGAAGTGTTTAGACAACACTTAAACCTCTTTTATCCCAAAACAAGCTTAAGCCGAGAAAACATGCTAAAACCGAGAAAACATTGATTCGAAGCACTAAACAGTTTTGTTACTGTTTATAGGGTCAATATATGTAACGATCCAATGCATTTGACTAATTATAAGAGTTCGAGTTGAATTTGGAATGTTTAGACAACAGTTATACCCATTTTGTCCCGAAACAGGCTAAAACAGAGAAAACATTGATTCGAAGCAGTAAACAGCTTTGTTACTGTTTATAGGTTCAAAATATGTTGCAATCCAATGCATTTGACTAATTATAGGAGTTCGGGTTGAATTAGGAGTGTTTAGACAACACTTATACCCATTTTGTCCCGAAACAGGCTAAAACCGAGAAAACATTGATTCGAAGCAGTAAACAGCTTTCTTACTGTTTATAGGGTCAAAAGATGTAGCAATCCAATGCATTTGACTAATTATAAGAGTTCGGGTTGAATTTGGAGTGTTTAGACAAGACTTATACCCAATTTGTCCCGAAACAGGCTAAAACCGAGAAAAGATTAATTCGAAGCAGTAAACAGTTTTGTTACTGTTTATAGGGTCAAAAGATGTAGCAATCCAATGCATTTGACTAATTATAAGAGTTCGAGTTGAATTTGGAATGTTTAGACAACACTTATACCCATTTTGTCCCGAAACAGGCTAAAACCGAGAAAACATTGATTTAAAGCAGTAAACAGCTTTGTTACTGTTTATAGGTTCAAAATATGTTGCAATCCAATGCATTTGACTAATTATAGGAGTTCGGGTTGAATTAGGAGTGTTTAGACAACACTTATACCCATTTTGTCCCGAAACAGGCTAAAACCGAGAAAACATTGATTCGAAGCAGTAAACAGCTTTCTTACTGTTTATAGGGTCAAAAGATGTAGCAATCCAATGCATTTGACTAATTATAAGAGTTCGGGTTGAATTTGGAGTGTTTAGACAAGACTTATACCCAATTTGTCCCGAAACAGGCTAAAACCGAGAAAAGATTAATTCGAAGCAGTAAACAGTTTTGTTACTGTTTATAGGGTCAAAAGATGTAGCAATCCAATGCATTTGACTAATTATAAGAGTTCGAGTTGAATTTGGAATGTTTAGACAACACTTATACCCATTTTGTCCCGAAACAGGCTAAAACCGAGAAAACATTGATTTAAAGCAGTAAACAGCTTTGTTACTGTTTATAGGTTCAAAATATGTTGCAATCCAATGCATTTGACTAATTATAAGAGTTCGGGTTGAATTTGGAGTGTTTAGACAACACTTATACCCATTTTGTCCCGAAACAGGCTAAAACCGAGAAAAAATTAATTCGAAGCAGTAAATAGTTTTGTTACTGTTGAATTAGGAGTGTTTAGACAACACTTAAACCTGTTTTATCCCAAAACAAGCTTAAGCCGGGAAAACAGGCTAAAACCTAGAAAACATTGATTCGAAGCAGTAAACAGTTTTGTTACTGTTTATAGGGTCAATATATGTAACGATCCAATGCATTTGACTAATTATAAGAGTTCGAGTTGAATTTGGAATGTTTAGACAACAGTTATACCCATTTTGTCCCGAAACAGGCTAAAACAGAGAAAACATTGATTCGAAGCAGTAAACAGCTTTGTTACTGTTTATAGGTTCAAAATATGTTGCAATCCAATGCATTTGACTAATTATAGGAGTTCGGGTTGAATTAGGAGTGTTTAGACAACACTTATACCCATTTTGTCCCGAAACAGGCTAAAACCGAGAAAACATTGATTCGAAGCAGTAAACAGCTTTGTTACTGTTTATAGGGTCAAAAGATGTAGCAATCCAATGCATTTGACTAATTATAAGAGTTTGGGATCAATTTGAAGTGTTTAGACAACACTTAAACCTCTTTTATCCCAAAACAAGCTTAAGCCGAGAAAACATGCTAAAACCGAGAAAACATTGATTCGAAGCAGTAAACAGTTTTGTTACTGTTTATAGGGTCAATATATGTAACGATCCAATGCATTTGACTAATTATAAGAGTTCGAGTTGAATTTGGAATGTTTAGACAACAGTTATACCCATTTTGTCCCGAAACAGGCTAAAACAGAGAAAACATTGATTCGAAGCAGTAAACAGCTTTGTTACTGTTTATAGGTTCAAAATATGTTGCAATCCAATGCATTTGACTAATTATAGGAGTTCGGGTTGAATTAGGAGTGTTTAGACAACACTTATACCCATTTTGTCCCGAAACAGGCTAAAACCGAGAAAACATTGATTCGAAGCAGTAAACAGCTTTCTTACTGTTTATAGGGTCAAAAGATGTAGCAATCCAATGCATTTGACTAATTATAAGAGTTCGGGTTGAATTTGGAGTGTTTAGACAAGACTTATACCCAATTTGTCCCGAAACAGGCTAAAACCGAGAAAAGATTAATTCGAAGCAGTAAACAGTTTTGTTACTGTTTATAGGGTCAAAAGATGTAGCAATCCAATGCATTTGACTAATTATAAGAGTTCGAGTTGAATTTGGAATGTTTAGACAACACTTATACCCATTTTGTCCCGAAACAGGCTAAAACCGAGAAAACATTGATTTAAAGCAGTAAACAGCTTTGTTACTGTTTATAGGTTCAAAATATGTTGCAATCCAATGCATTTGACTAATTATAGGAGTTCGGGTTGAATTAGGAGTGTTTAGACAACACTTATACCCATTTTGTCCCGAAACAGGCTAAAACCGAGAAAACATTGATTCGAAGCAGTAAACAGCTTTGTTACTGTTTATAGGGTCAAAAGATGTAGCAATCCAATGCATTTGACTAATTATAAGAGTTTGGGATCAATTTGAAGTGTTTAGACAACACTTAAACCTCTTTTATCCCAAAACAAGCTTAAGCCGAGAAAACATGCTAAAACCGAGAAAACATTGATTCGAAGCACTAAACAGTTTTGTTACTGTTTATAGGGTCAATATATGTAACGATCCAATGCATTTGACTAATTATAAGAGTTCGAGTTGAATTTGGAATGTTTAGACAACAGTTATACCCATTTTGTCCCGAAACAGGCTAAAACAGAGAAAACATTGATTCGAAGCAGTAAACAGCTTTGTTACTGTTTATAGGTTCAAAATATGTTGCAATCCAATGCATTTGACTAATTATAGGAGTTCGGGTTGAATTAGGAGTGTTTAGACAACACTTATACCCATTTTGTCCCGAAACAGGCTAAAACCGAGAAAACATTGATTCGAAGCAGTAAACAGCTTTCTTACTGTTTATAGGGTCAAAAGATGTAGCAATCCAATGCATTTGACTAATTATAAGAGTTCGGGTTGAATTTGGAGTGTTTAGACAAGACTTATACCCAATTTGTCCCGAAACAGGCTAAAACCGAGAAAAGATTAATTCGAAGCAGTAAACAGTTTTGTTACTGTTTATAGGGTCAAAAGATGTAGCAATCCAATGCATTTGACTAATTATAAGAGTTCGAGTTGAATTTGGAATGTTTAGACAACACTTATACCCATTTTGTCCCGAAACAGGCTAAAACCGAGAAAACATTGATTTAAAGCAGTAAACAGCTTTGTTACTGTTTATAGGTTCAAAATATGTTGCAATCCAATGCATTTGACTAATTATAGGAGTTCGGGTTGAATTAGGAGTGTTTAGACAACACTTATACCCATTTTGTCCCGAAACAGGCTAAAACCGAGAAAACATTGATTCGAAGCAGTAAACAGCTTTCTTACTGTTTATAGGGTCAAAAGATGTAGCAATCCAATGCATTTGACTAATTATAAGAGTTCGGGTTGAATTTGGAGTGTTTAGACAAGACTTATACCCAATTTGTCCCGAAACAGGCTAAAACCGAGAAAAGATTAATTCGAAGCAGTAAACAGTTTTGTTACTGTTTATAGGGTCAAAAGATGTAGCAATCCAATGCATTTGACTAATTATAAGAGTTCGAGTTGAATTTGGAATGTTTAGACAACACTTATACCCATTTTGTCCCGAAACAGGCTAAAACCGAGAAAACATTGATTTAAAGCAGTAAACAGCTTTGTTACTGTTTATAGGTTCAAAATATGTTGCAATCCAATGCATTTGACTAATTATAAGAGTTCGGGTTGAATTTGGAGTGTTTAGACAACACTTATACCCATTTTGTCCCGAAACAGGCTAAAACCGAGAAAAAATTAATTCGAAGCAGTAAATAGTTTTGTTACTGTTGAATTAGGAGTGTTTAGACAACACTTAAACCTGTTTTATCCCAAAACAAGCTTAAGCCGGGAAAACAGGCTAAAACCTAGAAAACATTGATTCGAAGCAGTAAACAGTTTTGTTACTGTTTATAGGGTCAATATATGTAACGATCCAATGCATTTGACTAATTATAAGAGTTCGAGTTGAATTTGGAATGTTTAGACAACAGTTATACCCATTTTGTCCCGAAACAGGCTAAAACAGAGAAAACATTGATTCGAAGCAGTAAACAGCTTTGTTACTGTTTATAGGTTCAAAATATGTTGCAATCCAATGCATTTGACTAATTATAGGAGTTCGGGTTGAATTAGGAGTGTTTAGACAACACTTATACCCATTTTGTCCCGAAACAGGCTAAAACCGAGAAAACATTGATTCGAAGCAGTAAACAGCTTTGTTACTGTTTATAGAGTCAAAAGACGTAGCAATCCAATGCATTTGACTAATTATAAGAGTTTGGGATCAATTTGAAGTGTTTAGACAACACTTAAACCTCTTTTATCCCAAAACAAGCTTAAGCCGAGAAAACATGCTAAAACCGAGAAAACATTGATTCGAAGCAGTAAACAGTTTTGTTACTGTTTATAGGGTCAATATATGTAACGATCCAATGCATTTGACTAATTATAAGAGTTCGAGTTGAATTTGGAATGTTTAGACAACAGTTATACCCATTTTGTCCCGAAACAGGCTAAAACAGAGAAAACATTGATTCGAAGCAGTAAACAGCTTTGTTACTGTTTATAGGTTCAAAATATGTTGCAATCCAATGCATTTGACTAATTATAGGAGTTCGGGTTGAATTAGGAGTGTTTAGACAACACTTATACCCATTTTGTCCCGAAACAGGCTAAAACCGAGAAAACATTGATTCGAAGCAGTAAACACCTTTGTTACTGTTTATAGGGTCAAAAGATGTAGCAATCCAATGCATTTGACTAATTATAAGAGTTCGGGTTGAATTTGGAGTGTTTAGACAAGACTTATACCCAATTTGTCCCGAAACAGACTAAAACCGAGAAAACATTAATTCGAAGCAGTAAACATTTTTGTTACTGTTTATAGGGTCAATATATGTAACGATCCAATGCATTTGACTAATTATAAGAGTTCGAGTTGAATTTGGAATGTTTAGACAACACTTATACCCATTTTGTCCCGAAACAGGCTAAAACTGAGAAAACATTGATTCGAAGCAGTAAACAGCTTTGTTACTGTTTATAGGTTCAAAATATGTTGCAATCCAATGCATTTGACTAATTATAAGAGTTCGGGTTGAATTTGGAGTGTTAAGACAACACTTATACCCATTTTGTCCCGAAACAGGCTAAAACCGAGAAAAAATTAATTCAAAGCAGTAAATAGTTTTGTTACTGTTGATAGTGTCAAAATATGTAACAATCCAATGCATTTGACTAATTATAGGAGTTCGGGTTGAATTAGGAGTGTTTAGACAACACTTATACCCATTTTGTCCCGAAACAGGCTAAAACCGAGAAAACATTGATTCGAAGCAGTAAACAGCTTTGTTACTGTTTATAGGGTCAAAAGATGTAGCAATCCAATGCATTTGACTAATTCTAAGAGTTCGGGTTGAATTTGGAGTGCTTAGACAACACTTATACCCATTTTGTCCCGAAACAGGCTAAAACCGAGAAAACATTGATTCGAAGCAGTAAACAGCTTTGTTACTGTTTATAGGTTCAAAATATGTTGCAATCCAATGCATTTGACTAATTATAAGAGTTCGGGTTGAATTTGGAGTGTTTAGACAACACTTATACCCATTTTGTCCCGAAACAGGCTAAAACCGAGAAAAAATTAATTCGAAGCAGTAAATAGTTTTGTTACTGTTGATAGTGTCAAAATATGTAACAATCCAATGCATTTGACTAATTATAGGAGTTCGGGTTGAATTAGGAGTGTTTAGACAACACTTATACCCATTTTGTCCCGAAACAGGCTAAAACCGAGAAAACATTGATTCGAAGCAGTAAACAGCTTTGTTACTGTTTATAGGGTCAAAAGATGTAGCAATCCAATGCATTTGACTAATTCTAAGAGTTCGGGTTGAATTTGGAGTGCTTAGACAACACTTATACCCATTTTGTCCCGAAACAGGCTAAAACCGAGAAAACATTAATTCGAAGCAGTAAACAGTTTTGTTACTGTTTATAGGGTCAATATATGTAACAATCCAATGCATTTGACTAATTATAAGAGTTCAGGTTGAATTTGGAATGTTTAGACAACACTTATACCCATTTTGTCCCGAAACAGGCTAAAACCGAGAAAACATTGATTCGAAGCAGTAAACAGCTTTGTTACTGTTTATAGGGACAAAAGATGTAGCAATCCAATGCATTTGACTAATTCTAAGAGTTCGGGTTGAATTTGGAGTGCTTAGACAACACTTATACCCATTTTGTCCCGAAACAGGCTAAAACCGAGAAAACATTAATTCGAAGCAGTTAACAGTTTTGTTACTGTTTATAGGGTCAATATATGTAACAATACAATGCATTTGACTAATTATAAGAGTTCAGGTTGAATTTGGAATGTTTAGACAACACTTATACCCATTTTGTCCCAAAACATGCTAAAACTGAGAAAACATTGATTCAAAGCTGTAAACAGCTTTGTTACTGTTTCTAGGGTCAGAATGAATAATAATCCAATGCAATTGACTAATTATAAGAGTTCGGGTTGAATTTGAAGTGTTTAGACAACAATTATACCCATTTTGTCCCGAAACAAGCTATAACCGTGAAAACATTGATTTGAAGTAGTAAACAGCATTGTTACTGTTTCTAGGGTCAGAATGTGTGACAATCCAATGCATTTGACTAATTGTAAGAGTTTGGGATGAATTTGAAGTGTTTAGACAACAATTATACCCATTTTGTCCCGAAACAAGCTAAAACAAAGAAAACATTGATTTGAAGTAGTAAACAGCTTTGTTACTGTTTCTAGGGTCAGAATGTGTGACAATCCAATGCATTTGACTAATTGTAAGAGTATGGGATGAATTTGAAATGTTTAGACAACACTTAAACCTCTTTTATCCCAAAACAAGCTTACGCCGAGAAAACAGGCTAAAACCGAGAAAACATTAATTCGAAGCAGTAAACAGTTTTGTTACTGTTTATAGGGTCAATATATGTAACAATCCAATGCATTTGACTAATTATAAGAGTTCAGGTTGAATTTGGAATGTTTAGACAAGACTTATACCCATTTTGTCCCAAAACAGGCTAAAACCGAGAAAACATTGATTCGAAGCAGTAAACAGTTTTGTTACTGTTGATAGTGTCAAAATATGTAACAATCCAATGCATTTGACTAATTATAAGAGTTCGGGTTGAATTTGGAGTGTTTAGACAACACTTATACCCATTTTGTCCCGAAACATGCTAAAACAAAGAAAACATTGATTCAAAGCAGTAAACAGCTTTGCTACTGCTTCTAGGGTCAGAATGTGTGACAGTCCAATGCTCTTGACTAACTGTAAGAGTTTTGGATGAATTAGCAGTGTTTAGACAACACTTAAACCTGTTTTATCCCAAAACAAGCTTAAGCCGGGAAAACATTGATTCGAAGCAGTAAACAGTTTTGTTATAGTTTATAGGGTCAATATACGTAACAATCCAATGCATTTGACTAATTATAAGAGTTCGGGTTGAATTTGGAGTGTTTAGACAACACTTATACCCATTTTGTCCCAAAACAGGATAAAACTAAGAAAACATTGATTCGAAGCAGTAAATTGCTTTGTTACTGTTTATAGGTTCAAAATATGTTGCAATCCAATGCATTTGATTAATTATAGGAGTTCGGCTTGAATTAGGAGTGTTTAGACAACACTTATACCCATTTTGTCCCGAAACAGGCTAAAACCGAGAAAACATTGATTCGAAGCAGTAAACAGCTTTGTTACTGTTAATAGGGTCAAAAGATGTAGCAATCCAATGCATTTGACTAATTATAAGAGTTTGGGATCAATTTGAAGTGTTTAGACAACACTTAAACCTCTTTTATCCCAAAACAAGCTTAAGCCGAGAAAACATGCTAAAACCGAGAAAACATTGATTCGAAGCAGTAAACAGTTTTGTTACTGTTTATAGGGTCAATATATGTAACGATCCAATGCATTTGACTAATTATAAGAGTTCGAGTTGAATTTGGAATGTTTAGACAACAGTTATACCCATTTTGTCCCGAAACAGGCTAAAACAGAGAAAACATTGATTCGAAGCAGTAAACAGCTTTGTTACTGTTTATAGGTTCAAAATATGTTGCAATCCAATGCATTTGACTAATTATAGGAGTTCGGGTTGAATTAGGAGTGTTTAGACAACACTTATACCCATTTTGTCCCGAAACAGGCTAAAACCGAGAAAACATTGATTCGAAGCAGTAAACAGCTTTGTTACTGTTTATAGGGTCAAAAGATGTAGCAATCCAATGCATTTGACTAATTATAAGAGTTTGGGATCAATTTGAAGTGTTTAGACAACACTTAAACCTCTTTTATCCCAAAACAAGCTTAAGCCGAGAAAACATGCTAAAACCGAGAAAACATTGATTCGAAGCAGTAAACAGTTTTGTTACTGTTTATAGGGTCAATATATGTAACGATCCAATGCATTTGACTAATTATAAGAGTTCGAGTTGAATTTGGAATGTTTAGACAACAGTTATACCCATTTTGTCCCGAAACAGGCTAAAACAGAGAAAACATTGATTCGAAGCAGTAAACAGCTTTGTTACTGTTTATAGGTTCAAAATATGTTGCAATCCAATGCATTTGACTAATTATAGGAGTTCGGGTTGAATTAGGAGTGTTTAGACAACACTTATACCCATTTTGTCCCGAAACAGGCTAAAACCGAGAAAACATTGATTCGAAGCAGTAAACAGCTTTCTTACTGTTTATAGGGTCAAAAGATGTAGCAATCCAATGCATTTGACTAATTATAAGAGTTCGGGTTGAATTTGGAGTGTTTAGACAAGACTTATACCCAATTTGTCCCGAAACAGGCTAAAACCGAGAAAAGATTAATTCGAAGCAGTAAACAGTTTTGTTACTGTTTATAGGGTCAAAAGATGTAGCAATCCAATGCATTTGACTAATTATAAGAGTTCGAGTTGAATTTGGAATGTTTAGACAACACTTATACCCATTTTGTCCCGAAACAGGCTAAAACCGAGAAAACATTGATTTAAAGCAGTAAACAGCTTTGTTACTGTTTATAGGTTCAAAATATGTTGCAATCCAATGCATTTGACTAATTATAGGAGTTCGGGTTGAATTAGGAGTGTTTAGACAACACTTATACCCATTTTGTCCCGAAACAGGCTAAAACCGAGAAAACATTGATTCGAAGCAGTAAACAGCTTTGTTACTGTTTATAGGGTCAAAAGATGTAGCAATCCAATGCATTTGACTAATTATAAGAGTTTGGGATCAATTTGAAGTGTTTAGACAACACTTAAACCTCTTTTATCCCAAAACAAGCTTAAGCCGAGAAAACATGCTAAAACCGAGAAAACATTGATTCGAAGCACTAAACAGTTTTGTTACTGTTTATAGGGTCAATATATGTAACGATCCAATGCATTTGACTAATTATAAGAGTTCGAGTTGAATTTGGAATGTTTAGACAACAGTTATACCCATTTTGTCCCGAAACAGGCTAAAACAGAGAAAACATTGATTCGAAGCAGTAAACAGCTTTGTTACTGTTTATAGGTTCAAAATATATTGCAATCCAATGCATTTGACTAATTATAGGAGTTCGGGTTGAATTAGGAGTGTTTAGACAACACTTATACCCATTTTGTCCCGAAACAGGCTAAAACCGAGAAAACATTGATTCGAAGCAGTAAACAGCTTTCTTACTGTTTATAGGGTCAAAAGATGTAGCAATCCAATGCATTTGACTAATTATAAGAGTTCGGGTTGAATTTGGAGTGTTTAGACAAGACTTATACCCAATTTGTCCCGAAACAGGCTAAAACCGAGAAAAGATTAATTCGAAGCAGTAAACAGTTTTGTTACTGTTTATAGGGTCAAAAGATGTAGCAATCCAATGCATTTGACTAATTATAAGAGTTCGAGTTGAATTTGGAATGTTTAGACAACACTTATACCCATTTTGTCCCGAAACAGGCTAAAACCGAGAAAACATTGATTTAAAGCAGTAAACAGCTTTGTTACTGTTTATAGGTTCAAAATATGTTGCAATCCAATGCATTTGACTAATTATAGGAGTTCGGGTTGAATTAGGAGTGTTTAGACAACACTTATACCCATTTTGTCCCGAAACAGGCTAAAACCGAGAAAACATTGATTCGAAGCAGTAAACAGCTTTCTTACTGTTTATAGGGTCAAAAGATGTAGCAATCCAATGCATTTGACTAATTATAAGAGTTCGGGTTGAATTTGGAGTGTTTAGACAAGACTTATACCCAATTTGTCCCGAAACAGGCTAAAACCGAGAAAAGATTAATTCGAAGCAGTAAACAGTTTTGTTACTGTTTATAGGGTCAAAAGATGTAGCAATCCAATGCATTTGACTAATTATAAGAGTTCGAGTTGAATTTGGAATGTTTAGACAACACTTATACCCATTTTGTCCCGAAACAGGCTAAAACCGAGAAAACATTGATTTAAAGCAGTAAACAGCTTTGTTACTGTTTATAGGTTCAAAATATGTTGCAATCCAATGCATTTGACTAATTATAAGAGTTCGGGTTGAATTTGGAGTGTTTAGACAACACTTATACCCATTTTGTCCCGAAACAGGCTAAAACCGAGAAAAAATTATTTCGAAGCAGTAAATAGTTTTGTTACTGTTGATAGTGTCAAAATATGTAACAATCCAATGCATTTGACTAATTATAGGAGTTCGGGTTGAATTAGGAGTGTTTAGACAACACTTATACCCATTTTGTCCCGAAACAGGCTAAAACCGAGAAAACATTGATTCGAAGCAGTAAACAGCTTTGTTACTGTTTATAGGGTCAAAAGATGTAGCAATCCAATGCATTTGACTAATTCTAAGAGTTCGGGTTGAATTTGGAGTGCTTAGACAACACTTATACCCATTTTGTCCCGAAACAGGCTAAAACCGAGAAAACATTGATTCGAAGCAGTAAACAGCTTTCTTACTGTTTATAGGGTCAATATATGTAACAATCCAATGCATTTGACTAATTATAAGAGTTCAGGTTGAATTTGGAATGTTTAGACAACACTTATACCCATTTTGTCCCAAAACAGGCTAAAACTGAGAAAACATTGATTCAAAGCTGTAAACAGCTTTGTTACTGTTTCTAGGGTCAGAATGAATAATAATCCAATGCAATTGACTAATTATAAGAGTTCGGGTTGAATTTGAAGTGTTTAGACAACAATTATACCCATTTTGTCCCGAAACAAGCTATAACCGTGAAAACATTGATTTGAAGTAGTAAACAGCTTTGTTACTGTTTCTAGGGTCAGAATGTGTGACAATCCAATGCATTTGACTAATTGTAAGAGTTTGGGATGAATTTGAAGTGTTTAGACAACAATTATACCCATTTTGTCCCGAAACAAGCTAAAACAAAGAAAACATTGATTGCAAGTAGTAAACAGCTTTGTTACTGTTTCTAGGGTCAGAATGTGTGACAATCCAATGCATTTGACTAATTGTAAGAGTATGGGATGAATTTGAAATGTTTAGACAACACTTAAACCTCTTTTATCCCAAAACAAGCTTACGCCGAGAAAACAGGCTAAAACCGAGAAAACATTAAGTCGAAGCAGTAAACAGCTTTGTTACTGTTTATAGGGTCAATATATGTAACAATCCAATGCATTTGACTAATTATAAGAGTTCAGGTTGAATTTGGAATGTTTAGACAAGACTTATACCCATTTTGTCCCAAAACAGGCTAAAACCGAGAAAACATTGATTCGAAGCAGTAAACAGTTTTGTTACTGTTGATAGTGTCAAAATATGTAACAATCCAATGCATTTGACTAATTATAAGAGTTCGGGTTGAATTTGGAGTGTTTAGACAACACTTATACCCATTTTGTCCCGAAACATGCTAAAACCAAGAAAACATTGATTCAAAGCAGTAAACAGCTTTGCTACTGCTTCTAGGGTCAGAATGTGTGACAATCCAATGCTCTTGACTAATTGTAAGAGTTTTGGATGAATTAGGAGTGTTTAGACAACACTTAAACCTGTTTTATCCCAAAACAAGCTTAAGCCGGGAAAACATTGATTCGAAGCAGTAAACAGTTTTGTTATAGTTTATAGGGTCAATATACGTAACAATCCAATTCATTTGACTAATTATAAGAGTTCGGGTTGAATTTGGAGTGTTTAGACAACACTTATACCCATTTTGTCCCAAAACAGGATAAAACTGAGAAAACATTGATTCGAAGCAGTAAATTGCTTTGTTACTGTTTATAGGTTCAAAATATGTTGCAATCCAATGCATTTGATTAATTATAGGAGTTCGGCTTGAATTAGGAGTGTTTAGACAACACTTATACCCATTTTGTCCCGAAACAGGCTAAAACCGAGAAAACATTGATTCGAAGCAGTAAACAGCTTTGTTACTGTTAATAGGGTCAAAAGATGTAGCAATCCAATGCATTTGACTAATTATAAGAGTTTGGGATCAATTTGAAGTGTTTAGACAACACTTAAACCTCTTTTATCCCAAAACAAGCTTAAGCCGAGAAAACATGCTAAAACCGAGAAAACATTGATTCGAAGCAGTAAACAGTTTTGTTACTGTTTATAGGGTCAATATATGTAACGATCCAATGCATTTGACTAATTATAAGAGTTCGAGTTGAATTTGGAATGTTTAGACAACAGTTATACCCATTTTGTCCCGAAACAGGCTAAAACAGAGAAAACATTGATTCGAAGCAGTAAACAGCTTTGTTACTGTTTATAGGTTCAAAATATGTTGCAATCCAATGCATTTGACTAATTATAGGAGTTCGGGTTGAATTAGGAGTGTTTAGACAACACTTATACCCATTTTGTCCCGAAACAGGCTAAAACCGAGAAAACATTGATTCGAAGCAGTAAACAGCTTTGTTACTGTTTATAGGGTCAAAAGATGTAGCAATCCAATGCATTTGACTAATTATAAGAGTTTGGGATCAATTTGAAGTGTTTAGACAACACTTAAACCTCTTTTATCCCAAAACAAGCTTAAGCCGAGAAAACATGCTAAAACCGAGAAAACATTGATTCGAAGCAGTAAACAGTTTTGTTACTGTTTATAGGGTCAATATATGTAACGATCCAATGCATTTGACTAATTATAAGAGTTCGAGTTGAATTTGGAATGTTTAGACAACAGTTATACCCATTTTGTCCCGAAACAGGCTAAAACAGAGAAAACATTGATTCGAAGCAGTAAACAGCTTTGTTACTGTTTATAGGTTCAAAATATGTTGCAATCCAATGCATTTGACTAATTATAGGAGTTCGGGTTGAATTAGGAGTGTTTAGACAACACTTATACCCATTTTGTCCCGAAACAGGCTAAAACCGAGAAAACATTGATTCGAAGCAGTAAACAGCTTTCTTACTGTTTATAGGGTCAAAAGATGTAGCAATCCAATGCATTTGACTAATTATAAGAGTTCGGGTTGAATTTGGAGTGTTTAGACAAGACTTATACCCAATTTGTCCCGAAACAGGCTAAAACCGAGAAAAGATTAATTCGAAGCAGTAAACAGTTTTGTTACTGTTTATAGGGTCAAAAGATGTAGCAATCCAATGCATTTGACTAATTATAAGAGTTCGAGTTGAATTTGGAATGTTTAGACAACACTTATACCCATTTTGTCCCGAAACAGGCTAAAACCGAGAAAACATTGATTTAAAGCAGTAAACAGCTTTGTTACTGTTTATAGGTTCAAAATATGTTGCAATCCAATGCATTTGACTAATTATAGGAGTTCGGGTTGAATTAGGAGTGTTTAGACAACACTTATACCCATTTTGTCCCGAAACAGGCTAAAACCGAGAAAACATTGATTCGAAGCAGTAAACAGCTTTGTTACTGTTTATAGGGTCAAAAGATGTAGCAATCCAATGCATTTGACTAATTATAAGAGTTTGGGATCAATTTGAAGTGTTTAGACAACACTTAAACCTCTTTTATCCCAAAACAAGCTTAAGCCGAGAAAACATGCTAAAACCGAGAAAACATTGATTCGAAGCAGTAAACAGTTTTGTTACTGTTTATAGGGTCAATATATGTAACGATCCAATGCATTTGACTAATTATAAGAGTTCGGGTTGAATTTGGAGTGTTTAGACAACACTTATACCCATTTTGTCCCAAAACAGGATAAAACTGAGAAAACATTGATTCGAAGGAGTAAACAGCTTTGTTACTGTTTATAGGTTCAAAATATGTTGCAGTCCAATGCATTTGACTAATTATAGGAGTTCGGGTTGAATTAGGAGTGTTTAGACAACACTTATACCCATTTTGTCCCGAAACAGGCTAAAACCGAGAAAACATTGATTCGAAGCAGTAAACAGCTTTGTTACTGTTTATAGGGTCAAAAGAGGTAGCAATCCAATGCATTTGACTAATTATAAGAGTTTGGGATCAATTTGAAGTGTTTAGACAACACTTAAACCTCTTTTATCCCAAAACAAGCTTAAGCCGAGAAAACATGCTAAAACCGAGAAAACATTGATTCGAAGCAGTAAACAGTTTTGTTACTGTTTATAGGGTCAATATATGTAACGATCCATTGCATTTGACTAATTATAAGAGTTCGAGTTGAATTTGGAATGTTTAGACAACACTTATACCCATTTTGTCCCGAAACAGGCTAAAACCGAGAAAACATTGATTCGAAGCAGTAAATAGTTTTGTTACTGTTGATAGTGTCAAAATATGTAACAATCCAATGCATTTGACTAATTATAAGAGTTCGGGTTGAATTTGGAGTGTTTAGACAACACTTATACCCATTTTGTCCCGAAACAGGCTAAAACCGAGAAAAAATTTATTCGAAGCAGTAAATAGTTTTATTACTGTTGATAGTGTCAAAATATGTAACAATCCAATGCATTTGACTAATTATAGGAGTTCGGGTTGAATTAGGAGTGTTTAGACAACACTTATACCCATTTTGCCCCGAAACAGGCTAAAACCGAGAAAACATTGATTCAAAGCAGTAAATAGCTTTGTTACTGTTTATAGGGTCAAAAGATGTAGCAATCCAATGCATTTGACAAATTATAAGAGTTCGGGTTGAATTTGGAGTGTTTAGACAAGACTTATACCCATTTTGTCCCGAAACAAGCTAAAACAAAGAAAACATTGATTTGAAGTAGTAAACAGCTTTGTTACTGTTTCTAGGGTCAGAATGTGTGACAATCCAATGCATTTGACTAATTGTAAGAGTTTGGGATGAATTTGAAGTGTTTAGACAACACTTAAACTTGTTTTATCCCAAAACAAGCTTAAGCCGAGAAAACAGGCTAAAACCGAGAAATCCTTAATTCGAAGCAGTAAACAGTTTTGTTACTGTTTATAGGGTCAATATATGTAACAATCCAATGCATTTGACTAATTATAAGAGTTCAGGTTGAATTTGGAATGTTTAGACAAGACTTATACCCATTTTGTCCCAAAACAGGCTAAAACCGAGAAAACATTGATTCGAAGCAGTAAACAGTTTTGTTACTGTTGATAGTGTCAAAATATGTAACAATCCAATGCATTTGACTAATTATAAGAGTTCGGGTTGAATTTGGAGTGTTTAGACGACACTTATACCCATTTTGTCCCGAAACATGCTAAAACCAAGAAAACATTGATTCAAAGCAGTAAACAGCTTTGCTACTGCTTCTAGGGTCAGAATGTGTGACAATCCAATGCTCTTGACTAATTGTAAGAGTTTTGGATGAATTAGGAGTGTTTAGACAACACTTAAACCTGTTTTATCCCAAAACAAGCTTAAGCCGGGAAAACAGGCTAAAACCAAGAAAACATTGATTCGAAGCAGTAAACAGTTTTGTTACAGTTTATAGGGTCAATATACGTAACAATCCAATGCATTTGACTAATTATAAGAGTTCGGGTTGAATTTGGAGTGTTTAGACAACACTTATACCCATTTTGTCCCAAAACAGGATAAAACTGAGAAAACATTGATTCGAAGCAGTAAACAGCTTTGTTACTGTTTATAGGTTCAAAATATGTTGCAATCCAATGCATTTGATTAATTATAGGAGTTCGGCTTGAATTAGGAGTGTTTAGACAACACTTATACCCATTTTGTCCCGAAACAGGCTAAAACCGAGAAAACATTGATTCGAAGCAGTAAACAGCTTTGTTACTGTTTATAGGGTCAAAAGATGTAGCAATCCAATGCATTTGACTAATTATAAGAGTTTGGGATCAATTTGAAGTGTTTAGACAACACTTAAACCTCTTTTATCCCAAAACAAGCTTAAGCCGAGAAAACATGCTAAAACCGAGAAAACATTGATTCGAAGCAGTAAACAGTTTTGTTACTGTTTATAGGGTCAATATATGTAACGATCCAATGCATTTGACTAACTATAAGAGTTCGAGTTGAATTTGGAATGTTTAGACAACACTTATACCCATTTTGTCCCGAAACAGGCTAAAACCGAGAAAACATTGATTCGAAGCAGTAAACAGCTTTGTTACTGTTTATAGGTTCAAAATATGTTGCAATCCAATGCATTTGAGTAATTATAGGAGTTCGGGTTGAATTAGGAGTGTTTAGACAACACTTATACCCATTTTGTCCCGAAACAGGCTAAAACCGAGAAAACATTGATTCGAAGCAGTAAACACCTTTGTTACTGTTTATAGGGTCAAAAGATGTAGAAATCCAATGCATTTGACTAATTATAAGAGTTCGGGTTGAATTTGGAGTGTTTAGACAAGACTTATACCCATTTTGTCCCGAAACAGGCTAAAACCGAGAAAACATTAATTCGAAGCAGTAAACAGTTTTGTTACTGTTTATAGGGTCAATATATGTAACGATCCAATGCATTTGACTAATTATAAGAGTTCGAGTTGAATTTGGAATGTTTAGACAACACTTATACCCATTTTGTCCCGAAACAGGCTAAAACCGAGAAAACATTAATTCGAAGCAGTAAACAGTTTTGTTACTGTTTATAGGGTCAATATATGTAACAATCCAATGCATTTGACTAATTATAAGAGTTCGGGTTGAATTTGGAGTGTTTAGACAACACTTATACCCATTTTGTCCCGAAACAGGCTAAAACCGAGAAAAAATTAATTCGAAGCAGTAAATAGTTTTGTTACTGTTGATAGTGTCAAAATATGTAACAATCCAATGCATTTGACTAATTATAGGAGTTCGGGTTGAATTAGGAGTGTTTAGACAACACTTATACCCATTTTGTCCCGAAACAGGCTAAAACCGAGAAAACATTGATTCGAAGCAGTAAACAGCTTTGTTACTGTTTATAGGGTCAAAAGATGTAGCAATCCAATGCATTTGACTAATTCTAAGAGTTCGGGTTGAATTTGGAGTGCTTAGACAACACTTATACCCATTTTATCCCGAAACAGGCTAAAACCGAGAAAACATTAATTCGAAGCAGTAAACAGATTTGTTACTGTTTATAGGGTCAATATATGTAACAATCCAATGCATTTGACTAATTATAAGAGTTCAGGTTGAATTTGGAATGTTTAGACAACACTTATACCCATTTTGTCCCAAAACAGGCTAAAACTGAGAAAACATTGATTCAAAGCTGTAAACAGCTTTGTTACTGTTTCTAGGGTCAGAATGTATAATAATCCAATGCAATTGACTAATTATAAGAGTTCGGGTTGAATTTGAAGTGTTTAGACAACAATTATACCCATTTTGTCCCAAAACAGGCTAAAACCGAGAAAACATTGATTCGAAGCAGTAAACAGTTTTGTTACTGTTGATAGTGTCAAAATATGTAACAATCCAATGCATTTGACTAATTATAAGAGTTCGGGTTGAATTTGGAGTGTTTAGACAACACTTATACCCATTTTGTCCCGAAACATGCTAAAACCAAGAAAACATTGATTCAAAGCAGTAAACAGCTTTGCTACTGCTTCTAGGGTCAGAATGTGTGACAATCCAATGCTCTTGACTAATTGTAAGAGTTTTGGATGAATTGGGAGTGTTTAGACAACACTTAAACCTGTTTTATCCCAAAACAAGCTTAAGCCGGGAAAACAGGCTAAAACCAAGAAAACATTGATTCGAAGCAGTAAACAGTTTTGTTACAGTTTATAGGGTCAATATACGTAACAATCCAATGCATTTGACTAATTATAAGAGTTCGGGTTGAATTTGGAGTGTTTAGACAACACTTATACCCATTTTGTCCCAAAACAGGATAAAACTGAGAAAACATTGATTCGAAGCAGTAAACAGCTTTGTTACTGTTTATAGGTTCAAAATATGTTGCAATCCAATGCATTTGATTAATTATAGGAGTTCGGCTTGAATTAGGAGTGTTTAGACAACACTTATACCCATTTTGTCCCGAAACAGGCTAAAACCGAGAAAACATTGATTCGAAGCAGTAAACAGCTTTGTTACTGTTTATAAGGTCAAAAGATGTAGCAATCCAATGCATTTGACTAATTATAAGAGTTTGGGATCAATTTGAAGTGTTTAGACAACACTTAAACCTCTTTTATCCCAAAACAAGCTTAAGCCGAGAAAACATGGTTTTGTTACTGTTGATAGTGTCAAAATATGTAACAATCCAATGCATTTGACTAATTATAGGAGTTCGGGTTGAATTTGGAGTGTTTAGACAACACTTATACCCATTTTGTCCCGAAACAGGCTAAAACCGAGAAAACATTGATTCGAAGCAGTAAACAGCTTTGTTACTGTTTATAGGGTCAAAAGATGTAGCAATCCAATGCATTTGTCTAATTATAAGAGTTCGGGTTGAATTTGGAGTGTTTAGACAAGACTTATACCCATTTTGTCCCGAAACAGGCTAAAACCGAGAAAACATTAATTCGAAGCAGTAAACAGTTTTGTTACTGTTTATAGGGTCAATATATGTAACAATCCATTGCATTTGACTAATTATAAGAGTTCAGGTTGAATTTGGAATGTTTAGACAACATTTATACCCATTTAGTCCCAAAACAGGCTAAAACTGAGAAAACATTGATTCAAAGCTGTAAACAGCTTTGTTACTGTTTCTAGGGTCAGAATGTATAATAATCCAATGTAATTGACTAATTATAAGAGTTCGGGTTGAATGTGAAGTGTTTAGACAACAATTATACCCATTTTGTCCCGAAACAAGCTATAACCGTGAAAACATTGATTTGAAGTAGTAAACAGCTTTGTTACTGTTTCTAGGGTCAGAATGTGTGACAATCCGATGCATTTGACTAATTGTAAGAGTTTGGGATTAATTTGAAGTGTTTAGACAACAATTATACCCATTTTATCCCGAAACAAGCTAAAACAAAGAAAACATTGATTTGAAGTAGTAAACAGCTTTGTTACTGTTTCTAGGGTCAGAATGTATAATAATCCAATGCAATTGACTAATTATAAGAGTTCGGGTTGAATTTGAAGTGTTTAGACAACAATTATACCCATTTTGTTCTGAAACAAGCTATAACCGTGAAAACATTGATTTGAAGTAGTAAACAGCTTTGTTACTGTTTCTAGGGCCAGAATGTGTGACAATCCAATGCATTTGACTAATTGTAAGAGTTTGGGATTAATTTGAAATGTTTAGACAACACTTAAACTTGTTTTATCCCAAAACAAGCTGAAGCCAAGAAAACAGTCTAAAACCAAGAAAACATTGATTCGAAGCAGTAAACAGTTTTGTTACTGTTTATAGGGTCAATATACGTAACAATCCAATGCATTTCACTAATTATAAGAGTTCAGGTTGAATTTGGAGTGTTTAGACAACACTTATACCCATTTTGTCCCAAAACAGGATAAAACTGAGAAAACATTGATTCGAAGCAGTAAACAGCTTTGTTACTGTTTATAGGTTCAAAATATGTTGCAATCCAATGCATTTGATTAATTATAGGAGTTCGGCTTGAATTAGGAGTGTTTAGACAACACTTATACCCATTTTGTCCCGAAACAGGCTAAAACCGAGAAAACATTGATTCGAAGCAGTAAACAGCTTTGTTACTGTTTATAAGGTCAAAAGATGTAGCAATCCAATGCATTTGACTAATTATAAGAGTTTGGGATCAATTTGAAGTGTTTAGACAACACTTAAACCTCTTTTATCCCAAAACAAGCTTAAGCCGAGAAAACATGGTTTTGTTACTGTTGATAGTGTCAAAATATGTAACAATCCAATGCATTTGACTAATTATAGGAGTTCGGGTTGAATTTGGAGTGTTTAGACAACACTTATACCCATTTTGTCCCGAAACAGGCTAAAACCGAGAAAACATTGATTCGAAGCAGTAAACAGCTTTGTTACTGTTTATAGGGTCAAAAGATGTAGCAATCCAATGCATTTGACTAATTATAAGAGTTCGGGTTGAATTTGGAGTGTTTAGACAAGACTTATACCCATTTTGTCCCGAAACAGGCTAAAACCGAGAAAACATTAATTCGAAGCAGTAAACAGTTTTGTTACTGTTTATAGGGTCAATATATGTAACAATCCATTGCATTTGACTAATTATAAGAGTTCAGGTTGAATTTGGAATGTTTAGACAACATTTATACCCATTTAGTCCCAAAACAGGCTAAAACTGAGAAAACATTGATTCAAAGCTGTAAACAGCTTTGTTACTGTTTCTAGGGTCAGAATGTATAATAATCCAATGTAATTGACTAATTATAAGAGTTCGGGTTGAATGTGAAGTGTTTAGACAACAATTATACCCATTTTGTCCCGAAACAAGCTATAACCGTGAAAACATTGATTTGAAGTAGTAAACAGCTTTGTTACTGTTTCTAGGGTCAGAATGTGTGACAATCCGATGCATTTGACTAATTGTAAGAGTTTGGGATTAATTTGAAGTGTTTAGACAACAATTATACCCATTTTATCCCGAAACAAGCTAAAACAAAGAAAACATTGATTTGAAGTAGTAAACAGCTTTGTTACTGTTTCTAGGGTCAGAATGTATAATAATCCAATGCAATTGACTAATTATAAGAGTTCGGGTTGAATTTGAAGTGTTTAGACAACAATTATACCCATTTTGTTCTGAAACAAGCTATAACCGTGAAAACATTGATTTGAAGTAGTAAACAGCTTTGTTACTGTTTCTAGGGCCAGAATGTGTGACAATCCAATGCATTTGACTAATTGTAAGAGTTTGGGATTAATTTGAAATGTTTAGACAACACTTAAACTTGTTTTATCCCAAAACAAGCTGAAGCCAAGAAAACAGTCTAAAACCAAGAAAACATTGATTCGAAGCAGTAAACAGTTTTGTTACTGTTTATAGGGTCAATATACGTAACAATCCAATGCATTTCACTAATTATAAGAGTTCAGGTTGAATTTGGAGTGTTTAGACAACACTTATACCCATTTTGTCCCAAAACAGGCTAAAACTGAGAAAACATTGATTCAAAGCAGTAAACAGCTTTGGTACTGTTTCTAGGGTCGGAATGTATAATAATCCAATGCAATTGACTAATTATAAGAGTTCGGGTTGAATTTGAAGTGTTTAGACAACAATTATACCTATTTTGTCCCGAAACAGGCTAAAACCGAGAAAACATTAATTCGAAGCAGTAAACAGTTTTGTTACTGTTTATAGGGTCAATATATGTAACAATCCAATGCATTTGACTAATTATAAGAGTTCAGGTTGAATTTGAAATGTTTAGACAACACTTATACCCATTTTGTCCCAAAACAGGCTAAAACTGAGAAAACATTGATTCAAAGCTGTAAACAGCTTTGTTACTGTTTCTAGGTCAGAATGTATAATAATCCAATGCAATTGACTAATTATAAGAGTTCGGATTGAATTTGAAGTGTTTAGACAACAATTATACCCATTTTGTCCCGAGACAAGCTGTAACCGTGAAAACATTGATTTGAAGTAGTAAACAGCTTTGTTACTGTTTCTAGGGTCAGAATGTTTGACAATCTGATGCATTTGACTAATTTTAAGAGTTTGGGATGAATTTGAAGTGTTTAGACAACAATTATACCCATTTTATCCCGAAACAAGCTAAAACAAAGAAAACATTGATTTGAAGTAGTAAACAGCTTTGTTACTGTTTCTAGGGTCAGTATGTGTGACAATCCAATGTATTTGACTAATTGTAAGAGTTTGGGATGAATTTGAAATGTTTAGACAACACTTAAACTTGTTTTATCCCAAAACAAGCTTAAGCCGAGAAAACAGGCTAAAACTGAGAAAACAATAATTTGAAGCAGTAAACAGTTTTATTACTGTTTATAGGGTCAATATATGTAACAATCCAATGGATTTGACTAATTATAAGAGTTCAGGTTGAATTTGGAATGTTTAGACAACACTTATACCCATTTTGTCCCAAAACAGGCTAAAACTGAGAAAACATTGATTCAAAGCTGTAAACAGCTTTGGTACTGTTTCTAGGGTCAGAATGTATAATAATCCAATGCAATTGACTAATTATAAGAGTGCGGGTTGAATTTGAAGTGTTTAGACAACAATTATACCCATTTTGTCCCGAAACAGGCTAAAACAGAGAAAACATTGATTTGAAGCAGTAAACAGCTTTTTTACTGTTTCTAGGGTCAGAATGTGTGACAATCGAATGCATTTGAATAATTGTAAGAGTTTGGGATGAATTTGAAGTGTTTAGACAACACTTAAACCTCATTTATCCCAAAACAAGTTTAAGCCGAGAAAACATGCTGAAATCGAGAAAACATTGATTCGAAGCAGTAAACAGTTTTGTTACTGTTTATAGGGTCAATATATGTAACGATCCAATGCATTTGACTAATTATAAGAGTTCGAGTTGAATTTGGAATGTTTAGACAACACTTATACCCATTTTGTCCCGAAACAGGCTAAAACCGAGAAAAAATTGATTCGAAGCAGTAAACAGCTTTGTTACTGTTTATAGGTTCAAAATATGCTGCAATCCAATGCATTTGACTAATTATAAGAGTTCGGGTTGAATTTGGAGTGTTTAGACAACACTTAAACCAATTTTGTCCCGAAACAGGTTAAAACCGAGAAAAAAATAATTCGAAGCAGTAAATAGTTTTGTTACTGTTGATAGTGTCAAAATATGTAACAATCCAATGCATTTGACTAATTATAGGAGTTCGGGTTGAATTTGGAGTGTTAAGACAACACTTATACCCATTTTGTCCCGAAACAGGCTAAAACCGAGAAAACATTGATTCGAAGCAGTAAACAGCATTGTTACTGTTTATAAGGTGAAAAGATGTAGCAATCCAATGCATTTGACTAATTATAAGAGTTTGGGTTGAATTTGGAATGTTTAGACAAGACTTATACCCATTTTGTCCCGAAACAGGCTAAAACCGAGAAAACATTAATTCGAAGCAGTAAACAGTTTTGTTACTGTTGATAGTGTCAAAATATGTAACAATCCTATGCATTTGACTAATTATAGGAGTTCGGGTTGAATTTGGAGTGTTTAGACAACACTTATACCCATTTTGTCCCGAAACAGGCTAAAACCTAGAAAACATTGATTCGAAGCAGTAAACAGCTTTTTTACTGTTTATAGGGTCAAAAGATGTAGCAATCCAATGCATTTGACTAATTGTAAGAGTTCGGGTAGAATTTGGAGTGTTTAGACAAGACTTATACCCATTTTGTCCCGAAACAGGCTAAAACCGAGAAAACATTAATTCGAAGCAGTAAACAGTTTTGTTACTGTTTATAGGGTCAATATATGTAACAATCCATTGCATTTGACTAATTATAAGAGTTCAGGTTGAATTTGGAATGTTTAGACAACACTTATACCCATTTAGTCCCAAAACAGGCTAAAACTGAGAAAACATTGATTCAAAGCTGTAAACAGCTTTGTTACTGTTTCTAGGGTTAGAATGTATAATAATCCAATGCAATTGACTAATTATAAGAGTTCGGGTTGAATGTGAAGTGTTTAGACAACAATTATACCCATTTTGTCCCGAAACAAGCTATAACCGTGAAAACATTGATTTGAAGTAGTAAACAGCTTTGTTACTGTTTCTAGGGTCAGAATGTGTGACAATCCGATGCATTTGACTAATTGTAAGAGTTTGGGATGAATTTGAAGTGTTTAGACAACAATTATACCCATTTTATCCCGAAACAAGCTAAAACAAAGAAAACATTGATTTGAAGTAGTAAACAGCTTTGTTACTGTTTCTAGGGTCAGAATGTATAATAATCCAATGCAATTGACTAATTATAAGAGTGCGGGTTGAATTTGAAGTGTTTAGACAACAATTATACCCATTTTGTCCCGAAACAGGCTAAAACAGAGAAAACATTGATTTGAAGCAGTAAACAGCTTTTTTACTGTTTCTAGGGTCAGAATGTGTGACAATCGAATGCATTTGAATAATTGTAAGAGTTTGGGATGAATTTGAAGTGTTTAGATAACACTTAAACCTCATTTATCCCAAAACAAGTTTAAGCCGAGAAAACATGCTAAAATCAAGAAAACATTGATTCGAAGCAGTAAACAGTTTTGTTACTGTTTATAGGGTCAATATATGTAACGATCCAATGCATTTGACTAATTATAAGAGTTCGAGTTGAATTTGGAATGTTTAGACAACACTTATACCCATTTTGTCCCGAAACAGGCTAAAACCGAGAAAAAATTGATTCGAAGCAGTAAACAGCTTTGTTACTGTTTATAGGTTCAAAATATGCTGCAATCCAATGCATTTGACTAATTATAAGAGTTCGGGTTGAATTTGGAGTGTTTAGACAACACTTAAACCAATTTTGTCCCGAAACAGGTTAAAACTGAGAAAAAAATAATTCGAAGCAGTAAATAGTTTTGTTACTGTTGATAGTGTCAAAATATGTAACAATCCAATGCATTTGACTAATTATAGGAGTTCGGGTTGAATTTGGAGTGTTAAGACAACACTTATACCCATTTTGTCCCGAAACAGGCTAAAACCGAGAAAACATTGATTCGAAGCAGTAAACAGCATTGTTACTGTTTATAGGGTCAAAAGATGTAGCAATCCAATGCATTTGACTAATTATAAGAGTTCGGGTTGAATTTGGAATGTTTAGACAAGACTTATACCCATTTAGTCCCGAAACAGGCTAAAACCGAGAAAACATTAATTCGAAGCAGTAAACAGTTTTGTTACTGTTGATAGTGTCAAAATATGTAACAATCCAATGCATTTGACTAATTATAGGAGTTCGGGTTGAATTTGGAGTGTTTAGACAACACTTATACCCATTTTGTCCCGAAACAGGCTAAAACCGAGAAAACATTGATTCGAAGCAGTAAACAGCTTTGTTACTGTTTATAGGGTCAAAAGATGTAGCAATCCAATGCATTTGACTAATTGTAAGAGTTCGGGTTGAATTTGGAGTGTTTAGACAAGACTTATACCCATTTTGTCCCGAAACAGGCTAAAACCGAGAAAACATTAATTCGAAGCAGTAAACAGTTTTGTTACTGTTTATAGGGTCAATATATGTAACAATCCATTGCATTTGACTAATTATAAGAGTTCAGGTTGAATTTGGAATGTTTAGACAACACTTATACCCATTTAGTCCCAAAACAGGCTAAAACTGAGAAAACATTGATTCAAAGCTGTAAACAGCTTTGTTACTGTTTCTAGGGTTAGAATGTATAATAATCCAATGCAATTGACTAATTATAAGAGTTCGGGTTGAATGTGAAGTGTTTAGACAACAATTATACCCATTTTGTCCCGAAACAAGCTATAACCGTGAAAACATTGATTTGAAGTAGTAAACAGCTTTGTTACTGTTTCTAGGGTCAGAATGTGTGACAATCCGATGCATTTGACTAATTGTAAGAGTTTGGGATGAATTTGAAGTGTTTAGACAACAATTATACCCATTTTATCCCGAAACAAGCTAAAACAAAGAAAACATTGATTTGAAGTAGTAAACAGCTTTGTTACTGTTTCTAGGGTCAGAATGTATAATAATCCAATGCAATTGACTAATTATAAGAGTGCGGGTTGAATTTGAAGTGTTTAGACAACAATTATACCCATTTTGTCCTGAAACAGGCTAAAACAGAGAAAACATTGATTTGAAGCAGTAAACAGCTTTTTTACTGTTTCTAGGGTCAGAATGTGTGACAATCGAATGCATTTGAATAATTGTAAGAGTTTGGGATGAATTTGAAGTGTTTAGACAACACTTAAACCTCATTTATCCCAAAACAAGTTTAAGCCGAGAAAACATGCTAAAATCAAGAAAACATTGATTCGAAGCAGTAAACAGTTTTGTTACTGTTTATAGGGTCAATATATGTAACGATCCAATGCATTTGACTAATTATAAGAGTTCGAGTTGAATTTGGAATGTTTAGACAACACTTATACCCATTTTGTCCCGAAACAGGCTAAAACCGAGAAAAAATTGATTCGAAGCAGTAAACAGCTTTGTTACTGTTTATAGGTTCAAAATATGCTGCAATCCAATGCATTTGACTAATTATAAGAGTTCGGGTTGAATTTGGAGTGTTTAGACAACACTTAAACCAATTTTGTCCCGAAACAGGTTAAAACTGAGAAAAAAATAATTCGAAGCAGTAAATAGTTTTGTTACTGTTGATAGTGTCAAAATATGTAACAATCCAATGCATTTGACTAATTATAGGAGTTCGGGTTGAATTTGGAGTGTTAAGACAACACTTATACCCATTTTGTCCCGAAACAGGCTAAAACCGAGAAAACATTGATTCGAAGCAGTAAACAGCATTGTTACTGTTTATAGGGTCAAAAGATGTAGCAATCCAATGCATTTGACTAATTATAAGAGTTCGGGTTGAATTTGGAATGTTTAGACAAGACTTATACCCATTTAGTCCCGAAACAGGCTAAAACCGAGAAAACATTAATTCGAAGCAGTAAACAGTTTTGTTACTGTTGATAGTGTCAAAATATGTAACAATCCAATGCATTTGACTAATTATAGGAGTTCGGGTTGAATTTGGAGTGTTTAGACAACACTTATACCCATTTTGTCCCGAAACAGGCTAAAACCGAGAAAACATTGATTCGAAGCAGTAAACAGCTTTGTTACTGTTTATAGGGTCAAAAGATGTAGCAATCCAATGCATTTGACTAATTGTAACAGTTCGGGTTGAATTTGGAGTGTTTAGACAAGACTTATACCCATTTTGTCCCGAAACAGGCTAAAACCGAGAAAACATTAATTCGAAGCAGTAAACAGTTTTGTTACTGTTTATAGGGTCAATATATGTAACAATCCATTGCATTTGACTAATTATAAGAGTTCAGGTTGAATTTGGAATGTTTAGACAACACTTATACCCATTTAGTCCCAAAACAGGCTAAAACTGAGAAAACATTGATTCAAAGCTGTAAACAGCTTTGTTACTGTTTCTAGGGTTAGAATGTATAATAATCCAATGCAATTGACTAATTATAAGAGTTCGGGTTGAATGTGAAGTGTTTAGACAACAATTATACCCATTTTGTCCCGAAACAAGCTATAACCGTGAAAACATTGATTTGAAGTAGTAAACAGCTTTGTTACTGTTTCTAGGGTCAGAATGTGTGACAATCCGATGCATTTGACTAATTGTAAGAGTTTGGGATGAATTTGAAGTGTTTAGACAACAATTATACCCATTTTATCCCGAAACAAGCTAAAACAAAGAAAACATTGATTTGAAGTAGTAAACAGCTTTGTTACTGTTTCTAGGGTCAGAATGTATAATAATCCAATGCAATTGACTAATTATAAGAGTTCGGGTTGAATTTGAAGTGTTTAGACAACAATTATGCCCATTTTGTCCCGAAACAAGCTATAACCGTGAAAACATTGATTTGAAGTAGTAAACAGCTTTGTTACTGTTTCTAGGGTCAGAATGTGTGACAATCCAATGCATTTGACTAATTGTAAGAGTTTGGGATGAATTTGAAATGTTTAGACAACACTTAAACTTGTTTTATCCCAAAACAAGCTGAAGCCGAGAAAACAGGCTAAAACCAAGAAAACATTGATTCGAAGCAGTAAACAGTTTTGTTACTGTTTATAGGGTCAATATACGTAACAATCCAATGCATTTCACTAGTTATAAGAGTTCAGGTTGAATTTGGAGTGTTTAGACAACACTTATACCCATTTTGTCCCAAAACAGGCTAAAACTGAGAAAACATTGATTCAAAGCTGTAAACAGCTTTGTTACTGTTTCTAGGGTCAGAATGTACAATAATCCAAAGCAATTGCCTAATTTTAAGAGTTCGGGTTGAATTTGAAGTGTTTAGACAACAATTATACCCATTTTGTCCCGAAACTGGCTAAAACAGAGAAAACATTGATTTGAAGCAGTAAACAGCTTTTTTACTGTTTCTAGGGTCAGAATGTGTGACAATCGAATGCATTTGAATAATTGTAAGAGTTTGGGATGAATTTGAAGTGTTTAGACAACACTTAAACCTCTTTTATCCCAAAACAAGCTTAAGCCGAGAAAACATGCTAAAACCGAGAAAACATTGATTCGAAGCAGTAAACAGTTTTGTTACTGTTTATAGGTCAATATATGTAACGATCCAATGCATTTGACTAATTATAAGAGTTCGAGTTGAATTTGGAATGTTTAGACAACACTTATACCCATTTTGTCCCGAAACAGGCTAAAACCGAGAAAACATTGATTCGAAGCAGTAAACAGCTTTGTTACTGTTTATAGGTTCAAAATATGCTGCAATCCAATGCATTTGACTAATTATAAGAGTTCGGGTTGAATTTGGAGTGTTTAGACAACACTTATACCAATTTTGTCCCGAAACAGGTTAAAACCGAGAAAAAATTAATTCGAAGCAGTAAATAGTTTTGTTACTGTTGATAGTGTCAAAATATGTAACAATCCAATGCATTTGACTAATTATAGGAGTTCGGGTTGAATTTGGAGTGTTTAGACAACACTTATATCCATTTTGTCCCGAAACAGGCTAAAACCGAGAAAACATTGATTCGAAGCAGTAAACAGCTTTGTTACTGTTTATAGGGTCAAAAGATGTAGCAATCCAATGCATTTGACTAATTATAAGAGTTCGGGTTGAATTTGGAGTGTTTAGACAAGACTTATACCCATTTTGTCCCGAAACAGGCTAAAACCGAGAAAACATTAATTCGAAGCAGTAAACAGTTTTGTTACTGTTGATAGTGTCAAAGTATGTAACAATCCAATGCATTTGACTAATTATAGGAGTTCGGGTTGAATTTGGAGTGTTTAGACAACACTTATACCCATTTTGTCCCGAAACAGGCTAAAACCGAGAAAACATTGATTCGAAGCAGTAAACAGCATTGTTACTGTTTATAGGGTCAAAAGATGTAGCAATCCAATGCATTTGACTAATTATAAGAGTTCGGGTTGAATTTGGAATGTTTAGACAAGACTTATACCCATTTAGTCCCGAAACAGGCTAAAACCGAGAAAACATTAATTCGAAGCAGTAAACAGTTTTGTTACTGTTGATAGTGTCAAAATATGTAACAATCCAATGCATTTGACTAATTATAGGAGTTCGGGTTGAATTTGGAGTGTTTAGACAACACTTATACCCATTTTGTCCCGAAACAGGCTAAAACCGAGAAAACATTGATTCGAAGCGGTAAACAGCTTTGTTACTGTTTATAGGGTCAAAAGATGTAGCAATCCAATGCATTTGACTAATTGTAACAGTTCGGGTTGAATTTGGAGTGTTTAGACAAGACTTATACCCATTTTGTCCCGAAACAGGCTAAAACCGAGAAAACATTAATTCGAAGCAGTAAACAGTTTTGTTACTGTTTATAGAGTCAATATATGTAACAATCCATTGCATTTGACTAATTATAAGAGTTCAGGTTGAATTTGGAATGTTTAGACAACACTTATACCCATTTAGTCCCAAAACAGGCTAAAACTGAGAAAACATTGATTCAAAGCTGTAAACAGCTTTGTTACTGTTTCTAGGGTTAGAATGTATAATAATCCAATGCAATTGACTAATTATAAGAGTTCGGGTTGAATGTGAAGTGTTTAGACAACAATTATACCCATTTTGTCCCGAAACAAGCTATAACCGTGAAAACATTGATTTGAAGTAGTAAACAGCTTTGTTACTGTTTCTAGGGTCAGAATGTGTGACAATCCGATGCATTTGACTAATTGTAAGAGTTTGGGATGAATTTGAAGTGTTTAGACAACAATTATACCCATTTTATCCCGAAACAAGCTAAAACAAAGAAAACATTGATTTGAAGTAGTAAACAGCTTTGTTACTGTTTCTAGGGTCAGAATGTATAATAATCCAATGCAATTGACTAATTATAAGAGTTCGGGTTGAATTTGAAGTGTTTAGACAACAATTATACCCATTTTGTCCCGAAACAAGCTATAACCGTGAAAACATTGATTTGAAGTAGTAAACAGCTTTGTTACTGTTTCTAGGGTCAGAATGTGTGACAATCCAATGCATTTGACTAATTGTAAGAGTTTGGGATGAATTTGAAATGTTTAGACAACACTTAAACTTGTTTTATCCCAAAACAAGCTGAAGCCGAGAAAACAGGCTAAAAC
Source organism: Camelina sativa (assembly GCF_030686135.1). NCBI lineage: Eukaryota > Viridiplantae > Streptophyta > Magnoliopsida > Brassicales > Brassicaceae > Camelina > Camelina sativa. The sequence continues at coordinate 16,597,048 of NC_141887.1, forward strand.
CAAGAAAACATTGATTCGAAGCAGTAAACAGTTTTGTTACTGTTTATAGGGTCAATATACGTAACAATCCAATGCATTTCACTAGTTATAAGAGTTCAGGTTGAATTTGGAGTGTTTAGACAACACTTATACCCATTTTGTCCCAAAACAGGCTAAAACTGAGAAAACATTGATTCAAAGCTGTAAACAGCTTTGTTACTGTTTCTAGGGTCAGAATGTACAATAATCCAAAGCAATTGCCTAATTTTAAGAGTTCGGGTTGAATTTGAAGTGTTTAGACAACAATTATACCCATTTTGTCCCGAAACTGGCTAAAACAGAGAAAACATTGATTTGAAGCAGTAAACAGCTTTTTTACTGTTTCTAGGGTCAGAATGTGTGACAATCGAATGCATTTGAATAATTGTAAGAGTTTGGGATGAATTTGAAGTGTTTAGACAACACTTAAACCTCTTTTATCCCAAAACAAGCTTAAGCCGAGAAAACATGCTAAAACCGAGAAAACATTGATTCGAAGCAGTAAACAGTTTTGTTACTGTTTATAGGTCAATATATGTAACGATCCAATGCATTTGACTAATTATAAGAGTTCGAGTTGAATTTGGAATGTTTAGACAACACTTATACCCATTTTGTCCCGAAACAGGCTAAAACCGAGAAAACATTGATTCGAAGCAGTAAACAGTTTTGTTACTGTTTATAGGTCAATATATGTAACGATCCAATGCATTTGACTAATTATAAGAGTTCGAGTTGAATTTGGAGTGTTTAGACAAGACTTATACCCATTTTGTCCCGAAACAGGCTAAAACCGAGAAAACATTAATTCGAAGCAGTAAACAGTTTTGTTACTGTTGATAGTGTCAAAGTATGTAACAATCCAATGCATTTGACTAATTATAGGAGTTCGGGTTGAATTTGGAGTGTTTAGACAACACTTATACCCATTTTGTCCCGAAACAGGCTAAAACCGAGAAAACATTGATTCGAAGCAGTAAACAGCATTGTTACTGTTTATAGGGTCAAAAGATGTAGCAATCCAATGCATTTGACTAATTATAAGAGTTCGGGTTGAATTTGGAATGTTTAGACAAGACTTATACCCATTTAGTCCCGAAACAGGCTAAAACCGAGAAAACATTAATTCGAAGCAGTAAACAGTTTTGTTACTGTTGATAGTGTCAAAATATGTAACAATCCAATGCATTTGACTAATTATAGGAGTTCGGGTTGAATTTGGAGTGTTTAGACAACACTTATACCCATTTTGTCCCGAAACAGGCTAAAACCGAGAAAACATTGATTCGAAGCGGTAAACAGCTTTGTTACTGTTTATAGGGTCAAAAGATGTAGCAATCCAATGCATTTGACTAATTGTAACAGTTCGGGTTGAATTTGGAGTGTTTAGACAAGACTTATACCCATTTTGTCCCGAAACAGGCTAAAACCGAGAAAACATTAATTCGAAGCAGTAAACAGTTTTGTTACTGTTTATAGGGTCAATATATGTAACAATCCATTGCATTTGACTAATTATAAGAGTTCAGGTTGAATTTGGAATGTTTAGACAACACTTATACCCATTTAGTCCCAAAACAGGCTAAAACTGAGAAAACATTGATTCAAAGCTGTAAACAGCTTTGTTACTGTTTCTAGGGTTAGAATGTATAATAATCCAATGCAATTGACTAATTATAAGAGTTCGGGTTGAATGTGAAGTGTTTAGACAACAATTATACCCATTTTGTCCCGAAACAAGCTATAACCGTGAAAACATTGATTTGAAGTAGTAAACAGCTTTGTTACTGTTTCTAGGGTCAGAATGTGTGACAATCCGATGCATTTGACTAATTGTAAGAGTTTGGGATGAATTTGAAGTGTTTAGACAACAATTATACCCATTTTATCCCGAAACAAGCTAAAACAAAGAAAACATTGATTTGAAGTAGTAAACAGCTTTGTTACTGTTTCTAGGGTCAGAATGTATAATAATCCAATGCAATTGACTAATTATAAGAGTTCGGGTTGAATTTGAAGTGTTTAGACAACAATTATACCCATTTTGTCCCGAAACAAGCTATAACCGTGAAAACATTGATTTGAAGTAGTAAACAGCTTTGTTACTGTTTCTAGGGTCAGAATGTGTGACAATCCAATGCATTTGACTAATTGTAAGAGTTTGGGATGAATTTGAAATGTTTAGACAACACTTAAACTTGTTTTATCCCAAAACAAGCTGAAGCCGAGAAAACAGGCTAAAACCAAGAAAACATTGATTCGAAGCAGTAAACAGTTTTGTTACTGTTTATAGGGTCAATATACGTAACAATCCAATGCATTTCACTAGTTATAAGAGTTCAGGTTGAATTTGGAGTGTTTAGACAACACTTATACCCATTTTGTCCCAAAACAGGCTAAAACTGAGAAAACATTGATTCAAAGCTGTAAACAGCTTTGTTACTGTTTCTAGGGTCAGAATGTACAATAATCCAAAGCAATTGCCTAATTTTAAGAGTTCGGGTTGAATTTGAAGTGTTTAGACAACAATTATACCCATTTTGTCCCGAAACTGGCTAAAACAGAGAAAACATTGATTTGAAGCAGTAAACAGCTTTTTTACTGTTTCTAGGGTCAGAATGTGTGACAATCGAATGCATTTGAATAATTGTAAGAGTTTGGGATGAATTTGAAGTGTTTAGACAACACTTAAACCTCTTTTATCCCAAAACAAGCTTAAGCCGAGAAAACATGCTAAAACCGAGAAAACATTGATTCGAAGCAGTAAACAGTTTTGTTACTGTTTATAGGTCAATATATGTAACGATCCAATGCATTTGACTAATTATAAGAGTTCGAGTTGAATTTGGAATGTTTAGACAACACTTATACCCATTTTGTCCCGAAACAGGCTAAAACCGAGAAAACATTGATTCGAAGCAGTAAACAGCTTTGTTACTGTTTATAGGTTCAAAATATGCTGCAATCCAATGCATTTGACTAATTATAAGAGTTCGGGTTGAATTTGGAGTGTTTAGACAACACTTATACCAATTTTGTCCCGAAACAGGTTAAAACCGAGAAAAAATTAATTCGAAGCAGTAAATAGTTTTGTTACTGTTGATAGTGTCAAAATATGTAACAATCCAATGCATTTGACTAATTATAGGAGTTCGGGTTGAATTTGGAGTGTTTAGACAACACTTATATCCATTTTGTCCCGAAACAGGCTAAAACCGAGAAAACATTGATTCGAAGCAGTAAACAGCTTTGTTACTGTTTATAGGGTCAAAAGATGTAGCAATCCAATGCATTTGACTAATTATAAGAGTTCGGGTTGAATTTGGAGTGTTTAGACAAGACTTATACCCATTTTGTCCCGAAACAGGCTAAAACCGAGAAAACATTGATTCGAAGCAGTAAACAGCTTTGTTACTGTTTATAGGGTCAAAAGATGTAGCAATCCAATGCATTTGACTAATTGTAACAGTTCGGGTTGAATTTGGAGTGTTTAGACAAGACTTATACCCATTTTGTCCCGAAACAGGCTAAAACCGAGAAAACATTAATTCGAAGCAGTAAACAGTTTTGTTACTGTTTATAGGGTCAATATATGTAACAATCCATTGCATTTGACTAATTATAAGAGTTCAGGTTGAATTTGGAATGTTTAGACAACACTTATACCCATTTAGTCCCAAAACAGGCTAAAACTGAGAAAACATTGATTCAAAGCTGTAAACAGCTTTGTTACTGTTTCTAGGGTTAGAATGTATAATAATCCAATGCAATTGACTAATTATAAGAGTTCGGGTTGAATGTGAAGTGTTTAGACAACAATTATACCCATTTTGTCCCGAAACAAGCTATAACCGTGAAAACATTGATTTGAAGTAGTAAACAGCTTTGTTACTGTTTCTAGGGTCAGAATGTGTGACAATCCGATGCATTTGACTAATTGTAAGAGTTTGGGATGAATTTGAAGTGTTTAGACAACAATTATACCCATTTTATCCCGAAACAAGCTAAAACAAAGAAAACATTGATTTGAAGTAGTAAACAGCTTTGTTACTGTTTCTAGGGTCAGAATGTATAATAATCCAATGCAATTGACTAATTATAAGAGTTCGGGTTGAATTTGAAGTGTTTAGACAACAATTATACCCATTTTGTCCCGAAACAAGCTATAACCGTGAAAACATTGATTTGAAGTAGTAAACAGCTTTGTTACTGTTTCTAGGGTCAGAATGTGTGACAATCCAATGCATTTGACTAATTGTAAGAGTTTGGGATGAATTTGAAATGTTTAGACAACACTTAAACTTGTTTTATCCCAAAACAAGCTGAAGCCGAGAAAACAGGCTAAAACCAAGAAAACATTGATTCGAAGCAGTAAACAGTTTTGTTACTGTTTATAGGGTCAATATACGTAACAATCCAATGCATTTCACTAGTTATAAGAGTTCAGGTTGAATTTGGAGTGTTTAGACAACACTTATACCCATTTTGTCCCAAAACAGGCTAAAACTGAGAAAACATTGATTCAAAGCTGTAAACAGCTTTGTTACTGTTTCTAGGGTCAGAATGTACAATAATCCAAAGCAATTGCCTAATTTTAAGAGTTCGGGTTGAATTTGAAGTGTTTAGACAACAATTATACCCATTTTGTCCCGAAACTGGCTAAAACAGAGAAAACATTGATTTGAAGCAGTAAACAGCTTTTTTACTGTTTCTAGGGTCAGAATGTGTGACAATCGAATGCATTTGAATAATTGTAAGAGTTTGGGATGAATTTGAAGTGTTTAGACAACACTTAAACCTCTTTTATCCCAAAACAAGCTTAAGCCGAGAAAACATGCTAAAACCGAGAAAACATTGATTCGAAGCAGTAAACAGTTTTGTTACTGTTTATAGGTCAATATATGTAACGATCCAATGCATTTGACTAATTATAAGAGTTCGAGTTGAATTTGGAATGTTTAGACAACACTTATACCCATTTTGTCCTGAAACAGGCTAAAACCGAGAAAACATTGATTCGAAGCAGTAAACAGCTTTGTTACTGTTTATAGGTTCAAAATATGCTGCAATCCAATGCATTTGACTAATTAAAAGAGTTCGGGTTGAATTTGGAGTGTTTAGACAACACTTATACCAATTTTGTCCCGAAACAGGTTAAAACCGAGAAAAAATTAATTCGAAGCAGTAAATAGTTTTGTTACTGTTGATAGTGTCAAAATATGTAACAATCCAATGCATTTGACTAATTATAGGAGTTCGGGTTGAATTTGGAGTGTTTAGACAACACTTATACCCATTTTGTCCCGAAACAGGCTAAAACCGAGAAAACATTGATTCGAAGCAGTAAACAGCTTTGTTACTGTTTATAGGGTCAAAAGATGTAGCAATCCAATGCATTTGACTAATTATAAGAGTTCGGGTTGAATTTGGAGTGTTTAGACAAGACTTATATCCATTTTGTCCCGAAACAGGCTAAAACCGAGAAAACATTAATTCGAAGCAGTAAACAGTTTTGTTACTGTTGATAGTGTCAAAGTATGTAACAATCCAATGCATTTGACTAATTATAGGAGTTCGGGTTGAATTTGGAGTGTTTAGACAACACTTATACCCATTTTGTCCCGAAACAGGCTAAAACCGAGAAAACATTGATTCGAAGCAGTAAACAGCTTTGTTACTGTTTATAGGGTTAAAAGATGTAGCAATCCAATGCATTTGACTAATTATAAGAGTTCGGGTTGAATTTGGAGTGTTTAGACAAGACTTATACCCATTTTGTCCCGAAACAGGCTAAAACCGAGAAAACATTAATTCGAAGCAGTAAACAGTTTTGTTACTGTTTATAGGGTCAATATATGTAACAATCCATTGTATTTGACTAATTATAAGAGTTCAGGTTGAATTTGGAATGTTTAGACAACACTTATACCCATTTAGTCCCAAAACAGGCTAAAACTGAGAAAACATTTATTCAAAGCTGTAAACAGCTTTGTTACTGTTTCTAGGGTTAAAATGTATAATATTCCAATGCAATTGACTAATTATAAGAGTTCGGGTTGAATGTGAAGTGTTTAGACAACAATTATACCCATTTTGTCCCGAAACAAGCTATAACCGTGAAAACATTGATTTGAAGTAGTAAAAAGCTTTGTTACTGTTTCTAGGGTCAGAATGTGTGACAATCCGATGCATTTGACTAATTGTAAGAGTTTGGGATGAATTTGAAGTGTTTAGACAACAATTATACCCATTTTATCCCGAAACAAGCTAAAACAAAGAAAACATTGATTTGAAGTAGTAAACAGCTTTGTTACTGTTTCTAGGGTCAGAATGTATAATAATCCAATGCAATTGACTAATTATAAGAGTTCGGGTTGAATTTGAAGTGTTTAGACAACAATTATACCCATTTTGTCCCGAAACAAGCTATAACCGTGAAAACATTGATTTGAAGTAGTAAACAGCTTTGTTACTGTTTCTAGGGTCAGAATGTGTGACAATCCAATGCATTTGACTAATTGTAAGAGTTTGGGATGAATTTGAAATGTTTAGACAACACTTAAACTTGTTTTATCCCAAAACAAGCTTAAGCCGAGAAAACATTCTAAAACCAAGAAAACATTGATTCGAAGCAGTAAACAGTTTTGTTACTGTTTATAGGGTCAATATACGTAACAATCCAATGCATTTCACTAGTTATAAGAGTTCAGGTTGAATTTGGAGTGTTTAGACAACACTTATACCCATTTTGTCCCAAAACAGGCTAAAACTGAGAAAACATTGATTCAAAGCTGTAAACAGCTTTGTTACTGTTTCTAGGGTCAGAATGTACAATAATCCAAAGCAATTGCCTAATTTTAAGAGTTCGGGTTGAATTTGAAGTGTTTAGACAACAATTATACCCATTTTGTCCCGAAACTGGCTAAAACAGAGAAAACATTGATTTGAAGCAGTAAACAGCTTTTTTACTGTTTCTAGGGTCAGAATGTGTGACAATCGAATGCATTTGAATAATTGTAAGAGTTTGGGATGAATTTGAAGTGTTTAGACAACACTTAAACCTCTTTTATCCCAAAACAAGCTTAAGCCGAGAAAACATGCTAAAACCGAGAAAACATTGATTCGAAGCAGTAAACAGTTTTGTTACTGTTTATAGGTCAATATATGTAACGATCCAATGCATTTGACTAATTATAAGAGTTCGAGTTGAATTTGGAATGTTTAGACAACACTTATACCCATTTTGTCCCGAAACAGGCTAAAACCGAGAAAACATTGATTCGAAGCAGTAAACAGCTTTGTTACTGTTTATAGGTTCAAAATATGCTGCAATCCAATGCATTTGACTAATTATAAGAGTTCGGGTTGAATTTGGAGTGTTTAGACAACACTTATACCAATTTTGTCCCGAAACAGGTTAAAACCGAGAAAAAATTAATTCGAAGCAGTAAATAGTTTTGTTACTGTTGATAGTGTCAAAATATGTAACAATCCAATGCATTTGACTAATTATAGGAGTTCGGGTTGAATTTGGAGTGTTTAGACAACACTTATACCCATTTTGTCCCGAAACAGGCTAAAACCGAGAAAACATTGATTCGAAGCAGTAAACAGCTTTGTTACTGTTTATAGGGTCAAAAGATGTAGCAATCCAATGCATTTGACTAATTATAAGAGTTCGGGTTGAATTTGGAGTGTTTAGACAAGACTTATACCCATTTTGTCCCGAAACAGGCTAAAACCGAGAAAACATTAATTCGAAGCAGTAAACAGTTTTGTTACTGTTGATAGTGTCAAAGTATGTAACAATCCAATGCATTTGACTAATTATAGGAGTTCGGGTTGAATTTGGAGTGTTTAGACAACACTTATACCCATTTTGTCCCGAAACAGGCTAAAACCGAGAAAACATTGATTCGAAGCAGTAAACAGCTTTGTTACTGTTTATAGGGTCAAAAGATGTAGCAATCCAATGCATTTGACTAATTATAAGAGTTCGGGTTGAATTTGGAGTGTTTAGACAAGACTTATACCCATTTTGTCCCGAAACAGGCTAAAACCGAGAAAACATTAATTCGAAGCAGTAAACAGTTTTGTTACTGTTTATAGGGTCAATATATGTAACAATCCATTGTATTTGACTAATTATAAGAGTTCAGGTTGAATTTGGAATGTTTAGACAACACTTATACCCATTTAGTCCCAAAACAGGCTAAAACTGAGAAAACATTTATTCAAAGCTGTAAACAGCTTTGTTACTGTTTCTAGGGTTAAAATGTATAATAATCCAATGCAATTGACTAATTATAAGAGTTCGGGTTGAATGTGAAGTGTTTAGACAACAATTATACCCATTTTGTCCCGAAACAAGCTATAACCGTGAAAACATTGATTTGAAGTAGTAAAAAGCTTTGTTACTGTTTCTAGGGTCAGAATGTGTGACAATCCGATGCATTTGACTAATTGTAAGAGTTTGGGATGAATTTGAAGTGTTTAGACAACAATTATACCCATTTTATCCCGAAACAAGCTAAAACAAAGAAAACATTGATTTGAAGTAGTAAACAGCTTTGTTACTGTTTCTAGGGTCAGAATGTATAATAATCCAATGCAATTGACTAATTATAAGAGTTCGGGTTGAATTTGAAGTGTTTAGACAACAATTATACCCATTTTGTCCCGAAACAAGCTATAACCGTGAAAACATTGATTTGAAGTAGTAAACAGCTTTGTTACTGTTTCTAGGGTCAGAATGTGTGACAATCCAATGCATTTGACTAATTGTAAGAGTTTGGGATGAATTTGAAATGTTTAGACAACACTTAAACTTGTTTTATCCCAAAACAAGCTGAAGCCGAGAAAACAGGCTAAAACCAAGAAAACATTGATTCGAAGCAGTAAACAGTTTTGTTACTGTTTATAGGGTCAATATACGTGACAATCCAATGCATTTCACTAATTATAAGAGTTCAGGTTGAATTTGGAGTGTTTAGACAACACTTATACCCATTTTGTCCCAAAACAGGCTAAAACTGAGAAAACATTGATTCAAAGCTGTAAACAGCTTTGTTACTGTTTCTAGGGTCAGAATGTATAATAATCCAAAGCAATTGACTAATTATAAGAGTTCGGGTTGAATTTGAAGTGTTTAGACAACAATTATACCCATTTTGTCCCGAAACAGGCTAAAACAGAGAAAACATTGATTTGAAGCAGTAAACAGCTTTTTTACTGTTTCTAGGGTCAGAATGTGTGACAATCCAATGCATTTGACTAATTGTAAGAGTTTGGGATGAATTTGAAATGTTTAGACAACACTTAAACCTCTTTTATCCCAAAACATGCTTACGCCGAGAAAACAGGCTAAAACTGAGAAAACATTAATTCGAAGCAGTAAACAGTTTTTTTACTGTTTATAGGGTCAATATATGTAACAATCCAATTCATTTGACTAATTATAAGAGTTCAGGTTGAATTTGGAATGTTTAGACAAGACTTATACCCATTTTGTCCCAAAACAGGCTAAAACCGAGAAAACATTTATTCGAAGCAGTAAACAGTTTTGTTACTGTTGATAGTGTCAAAATATGTAACAATCCAATGCATTTGACTAATTATAAGAGTTCGGGTTGAATTTGGAGTGTTTAGACAACACTTATACCCATTTTATCCCGAAACAAGCTAAAACAAAGAAAACATTGATTTGAAGTAGTAAACAGCTTTGTTACTGTTTCTAGGGTCAGAATGTATAATAATCCAATGCAATTGACTAATTATAAGAGTTCGGGTTGAATTTGAAGTGTTTAGACAACAATTATACCCATTTTGTCCCGAAACAAGCTATAACCGTGAAAACATTGATTTGAAGTAGTAAACAGCTTTGTTACTGTTTCTAGGGTCAGAATGTGTGACAATCCAATGCATTTGACTAATTGTAAGAGTTTGGGATGAATTTGAAATGTTTAGACAACACTTAAACTTGTTTTATCCCAAAACAAGCTGAAGCCGAGAAAACAGGCTAAAACCAAGAAAACATTGATTCGAAGCAGTAAACAGTTTTGTTACTGTTTATAGGGTCAATATACGTAACAATCCAATGCATTTCACTAATTATAAGAGTTCAGGTTGAATTTGGAGTGTTTAGACAACACTTATACCCATTTTGTCCCAAAACAGGCTAAAACTGAGAAAACATTGATTCAAAGCTGTAAACAGCTTTGTTACTGTTTCTAGGGTCAGAATGTATAATAATCCAAAGCAATTGACTAATTATAAGAGTTCGGGTTGAATTTGAAGTGTTTAGACAACAATTATACCCATTTTGTCCCGAAACAGGCTAAAACAGAGAAAACATTGATTTGAAGCAGTAAACAGCTTTTTTACTGTTTCTAGGGTCAGAATGTGTGACAATCCAATGCATTTGACTAATTGTAAGAGTTTGGGATGAATTTGAAATGTTTAGACAACACTTAAACCTCTTTTATCCCAAAACATGCTTACGCCGAGAAAACAGGCTAAAACCGAGAAAACATTAATTCGAAGCAGTAAACAGTTTTGTTACTGTTTATAGGGTCAATATATGTAACAATCCAATTCATTTGACTAATTATAAGAGTTCAGGTTGAATTTGGAATGTTTAGACAAGACTTATACCCATTTTGTCCCAAAACAGGCTAAAACCGAGAAAACATTTATTCGAAGCAGTAAACAGTTTTGTTACTGTTGATAGTGTCAAAATATGTAACAATCCAATGCATTTGACTAATTATAAGAGTTCGGGTTGAATTTGGAGTGTTTAGACAACACTTATACCCATTTTATCCCGAAACAAGCTAAAACAAAGAAAACATTGATTTGAAGTAGTAAACAGCTTTGTTACTGTTTCTAGGGTCAGAATGTATAATAATCCAATGCAATTGACTAATTATAAGAGTTCGGGTTGAATTTGAAGTGTTTAGACAACAATTATACCCATTTTGTCCCGAAACAAGCTATAACCGTGAAAACATTGATTTGAAGTAGTAAACAGCTTTGTTACTGTTTCTAGGGTCAGAATGTGTGACAATCCAATGCATTTGACTAATTGTAAGAGTTTGGGATGAATTTGAAATGTTTAGACAACACTTAAACTTGTTTTATCCCAAAACAAGCTGAAGCCGAGAAAACAGGCTAAAACCAAGAAAACATTGATTCGAAGCAGTAAACAGTTTTGTTACTGTTTATAGGGTCAATATACGTGACAATCCAATGCATTTCACTAATTATAAGAGTTCAGGTTGAATTTGGAGTGTTTAGACAACACTTATACCCATTTTGTCCCAAAACAGGCTAAAACTGAGAAAACATTGATTCAAAGCTGTAAACAGCTTTGTTACTGTTTCTAGGGTCAGAATGTATAATAATCCAAAGCAATTGACTAATTATAAGAGTTCGGGTTGAATTTGAAGTGTTTAGACAACAATTATACCCATTTTGTCCCGGAACAGGCTAAAACAGAGAAAACATTGATTTGAAGCAGTAAACAGCTTTTTTACTGTTTCTAGGGTCAGAATGTGTGACAATCCAATGCATTTGACTAATTGTAAGAGTTTGGGATGAATTTGAAATGTTTAGACAACACTTAAACCTCTTTTATCCCAAAACATGCTTACGCCGAGAAAACAGGCTAAAACTGAGAAAACATTTATTCAAAGCTGTAAACAGCTTTGTTACTGTTTCTAGGGTTAAAATGTATAATAATCCAATGCAATTGACTAACTATAAGAGTTCGGGTTGAATGTGAAGTGTTTAGACAACAATTATACCCATTTTGTCCCGAAACAAGCTATAACCGTGAAAACATTGATTTGAAGTAGTAAAAAGCTTTGTTACTGTTTCTAGGGTCAGAATGTGTGACAATCCGATGCATTTGACTAATTGTAAGAGTTTGGGATGAATTTGAAGTGTTTAGACAACAATTATACCCATTTTATCCCGAAACAAGCTAAAACAAAGAAAACATTGATTTGAAGTAGTAAACAGCTTTGTTACTGTTTCTAGGGTCAGAATGTATAATAATCCAATGCAATTGACTAATTATAAGAGTTCGGGTTGAATTTGAAGTGTTTAGACAACAATTATACCCATTTTGTCCCGAAACAAGCTATAACCGTGAAAACATTGATTTGAAGTAGTAAACAGCTTTGTTACTGTTTCTAGGGTCAGAATGTGTGACAATCCAATGCATTTGACTAATTGTAAGAGTTTGGGATGAATTTGAAATGTTTAGACAACACTTAAACTTGTTTTATCCCAAAACAAGCTGAAGCCGAGAAAACAGGCTAAAACCAAGAAAACATTGATTCGAAGCAGTAAACAGTTTTGTTACTGTTTATAGGGTCAATATACGTAACAATCCAATGCATTTCACTAATTATAAGAGTTCAGGTTGAATTTGGAGTGTTTAGACAACACTTATACCCATTTTGTCCCAAAACAGGCTAAAACTGAGAAAACATTGATTCAAAGCTGTAAACAGCTTTGTTACTGTTTCTAGGGTCAGAATGTATAATAATCCAAAGCAATTGACTAATTATAAGAGTTCGGGTTGAATTTGAAGTGTTTAGACAACAATTATACCCATTTTGTCCCGAAACAGGCTAAAACAGAGAAAACATTGATTTGAAGCAGTAAACAGCTTTTTTACTGTTTCTAGGGTCAGAATGTGTGACAATCCAATGCATTTGACTAATTGTAAGAGTTTGGGATGAATTTGAAATGTTTAGACAACACTTAAACCTCTTTTATCCCAAAACATGCTTACACCGAGAAAACAGGCTAAAACCGAGAAAACATTAATTCGAAGCAGTAAACAGTTTTGTTACTGTTTATAGGGTCAATATATGTAACAATCCAATTCATTTGACTAATTATAAGAGTTCAGGTTGAATTTGGAATGTTTAGACAAGACTTATACCCATTTTGTCCCAAAACAGGCTAAAACCGAGAAAACATTGATTCGAAGCAGTAAACAGTTTTGTTACTGTTGATAGTGTCAAAATATGTAACCAAACAATGCATTTGACTAATTATAAGAGTTCGGGTTGAATTTGGAGTGTTTAGACAACACTTATACCCATTTTGTCCCGAAACATGCTAAAACCAAGAAAACATTGATTCAAAGCAGTAAACAGCTTTGCTACTGCTTCTAGGGTTAGAATGTGTGACAATCCAAAGCTCTTGACTAATTGTAAGAGTTTTGGATGAATTAGGAGTGTTTAGACAACACTTAAACCTGTTTTATCCCAAAACACGCTTAAACCGAGAAAACAGGCTAAAACAGAGAAAACATTGATTCGAAGTAGTAAACAGCTTTGTTACTGTTTCTAGGGTCAGAATGTGTGACAATCGAATGCATTTGAATAATTGTAAGAGTTTGGAATGAATTTTAAGTGTTTAGACAACACTTAAACCTATTTTATCCCAAAACAAGCTTAAGCCGAGAAAACATGCTAAAACCGAGAAAACATTGATTCGAAGCAGTAAACAGTTTTGTTACTGTTTATAGGGTCAATATATGTAACGATCCAATGCATTTGACTAATTATAAGAGTTCGGGTTGAATTTGGAGTGTTTAGACAACACTTATACCCATTTTGTCCCGAAACAGGCTAAAACCGAGAAAACATTGATTCGAAGCAGTAAACAGCTTTGTTACTGTTTATAGGGTCAAAAGATGTAGCAATCCAATGCATTTGACTAATTGTAAGAGTTCGGGTTGAATTTGGAGTGTTTAGACAAGACTTATACCCATTTTGTCCCGAAACAGGCTAAATCCGAGAAAACATTAATTCGAAGCAGTAAACAGTTTTGTTACTGTTTATAGGGTCAATATATGTAACAATCCATTGCATTTGACTAATTATAAGAGTTCAGGTTGAATTTGGAATGTTTAGACAACACTTATACCCATTTAGTCCCAAAACAGGCTAAAACTGAGAAAACATTGATTCAAAGCTGTAAACAGCTTTGTTACTGTTTCTAGGGTTAGAATGTCTAATAATCCAATGCAATTGACTAATTATAAGAGTTCGGGTTGAATGTGAAGTGTTTAGACAACAATTATACCCATTTTGTCCCGAAACAAGCTATAACCGTGAAAACATTGATTTGAAGTAGTAAACAGCTTTGTTACTGTTTCTAGGGTCAGAATGTGTGACAATCCGATGCATTTGACTAATTGTAAGAGTTTGGGATGAATTTGAAGTGTTTAGACAACAATTATACCCATTTTATCCCGAAACAAGCTAAAACAAAGAAAACATTGATTTGAAGTAGTAAACAGCTTTGTTACTGTTTCTAGGGTCAGAATGTATAATAATCCAATGCAATTGACTAATTATAAGAGTGCGGGTTGAATTTGAAGTGTTTAGACAACAATTATACCCATTTTGTCCCGAAACAGGCTAAAACAAAGAAAACATTGATTTGAAGTAGTAAACAGCTTTGTTACTGTTTCTAGGGTCAGAATGTATAATAATCCAATGCAATTGACTAATTATAAGAGTTCGGGTTGAATTTGAAGTGTTTAGACAACAATTATACCCATTTTGTCCCGAAACAAGCTATAACCGTGAAAACATTGATTTGAAGTAGTAAACAGCTTTGTTACTGTTTCTAGGGTCAGAATGTGTGACAATCCAATGCATTTGACTAATTGTAAGAGTTTGGGATGAATTTGAAATGTTTAGACAACACTTAAACTTGTTTTATCCCAAAACAAGCTGAAGCCGAGAAAACAGGCTAAAACCAAGAAAACATTGATTCGAAGCAGTAAACAGTTTTGTTACTGTTTATAGGGTCAATATACGTAACAATCCAATGCATTTCACTAGTTATAAGAGTTCAGGTTTAATTTGGAGTGTTTAGACAACACTTATACCCATTTTGTCCCAAAACAGGCTAAAACTGAGAAAACATTGATTCAAAGCTGTAAACAGCTTTGTTACTGTTTCTAGGGTCAGAATGTACAATAATCCAAAGCAATTGCCTAATTTTAAGAGTTCGGGTTGAATTTGAAGTGTTTAGACAACAATTATACCCATTTTGTCCCGAAACTGGCTAAAACAGAGAAAACATTGATTTGAAGCAGTAAACAGCTTTTTTACTGTTTCTAGGGTCAGAATGTGTGACAATCGAATGCATTTGAATAATTGTAAGAGTTTGGGATGAATTTGAAGTGTTTAGACAACACTTAAACCTCTTTTATCCCAAAACAAGCTTAAGCCGAGAAAACATGCTAAAACCGAGAAAACATTGATTCGAAGCAGTAAACAGTTTTGTTACTGTTTATAGGTCAATATATGTAACGATCCAATGCATTTGACTAATTATAAGAGTTCGAGTTGAATTTGGAATGTTTAGACAACACTTATACCCATTTTGTCCCGAAACAGGCTAAAACCGAGAAAACATTGATTCGAAGCAGTAAACAGCTTTGTTACTGTTTATAGGTTCAAAATATGCTGCAATCCAATGCATTTGACTAATTATAAGAGTTCGGGTTGAATTTGGAGTGTTTAGACAACACTTATACCAATTTTGTCCCGAAACAGGTTAAAACCGAGAAAAAATTAATTCGAAGCAGTACATAGTTTTGTTACTGTTGATAGTGTCAAAATATGTAACAATCCAATGCATTTGACTAATTATAGGAGTTCGGGTTGAATTTGGAGTGTTTAGACAACACTTATACCCATTTTGTCCCGAAACAGGCTAAAACCGAGAAAACATTGATTCGAAGCAGTAAACAGATTTGTTACTGTTTATAGGGTCAAAAGATGTAGCAATCCAATGCATTTGACTAATTATAAGAGTTCGGGTTGAATTTGGAGTGTTTAGACAAGACTTATACCCATTTTGTCCCGAAACAGGCTAAAACCGAGAAAACATTAATTCGAAGCAGTAAACAGTTTTGTTACTGTTGATAGTGTCAAAGTATGTAACAATCCAATGCATTTGACTAATTATAGGAGTTCGGGTTGAATTTGGAGTGTTTAGACAACACTTATACCCATTTTGTCCCGAAACAGGCTAAAACCGAGAAAACATTGATTCGAAGCAGTAAACAGCTTTGTTACTGTTTATAGGGTCAAAAGATGTAGCAATCCAATGCATTTGACTAATTATAAGAGTTCGGGTTGAATTTGGAGTGTTTAGACAAGACTTATACCCATTTTGTCCCGAAACAGGCTAAAACCGAGAAAACATTAATTCGAAGCAGTAAACAGTTTTGTTACTGTTTATAGGGTCAATATATGTAACAATCCATTGTATTTGACTAATTATAAGAGTTCAGGTTGAATTTGGAATGTTTAGACAACACTTATACCCATTTAGTCCCAAAACAGGCTAAAACTGAGAAAACATTTATTCAAAGCTGTAAACAGCTTTGTTACTGTTTCTAGGGTTAAAATGTATAATAATCCAATGCAATTGACTAACTATAAGAGTTCGGGTTGAATGTGAAGTGTTTAGACAACAATTATACCCATTTTGTCCCGAAACAAGCTATAACCGTGAAAACATTGATTTGAAGTAGTAAAAAGCTTTGTTACTGTTTCTAGGGTCAGAATGTGTGACAATCCGATGCATTTGACTAATTGTAAGAGTTTGGGATGAATTTGAAGTGTTTAGACAACAATTATACCCATTTTATCCCGAAACAAGCTAAAACAAAGAAAACATTGATTTGAAGTAGTAAACAGCTTTGTTACTGTTTCTAGGGTCAGAATGTATAATAATCCAATGCAATTGACTAATTATAAGAGTTCGGGTTGAATTTGAAGTGTTTAGACAACAATTATACCCATTTTGTCCCGAAACAAGCTATAACCGTGAAAACATTGATTTGAAGTAGTAAACAGCTTTGTTACTGTTTCTAGGGTCAGAATGTGTGACAATCCAATGCATTTGACTAATTGTAAGAGTTTGGGATGAATTTGAAATGTTTAGACAACACTTAAACTTGTTTTATCCCAAAACAAGCTGAAGCCGAGAAAACAGGCTAAAACCAAGAAAACATTGATTCGAAGCAGTAAACAGTTTTGTTACTGTTTATAGGGTCAATATACGTAACAATCCAATGCATTTCACTAATTATAAGAGTTCAGGTTGAATTTGGAGTGTTTAGACAACACTTATACCCATTTTGTCCCAAAACAGGCTAAAACTGAGAAAACATTGATTCAAAGCTGTAAACAGCTTTGTTACTGTTTCTAGGGTCAGAATGTATAATAATCCAAAGCAATTGACTAATTATAAGAGTTCGGGTTGAATTTGAAGTGTTTAGACAACAATTATACCCATTTTGTCCCGAAACAGGCTAAAACAGAGAAAACATTGATTTGAAGCAGTAAACAGCTTTTTTACTGTTTCTAGGGTCAGAATGTGTGACAATCGAATGCATTTGAATAATTGTAAGAGTTTGGGATGAATTTGAAGTGTTTAGACAACACTTAAACCTCTTTTATCCCAAAACAAGCTTAAGCCGAGAAAACATGCTAAAACCGAGAAAACATTGATTCGAAGCAGTAAACAGTTTTGTTACTGTTTATAGGTCAATATATGTAACGATCCAATGCATTTGACTAATTATAAGAGTTCGAGTTGAATTTGGAATGTTTAGACAACACTTATACCCATTTTGTCCCGAAACAGGCTAAAACCGAGAAAACATTGATTCGAAGCAGTAAACAGCTTTGTTACTGTTTATAGGTTCAAAATATGCTGCAATCCAATGCATTTGACTAATTATAAGAGTTCGGGTTGAATTTGGAGTGTTTAGACAACACTTATACCAATTTTGTCCCGAAACAGGTTAAAACCGAGAAAAAATTAATTCGAAGCAGTACATAGTTTTGTTACTGTTGATAGTGTCAAAATATGTAACAATCCAATGCATTTGACTAATTATAGGAGTTCGGGTTGAATTTGGAGTGTTTAGACAACACTTATACCCATTTTGTCCCGAAACAGGCTAAAACCGAGAAAACATTGATTCGAAGCAGTAAACAGATTTGTTACTGTTTATAGGGTCAAAAGATGTAGCAATCCAATGCATTTGACTAATTATAAGAGTTCGGGTTGAATTTGGAGTGTTTAGACAAGACTTATACCCATTTTGTCCCGAAACAGGCTAAAACCGAGAAAACATTAATTCGAAGCAGTAAACAGTTTTGTTACTGTTGATAGTGTCAAAGTATGTAACAATCCAATGCATTTGACTAATTATAGGAGTTCGGGTTGAATTTGGAGTGTTTAGACAACACTTATACCCATTTTGTCCCGAAACAGGCTAAAACCGAGAAAACATTGATTCGAAGCAGTAAACAGCTTTGTTACTGTTTATAGGGTCAAAAGATGTAGCAATCCAATGCATTTGACTAATTATAAGAGTTCGGGTTGAATTTGGAGTGTTTAGACAAGACTTATACCCATTTTGTCCCGAAACAGGCTAAAACCGAGAAAACATTAATTCGAAGCAGTAAACAGTTTTGTTACTGTTTATAGGGTCAATATATGTAACAATCCATTGTATTTGACTAATTATAAGAGTTCAGGTTGAATTTGGAATGTTTAGACAACACTTATACCCATTTAGTCCCAAAACAGGCTAAAACTGAGAAAACATTTATTCAAAGCTGTAAACAGCTTTGTTACTGTTTCTAGGGTTAAAATGTATAATAATCCAATGCAATTGACTAACTATAAGAGTTCGGGTTGAATGTGAAGTGTTTAGACAACAATTATACCCATTTTGTCCCGAAACAAGCTATAACCGTGAAAACATTGATTTGAAGTAGTAAAAAGCTTTGTTACTGTTTCTAGGGTCAGAATGTGTGACAATCCGATGCATTTGACTAATTGTAAGAGTTTGGGATGAATTTGAAGTGTTTAGACAACAATTATACCCATTTTATCCCGAAACAAGCTAAAACAAAGAAAACATTGATTTGAAGTAGTAAACAGCTTTGTTACTGTTTCTAGGGTCAGAATGTATAATAATCCAATGCAATTGACTAATTATAAGAGTTCGGGTTGAATTTGAAGTGTTTAGACAACAATTATACCCATTTTGTCCCGAAACAAGCTATAACCGTGAAAACATTGATTTGAAGTAGTAAACAGCTTTGTTACTGTTTCTAGGGTCAGAATGTGTGACAATCCAATGCATTTGACTAATTGTAAGAGTTTGGGATGAATTTGAAATGTTTAGACAACACTTAAACTTGTTTTATCCCAAAACAAGCTGAAGCCGAGAAAACAGGCTAAAACCAAGAAAACATTGATTCGAAGCAGTAAACAGTTTTGTTACTGTTTATAGGGTCAATATACGTAACAATCCAATGCATTTCACTAATTATAAGAGTTCAGGTTGAATTTGGAGTGTTTAGACAACACTTATACCCATTTTGTCCCAAAACAGGCTAAAACTGAGAAAACATTGATTCAAAGCTGTAAACAGCTTTGTTACTGTTTCTAGGGTCAGAATGTATAATAATCCAAAGCAATTGACTAATTATAAGAGTTCGGGTTGAATTTGAAGTGTTTAGACAACAATTATACCCATTTTGTCCCGAAACAGGCTAAAACAGAGAAAACATTGATTTGAAGCAGTAAACAGCTTTTTTACTGTTTCTAGGGTCAGAATGTGTGACAATCCAATGCATTTGACTAATTGTAAGAGTTTGGGATGAATTTGAAATGTTTAGACAACACTTAAACCTCTTTTATCCCAAAACATGCTTACGCCGAGAAAACAGGCTAAAACCGAGAAAACATTAATTCGAAGCAGTAAACAGTTTTGTTACTGTTTATAGGGTCAATATATGTAACAATCCAATTCATTTGACTAATTATAAGAGTTCAGGTTGAATTTGGAATGTTTAGACAAGACTTATACCCATTTTGTCCCAAAACAGGCTAAAACCGAGAAAACAATGATTCGAAGCAGTAAACAGTTTTGTTACTGTTGATAGTGTCAAAATATGTAACAATCCAATGCATTTGACAAATTATAAGAGTTCGGGTTGAATTTGGAGTGTTTAGACAACACTTATACCCATTTTATCCCGAAACAAGCTAAAACAAAGAAAACATTGATTTGAAGTAGTAAACAGCTTTGTTACTGTTTCTAGGGTCAGAATGTATAATAATCCAATGCAATTGACTAATTATAAGAGTTCGGGTTGAATTTGAAGTGTTTAGACAACAATTATACCCATTTTGTCCCGAAACAAGCTATAACCGTGAAAACATTGATTTGAAGTAGTAAACAGCTTTGTTACTGTTTCTAGGGTCAGAATGTGTGACAATCCAATGCATTTGACTAATTGTAAGAGTTTGGGATGAATTTGAAATGTTTAGACAACACTTAAACTTGTTTTATCCCAAAACAAGCTGAAGCCGAGAAAACAGGCTAAAACCAAGAAAACATTGATTCGAAGCAGTAAACAGTTTTGTTACTGTTTATAGGGTCAATATACGTAACAATCCAATGCATTTCACTAATTATAAGAGTTCAGGTTGAATTTGGAGTGTTTAGACAACACTTATACCCATTTTGTCCCAAAAGAGGCTAAAACTGAGAAAACATTGATTCAAAGCTGTAAACAGCTTTGTTACTGTTTCTAGGGTCAGAATGTATAATAATCCAAAGCAATTGACTAATTATAAGAGTTCGGGTTGAATTTGAAGTGTTTAGACAACAATTATACCCATTTTGTCCCGAAACAGGCTAAAACAGAGAAAACATTGATTTGAAGCAGTAAACAGCTTTTTTACTGTTTCTAGGGTCAGAATGTGTGACAATCCAATGCATTTGACTAATTGTAAGAGTTTGGGATGAATTTGAAATGTTTAGACAACACTTAAACCTCTTTTATCCCAAAACATGCTTACGCCGAGAAAACAGGCTAAAACCGAGAAAACATTAATTCGAAGCAGTAAACAGTTTTGTTACTGTTTTTAGGGTCAATATATGTAACAATCCAATTCATTTGACTAATTATAAGAGTTCAGGTTGAATTTGGAATGTTTAGACAAGACTTATACCCATTTTGTCCCAAAACAGGCTAAAACCGAGAAAACATTGATTCGAAGCAGTAAACAGTTTTGTTACTGTTGATAGTGTCAAAATATGTAACAATCCAATGCATTTGACTAATTATAAGAGTTCGGGTTGAATTTGGAGTGTTTAGACAACACTTATACCCATTTTGTCCCGAAACATGCTAAAACCAAGAAAACATTGATTCAAAGCAGTAAACAGCTTTGCTACTGCTTCTAGGGTTAGAATGTGTGACAATCCAAAGCTCTTGACTAATTGTAAGAGTTTTGGATGAATTAGGAGTGTTTAGACAACACTTAAACCTGTTTTATCCCAAAACACGCTTAAACCGAGAAAACAGGCTAAAACAGAGAAAACATTGATTCGAAGTAGTAAACAGCTTTGTTACTGTTTCTAGGGTCAGAATGTGTGACAATCGAATGCATTTGAATAATTGTAAGAGTTTGGAATGAATTTTAAGTGTTTAGACAACACTTAAACCTATTTTATCCCAAAACAAGCTTAAGCCGAGAAAACATGCTAAAACCGAGAAAACATTGATTCGAAGCAGTAAACAGTTTTGTTACTGTTTATAGGGTCAATATATGTAACGATCCAATGCATTAGACTAATTATAAGAGTTCGGGTTGAATTTGGAGTGTTTAGACAACACTTATACCCATTTTGTCCCGAAACAGGCTAAAACCGAGAAAACATTGATTCGAAGCAGTAAACAGCTTTGTTACTGTTTATAGGGTCAAAAGATGTAGCAATCCAATGCATTTGACTAATTGTAAGAGTTCGGGTTGAATTTGGAGTGTTTAGACAAGACTTATACCCATTTTGTCCCGAAACAGGCTAAAACCGAGAAAACATTAATTCGAAGCAGTAAACAGTTTTGTTACTGTTTATAGGGTCAATATATGTAACAATCCATTGCATTTGACTAATTATAAGAGTTCAGGTTGAATTTGGAATGTTTAGACAACACTTATACCCATTTAGTCCCAAAACAGGCTAAAACTGAGAAAACATTGATTCAAAGCTGTAAACAGCTTTGTTACTGTTTCTAGGGTTAGAATGTATAATAATCCAATGCAATTGACTAATTATAAGAGTTCGGGTTGAATGTGAAGTGTTTAGACAACAATTATACCCATTTTGTCCCGAAACAAGCTATAACCGTGAAAACATTGATTTGAAGTAGTAAACAGCTTTGTTACTGTTTCTAGGGTCAGAATGTGTGACAATCCGATGCATTTGACTAATTGTAAGAGTTTGGGATGAATTTGAAGTGTTTAGACAACAATTATACCCATTTTATCCCGAAACAAGCTAAAACAAAGAAAACATTGATTTGAAGTAGTAAACAGCTTTGTTACTGTTTCTAGGGTCAGAATGTATAATAATCCAATGCAATTGACTAATTATAAGTGTGCGGGTTGAATTTGAAGTGTTTAGACAACAATTATACCCACTTTGTCCCGAAACAGGCTAAAACAGAGAAAACATTGATTTGAAGCAGTAAACAGCTTTTTTACTGTTTCTAGGGTCAGAATGTGTGACAATCGAATGCATTTGAATAATTGTAAGAGTTTGGGATGAATTTGAAGTGTTTAGACAACACTTAAACCTCATTTATCCCAAAACAAGTTTAAGCCGAGAAAACATGCTAAAATCGAGAAAACATTGATTCGAAGCAGTAAACAGTTTTGTTACTGTTTATAGGGTCAATATATGTAACGATCCAATGCATTTGACTAATTATAAGAGTTCGAGTTGAATTTGGAATGTTTAGACAACACTTATACCCATTTTGTCCCGAAACAGGCTAAAACCGAGAAAAAATTGATTCGAAGCAGTAAACAGCTTTGTTACTGTTTATAGGTTCAAAATATGCTGCAATCCAATGCATTTGACTAATTATAAGAGTTCGGGTTGAATTTGGAGTGTTTAGACAACACTTAAACCAATTTTGTCCCGAAACAGGTTAAAACCGAGAAAAAATTAATTCGAAGCAGTAAATAGTTTTGTTACTGTTGATAGTGTCAAAATATGTAACAATCCAATGCATTTGACTAATTATAGGAGTTCGGGTTGAATTTGGAGTGTTAAGACAACACTTATACCCATTTTGTCCCGAAACAGGCTAAAACCGAGAAAACATTGATTCGAAGCAGTAAACAGCATTGTTACTGTTTATAGGGTCAAAAGATGTAGCAATCCAATGCATTTGACTAATTATAAGAGTTCGGGTTGAATTTGGAATGTTTAGACAAGACTTATACCCATTTTGTCCCGAAACAGGCTAAAACCGAGAAAACATTAATTCGAAGCAGTAAACAGTTTTGTTACTGTTGATAGTGTCAAAATATGTAACAATCCAATGCATTTGACTAATTATAGGAGTTCGGGTTGAATTTGGAGTGTTTAGACAACACTTATACCCATTTTGTCCCGAAACAGGCTAAAACCGAGAAAACATTGATTCGAAGCAGTAAACAGCTTTGTTACTGTTTCTAGGGTCAGAATGTGTGACAATCCGATGCATTTGACTAATTGTAAGAGTTTGGGATGAATTTGAAGTGTTTAAACAACAATTATACCCATTTTATCCCGAAACAAGCTAAAACAAAGAAAACATTGATTTGAAGTAGTAAACAGCTTTGTTACTGTTTCTAGGGTCAGAATGTATAATAATCCAATGCAATTGACTAATTATAAGAGTGCGGGTTGAATTTGAAGTGTTTAGACAACAATTATACCCATTTTGTCCCGAAACAGGCTAAAACAGAGAAAACATTGATTTGAAGCAGTAAACAGCTTTTTTACTGTTTCTATGGTCAGAATGTGTGACAATCGAATGCATTTGAATAATTGTAAGAGTTTGGGATGAAGTTGAAGTGTTTAGACAACACTTAAACCTCATTTATCCCAAAACAAGTTTAAGCCGAGAAAACATGCTAAAATCGAGAAAACATTGATTCGAAGCAGTAAACAGGTTTGTTACTGTTTATAGGGTCAATATATGTAACGATCCAATGCATTTGACTAATTATAAGAGTTCGAGTTGAATTTGGAATGTTTAGACAACACTTATACCCATTTTGTCCCGAAACAGGCTAAAACCGAGAAAAAATTGATTCGAAGCAGTAAACAGCTTTGTTACTGTTTATAGGTTCAAAATATGCTGCAATCCAATGCATTTGACTAATTATAAGAGTTCGGGTTGAATTTGGAGTGTTTAGACAACACTTAAACCAATTTTGTCCCGAAACAGGTTAAAACCGAGAAAAAATTAATTCGAAGCAGTAAATAGTTTTGTTACTGTTGATAGTGTCAAAATATGTAACAATCCAATGCATTTGACTAATTATAGGAGTTCGGGTTGAATTTGGAGTGTTAAGACAACACTTATACCCATTTTGTCCCGAAACAGGCTAAAACCGAGAAAACATTGATTCGAAGCAGTAAACAGCATTGTTACTGTTTATAGGGTCAAAAGATGTAGCAATCCAATGCATTTGACTAATTATAAGAGTTCGGGTTGAATTTGGAATGTTTAGACAAGACTTATACCCATTTTGTCCCGAAACAGGCTAAAACCGAGAAAACATTAATTCGAAGCAGTAAACAGTTTTGTTACTGTTGATAGTGTCAAAATATGTAACAATCCAATGCATTTGACTAATTATAGGAGTTCGGGTTGAATTTGGAGTGTTTAGACAACACTTATACCCATTTTGTCCCGAAACAGGCTAAAACCGAGAAAACATTGATTCGAAGCAGTAAACAGCTTTGTTACTGTTTATAGGGTCAAAAGATGTAGCAATCCAATGCATTTGACTAATTGTAACAGTTCGGGTTGAATTTGGAGTGTTTAGACAAGACTTATACCCATTTTGTCCCGAAACAGGCTAAAACCGAGAAAACATTAATTCGAAGCAGTAAACAGTTTTGTTACTGTTTATAGGGTCAATATATGTAACAATCCATTGCATTTGACTAATTATAAGAGTTCAGGTTGAATTTGGAATGTTTAGACAACACTTATACCCATTTAGTCCCAAAACAGGCTAAAACTGAGAAAACATTGATTCAAAGCTGTAAACAGCTTTGTTACTGTTTCTAGGGTTAGAATGTATAATAATCCAATGCAATTGACTAATTATAAGAGTTCGGGTTGAATGTGAAGTGTTTAGACAACAATTATACCCATTTTGTCCCGAAACAAGCTATAACCGTGAAAACATTGATTTGAAGTAGTAAACAGCTTTGTTACTGTTTCTAGGGTCAGAATGTGTGACAATCCGATGCATTTGACTAATTGTAAGAGTTTGGGATGAATTTGAAGTGTTTAGACAACAATTATACCCATTTTATCCCGAAACAAGCTAAAACAAAGAAAACATTGATTTGAAGTAGTAAACAGCTTTGTTACTGTTTCTAGGGTCAGAATGTATAATAATCCAATGCAATTGACTAATTATAAGAGTTCGGGTTGAATTTGAAGTGTTTAGACAACAATTATACCCATTTTGTCCCGAAACAAGCTATAACCGTGAAAACATTGATTTGAAGTAGTAAACAGCTTTGTTACTGTTTCTAGGGTCAGAATGTGTGACAATCCAATGCATTTGACTAATTGTAAGAGTTTGGGATGAATTTGAAATGTTTAGACAACACTTAAACTTGTTTTATCCCAAAACAAGCTGAAGCCGAGAAAACAGGCTAAAACCAAGAAAACATTGATTCGAAGCAGTAAACAGTTTTGTTACTGTTTATAGGGTCAATATACATAACAATCCAATGCATTTCACTAATTATACGAGTTCAGGTTGAATTTGGAGTGTTTAGACAACACTTATACCCATTTTGTCCCAAAACAGGCTAAAACTGAGAAAACATTGATTCAAAGCTGTAAACAGCTTTGTTACTGTTTCTAGGGTCAGAATGTACAATAATCCAAAGCAATTGCCTAATTTTAAGAGTTCGGGTTGAATTTGAAGTGTTTAGACAACAATTATACCCATTTTGTCCCGAAACTGGCTAAAACAGAGAAAACATTAATTCGAAGCAGTAAACAGTTTTGTTACTGTTTATAGGGTCAATATATGTAACAATCCATTGCATTTGACTAATTATAAGAGTTCAGGTTGAATTTGGAATGTTTAGACAACACTTATACCCATTTAGTCCCAAAACAGGCTAAAACTGAGAAAACATTGATTCAAAGCTGTAAACAGCTTTGTTACTGTTTCTAGGGTTAGAATGTATAATAATCCAATGCAATTGACTAATTATAAGAGTTCGGGTTGAATGTGAAGTGTTTAGACAACAATTATACCCATTTTGTCCCGAAACAAGCTATAACCGTGAAAACATTGATTTGAAGTAGTAAACAGCTTTGTTACTGTTTCTAGGGTCAGAATGTGTGACAATCCGATGCATTTGACTAATTGTAAGAGTTTGGGATGAATTTGAAGTGTTTAGACAACAATTATACCCATTTTATCCCGAAACAAGCTAAAACAAAGAAAACATTGATTTGAAGTAGTAAACAGCTTTGTTACTGTTTCTAGGGTCAGAATGTATAATAATCCAATGCAATTGACTAATTATAAGAGTTCGGGTTGAATTTGAAGTGTTTAGACAACAATTATACCCATTTTGTCCCGAAACAAGCTATAACCGTGAAAACATTGATTTGAAGTAGTAAACAGCTTTGTTACTGTTTCTAGGGTCAGAATGTGTGACAATCCAATGCATTTGACTAATTGTAAGAGTTTGGGATGAATTTGAAATGTTTAGACAACACTTAAACTTGTTTTATCCCAAAACAAGCTGAAGCCGAGAAAACAGGCTAAAACCAAGAAAACATTGATTCGAAGCAGTAAACAGTTTTGTTACTGTTTATAGGGTCAATATACATAACAATCCAATGCATTTCACTAATTATACGAGTTCAGGTTGAATTTGGAGTGTTTAGACAACACTTATACCCATTTTGTCCCAAAACAGGCTAAAACTGAGAAAACATTGATTCAAAGCTGTAAACAGCTTTGTTACTGTTTCTAGGGTCAGAATGTACAATAATCCAAAGCAATTGCCTAATTTTAAGAGTTCGGGTTGAATTTGAAGTGTTTAGACAACAATTATACCCATTTTGTCCCGAAACTGGCTAAAACAGAGAAAACATTAATTCGAAGCAGTAAACAGTTTTGTTACTGTTTATAGGGTCAATATATGTAACAATCCATTGCATTTGACTAATTATAAGAGTTCAGGTTGAATTTGGAATGTTTAGACAACACTTATACCCATTTAGTCCCAAAACAGGCTAAAACTGAGAAAACATTGATTCAAAGCTGTAAACAGCTTTGTTACTGTTTCTAGGGTTAGAATGTATAATAATCCAATGCAATTGACTAATTATAAGAGTTCGGGTTGAATGTGAAGTGTTTAGACAACAATTATACCCATTTTGTCCCGAAACAAGCTATAACCGTGAAAACATTGATTTGAAGTAGTAAACAGCTTTGTTACTGTTTCTAGGGTCAGAATGTGTGACAATCCGATGCATTTGACTAATTGTATGAGTTTGGGATGAATTTGAAGTGTTTAGACAACAATTATACCCATTTTATCCCGAAACAAGCTAAAACAAAGAAAACATTGATTTGAAGTAGTAAACAGCTTTGTTACTGTTTCTAGGGTCAGAATGTATAATAATCCAATGCAATTGACTAATTATAAGAGTTCGGGTTGAATTTGAAGTGTTTAGACAACAATTATACCCATTTTGTCCCGAAACAAGCTATAACCGTGAAAACATTGATTTGAAGTAGTAAACAGCTTTGTTACTGTTTCTAGGGTCAGAATGTGTGACAATCCAATGCATTTGACTAATTGTAAGAGTTTGGGATGAATTTGAAATGTTTAGACAACACTTAAACTTGTTTTATCCCAAAACAAGCTGAAGCCGAGAAAACAGGCTAAAACCAAGAAAACATTGATTCGAAGCAGTAAACAGTTTTGTTACTGTTTATAGGGTCAATATACATAACAATCCAATGCATTTCACTAATTATACGAGTTCAGGTTGAATTTGGAGTGTTTAGACAACACTTATACCCATTTTGTCCCAAAACAGGCTAAAACTGAGAAAACATTGATTCAAAGCTGTAAACAGCTTTGTTACTGTTTCTAGGGTTAGAATGTATAATAATCCAATGCAATTGACTAATTATAAGAGTTCGGGTTGAATGTGAAGTGTTTAGACAACAATTATACCCATTTTGTCCCGAAACAAGCTATAACCGTGAAAACATTGATTTGAAGTAGTAAACAGCTTTGTTACTGTTTCTAGGGTCAGAATGTGTGACAATCCGATGCATTTGACTAATTGTAAGAGTTTGGGATGAATTTGAAGTGTTTAGACAACAATTATACCCATTTTATCCCGAAACAAGCTAAAACAAAGAAAACATTGATTTGAAGTAGTAAACAGCTTTGTTACTGTTTCTAGGGTCAGAATGTATAATAATCCAATGCAATTGACTAATTATAAGAGTTCGGGTTGAATTTGAAGTGTTTAGACAACAATTATACCCATTTTGTCCCGAAACAAGCTATAACCGTGAAAACATTGATTTGAAGTAGTAAACAGCTTTGTTACTGTTTCTAGGGTCAGAATGTGTGACAATCCAATGCATTTGACTAATTGTAAGAGTTTGGGATGAATTTGAAATGTTTAGACAACACTTAAACTTGTTTTATCCCAAAACAAGCTGAAGCCGAGAAAACAGGCTAAAACCAAGAAAACATTGATTCGAAGCAGTAAACAGTTTTGTTACTGTTTATAGGGTCAATATACATAACAATCCAATGCATTTCACTAATTATACGAGTTCAGGTTGAATTTGGAGTGTTTAGACAACACTTATACCCATTTTGTCCCAAAACAGGCTAAAACTGAGAAAACATTGATTCAAAGCTGTAAACAGCTTTGTTACTGTTTCTAGGGTCAGAATGTACAATAATCCAAAGCAATTGCCTAATTTTAAGAGTTCGGGTTGAATTTGAAGTGTTTAGACAACAATTATACCCATTTTGTCCCGAAACTGGCTAAAACAGAGAAAACATTAATTCGAAGCAGTAAACAGTTTTGTTACTGTTTATAGGGTCAATATATGTAACAATCCATTGCATTTGACTAATTATAAGAGTTCAGGTTGAATTTGGAATGTTTAGACAACACTTATACCCATTTAGTCCCAAAACAGGCTAAAACTGAGAAAACATTGATTCAAAGCTGTAAACAGCTTTGTTACTGTTTCTAGGGTTAGAATGTATAATAATCCAATGCAATTGACTAATTATAAGAGTTCGGGTTGAATGTGAAGTGTTTAGACAACAATTATACCCATTTTGTCCCGAAACAAGCTATAACCGTGAAAACATTGATTTGAAGTAGTAAACAGCTTTGTTACTGTTTCTAGGGTCAGAATGTGTGACAATCCGATGCATTTGACTAATTGTAAGAGTTTGGGATGAATTTGAAGTGTTTAGACAACAATTATACCCATTTTATCCCGAAACAAGCTAAAACAAAGAAAACATTGATTTGAAGTAGTAAACAGCTTTGTTACTGTTTCTAGGGTCAGAATGTATAATAATCCAATGCAATTGACTAATTATAAGAGTTCGGGTTGAATTTGAAGTGTTTAGACAACAATTATACCCATTTTGTCCCGAAACAAGCTATAACCGTGAAAACATTGATTTGAAGTAGTAAACAGCTTTGTTACTGTTTCTAGGGTCAGAATGTGTGACAATCCAATGCATTTGACTAATTGTAAGAGTTTGGGATGAATTTGAAATGTTTAGACAACACTTAAACTTGTTTTATCCCAAAACAAGCTGAAGCCGAGAAAACAGGCTAAAACCAAGAAAACATTGATTCGAAGCAGTAAACAGTTTTGTTACTGTTTATAGGGTCAATATACATAACAATCCAATGCATTTCACTAATTATACGAGTTCAGGTTGAATTTGGAGTGTTTATACAACACTTATACCCATTTTGTCCCAAAACAGGCTAAAACTGAGAAAACATTGATTCAAAGCTGTAAACAGCTTTGTTACTGTTTCTAGGGTCAGAATGTACAATAATCCAAAGCAATTGCCTAATTTTAAGAGTTCGGGTTGAATTTGAAGTGTTTAGACAACAATTATACCCATTTTGTCCCGAAACTGGCTAAAACAGAGAAAACATTAATTCGAAGCAGTAAACAGTTTTGTTACTGTTTATAGGGTCAATATATGTAACAATCCATTGCATTTGACTAATTATAAGAGTTCAGGTTGAATTTGGAATGTTTAGACAACACTTATACCCATTTAGTCCCAAAACAGGCTAAAACTGAGAAAACATTGATTCAAAGCTGTAAACAGCTTTGTTACTGTTTCTAGGGTTAGAATGTATAATAATCCAATGCAATTGACTAATTATAAGAGTTCGGGTTGAATGTGAAGTGTTTAGACAACAATTATACCCATTTTGTCCCGAAACAAGCTATAACCGTGAAAACATTGATTTGAAGTAGTAAACAGCTTTGTTACTGTTTCTAGGGTCAGAATGTGTGACAATCCGATGCATTTGACTAATTGTAAGAGTTTGGGATGAATTTGAAGTGTTTAGACAACAATTATACCCATTTTATCCCGAAACAAGCTAAAACAAAGAAAACATTGATTTGAAGTAGTAAACAGCTTTGTTACTGTTTCTAGGGTCAGAATGTATAATAATCCAATGCAATTGACTAATTATAAGAGTTCGGGTTGAATTTGAAGTGTTTAGACAACAATTATACCCATTTTGTCCCGAAACAAGCTATAACCGTGAAAACATTGATTTGAAGTAGTAAACAGCTTTGTTACTGTTTCTAGGGTCAGAATGTGTGACAATCCAATGCATTTGACTAATTGTAAGAGTTTGGGATGAATTTAAAATGTTTAGACAACACTTAAACTTGTTTTATCCCAAAACAAGCTGAAGCCGAAAAAACAGGCTAAAACCAAGAAAACATTGATTCGAAGCAGTAAACAGTTTTGTTACTGTTTATAGGGTCAATATACATAACAATCCAATGCATTTCACTAATTATACGAGTTCAGGTTGAATTTGGAGTGTTTAGACAACACTTATACCCATTTTGTCCCAAAACAGGCTAAAACTGAGAAAACATTGATTCAAAGCTGTAAACAGCTTTGTTACTGTTTCTAGGGTCAGAATGTACAATAATCCAAAGCAATTGCCTAATTTTAAGAGTTCGGGTTGAATTTGAAGTGTTTAGACAACAATTATACCCATTTTGTCCCGAAACTGGCTAAAACAGAGAAAACATTGATTTGAAGCAGTAAACAGCTTTTTTACTGTTTCTAGGGTCAGAATGTGTGACAATCGAATGCATTTGAATAATTGTAAGAGTTTGGGATGAATTTGAAGTGTTTAGACAACACTTAAACCTCTTTTATCCCAAAACAAGCTTAAGCCGAGAAAACATGCTAAAACCGAGAAAACATTGATTCGAAGCAGTAAACAGTTTTGTTACTGTTTACAGGTCAATATATGTAACGATCCAATGCATTTGACTAATTATAAGAGTTCGAGTTGAATTTGGAATGTTTAGACAACACTTATACCCATTTTGTCCCGAAACAGGCTAAAACCGAGAAAACATTGATTCGAAGCAGTAAACAGCTTTGTTACTGTTTATAGGTTCAAAATATGCTGCAATCCAATGCATTTGACTAATTATAAGAGTTCGGGTTGAATTTGGAGTGTTTAGACAACACTTATACCAATTTTGTCCCGAAACAGGTTAAAACCGAGAAAAAATTAATTCGAAGCAGTAAATAGTTTTGTTACTGTTGATAGTGTCAAAATATGTAACAATCCAATGCATTTGACTAATTATAGGAGTTCGGGTTGAATTTGGAGTGTTTAGACAACACTTATACCCATTTTGTCCCGAAACAGGCTAAAACCGAGAAAACATTGATTCGAAGCAGTAAACAGCTTTGTTACTGTTTATAGGGTCAAAAGATGTAGCAATCCAATGCATTTGACTAATTATAAGAGTTCGGGTTGAATTTGGAGTGTTTAGACAAGACTTATACCCATTTTGTCCCGAAACAGGCTAAAACCGAGAAAACATTAATTCGAAGCAGTAAACAGTTTTGTTACTGTTGATAGTGTCAAAGTATGTAACAATCCAATGCATTTGACTAATTATAGGAGTTTGGGTTGAATTTGGAGTGTTTAGACAACACTTATACCCATTTTGTCCCGAAACAGGCTAAAACCGAGAAAACATTGATTCGAAGCAGTAAACAGCTTTGTTACTGTTTATAGGGTCAAAAGATGTAGCAATCCAATGCATTTGACTAATTATAAGAGTTCGGGTTGAATTTGGAGTGTTTAGACAAGACTTATACCCATTTTGTCCCGAAACAGGCTAAAACCGAGAAAACATTAATTCGAAGCAGTAAACAGTTTTGTTACTGTTTATAGGGTCAATATATGTAACAATCCATTGCATTTGACTAATTATAAGAGTTCAGGTTGAATTTGAAATGTTTAGACAACACTTATACCCATTTAGTCCCAAAACAGGCTAAAACTGAGAAAACATTTATTCAAAGCTGTAAACAGCTTTGTTACTGTTTCTAGGGTTAAAATGTATAATAATCCAATGCAATTGACTAATTATAAGAGTTCGGTTTGAATGTGAAGTGTTTAGACAACAATTATACCCATTTTGTCCCGAAACAAGCTATAACCGTGAAAACATTGATTTGAAGTAGTAAAAAGCTTTGTTACTGTTTCTAGGGTCAGAATGTGTGACAATCCGATGCATTTGACTAATTGTAAGAGTTTGGGATGAATTTGAAGTGTTTAGACAACAATTATACCCATTTTATCCCGAAACAAGCTAAAACAAAGAAAACATTGATTTGAAGTAGTAAACAGCTTTGTTACTGTTTCTAGGGTCAGAATGTATAATAATCCAATGCAATTGACTAATTATAAGAGTTCGGGTTGAATTTGAAGTGTTTAGACAACAATTATACCCATTTTGTCCCGAAACAAGCTATAACCGTGAAAACATTGATTTGAAGTAGTAAACAGCTTTGTTACTGTTTCTAGGGTCAGAATGTGTGACAATCCAATGCATTTGACTAATTGTAAGAGTTTGGGATGAATTTGAAATGTTTAGACAACACTTAAACTTGTTTTATCCCAAAACAAGCTGAAGCCGAGAAAACAGGCTAAAACCAAGAAAACATTGATTCGAAGCAGTAAACAGTTTTGTTACTGTTTATAGGGTCAATATACGTAACAATCCAATGCATTTCACTAATTATAAGAGTTCAGGTTGAATTTGGAGTGTTTAGACAACACTTATACCCATTTTGTCCCAAAACAGGCTAAAACTGAGAAAACATTGATTCAAAGCTGTAACCAGCTTTGTTACTGTTTCTAGGGTCAGAATGTATAATAATCCAAAGCAATTGACTAATTATAAGAGTTCGGGTTGAATTTGAAGTGTTTAGACAACAATTATACCCATTTTGTCCCGAAACAGGCTAAAACAGAGAAAACATTGATTTGAAGCAGTAAACAGCTTTTTTACTGTTTCTAGGGTCAGAATGTGTGACAATCGAATGCATTTGAATAATTGTAAGAGTTTGGGATGAATTTGAAGTGTTTAGACAACACTTAAACCTCTTTTATCCCAAAACAAGCTTAAGCCGAGAAAACATGCTAAAACCGAGAAAACATTGATTCGAAGCAGTAAACAGTTTTGTTACTGTTTATAGGGTCAATATATGTAACGATCCAATGCATTTGACTAATTATAAGAGTTCGAGTTGAATTTGGAATGTTTAGACAACACTTATACCCATTTTGTCCCGAAACAGGCTAAAACCGAGGAAACATTGATTCGAAGCAGTAAACAGCTTTGTTACTGTTTATAGGTTCAAAATATGTTGCAATTCAATGCATTTGACTAATTATAAGAGTTCGGGTTGAATTTGGAGTGTTTAGACAACACTTATACCAATTTTGTCCCGAAACAGGTTAAAACCGAGAAAAAATTAATTCGAAGCAGTAAATAGTTTTGTTACTGTTGATAGTGTCAAAATATGTAACAATCCAATGCATTTGACTAATTATAGGAGTTCGGGTTGAATTTGGAGTGTTTAGACAACACTTATACCCATTTTGTCCCGAAACAGGCTAAAACCGAGAAAACATTGATTCGAAGCAGTAAACAGCTTTGTTACTGTTTATAGGGTCAAAAGATGTAGCAATCCAATGCATTTGACTAATTATAAGAGTTCGGGTTGAATTTGGAGTGTTTAGACAAGACTTATACCCATTTTGTCCCGAAACAGGCTAAAACCGAGAAAACATTAATTCGAAGCAGTAAACAGTTTTGTTACTGTTGATAGTGTCAAAGTATGTAACAATCCAATGCATTTGACTAATTATAGGAGTTCGGGTTGAATTTGGAGTGTTTAGACAACACTTATACCCATTTTGTCCCGAAACAGGCTAAAACCGAGAAAACATTGATTCGAAGCAGTAAACAGCTTTGTTACTGTTTATAGGGTCAAAAGATGTAGCAATCCAATGCATTTGACTAATTATAAGAGTTCGGGTTGAATTTGGAGTGTTTAGACAAGACTTATACCCATTTTGTCCCGAAACAGGCTAAAACCGAGAAAACATTAATTCGAAGCAGTAAACAGTTTTGTTACTGTTTATAGGGTCAATATATGTAACAATCCATTACATTTGACTAATTATAAGAGTTCAGGTTGAATTTGGAATGTTTAGACAACACTTATACCCATTTAGTCCCAAAACAGGCTAAAACTGAGAAAACATTTATTCAAAGCTGTAAACAGCTTTGTTACTGTTTCTAGGGTTAAAATGTATAATAATCCAATGCAATTGACTAATTATAAGAGTTCGGGTTGAATGTGAAGTGTTTAGACAACAATTATACCCATTTTGTCCCGAAACAAGCTATAACCGTGAAAACATTGATTTGAAGTAGTAAAAAGCTTTGTTACTGTTTCTAGGGTCAGAATGTGTGACAATCCGATGCATTTGACTAATTGTAAGAGTTTGGGATGAATTTGAAGTGTTTAGACAACAATTATACCTATTTTATCCCGAAACAAGCTAAAACAAAGAAAACTTTGATTTGAAGTAGTAAACAGCTTTGTTACTGTTTCTAGGGTCAGAATATGTTACAATCCAATGCATTTGACTAATTGTAAGAGTTTGGGATGAATTTGAAATGTTTAGACAACACTTAAACTTGTTTTATCCCAAAACAAGCTTAAGCCGAGAAAACAGGCTAAAACCGAGAAAACATTAATTTGAAGCAGTAAACAGTTTTGTTACTGTTTATAGGGTCAATATACGTAACAATCCAATGCATTTCACTAATTATAAGAGTTCAGGTTGAATTTGGAGTGTTTAGACAACACTTATACCTATTTTGTCCCAAAACAGGCTAAAACTGAGAAAACATTGATTCAAAGCTGTAAACAGCTTTGTTACTGTTTCTAGGGTCAGAATGTATAATAATCCAAA
Organism: Camelina sativa; assembly: GCF_030686135.1. NCBI lineage: Eukaryota > Viridiplantae > Streptophyta > Magnoliopsida > Brassicales > Brassicaceae > Camelina > Camelina sativa. Next base: position 16,632,834 of record NC_141887.1, read on the forward strand.
GCAATTGACTAATTATAAGAGTTCGGGTTGAATTTGAAGTGTTTAGACAACAATTATACCCATTTTGTCCCGAAACAGGCTAAAACAGAGAAAACATTGATTTGAAGCAGTAAACAGCTTTTTTACTGTTTCTAGGGTCAGAATGTGTGACAATCGAATGCATTTGAATAATTGTAAGAGTTTGGGATGAATTTGAAGTGTTTAGACAACACTTAAACCTCTTTTATCCCAAAACAAGCTTAAGCCGAGAAAACATGCTAAAACCGAGAAAACATTGATTCGAAGCAGTAAACAGTTTTGTTACTGTTGATAGTGTCAAAATATGTAACAATCCAATGCATTTGACTAATTATAGGAGTTCGGGTTGAATTTGGAGTGTTTAGACAACACTTATACCCATTTTGTCCCGAAATAGGCTAAAACCAAGAAAACATTGATTCGAAGCAGTAAACAGCTTTGTTACTGTTTATAGGGTCAAAAGATGTAGCAATCCAATGCATTTGACTAATTATAAGAGTTCGGGTTGAATTTGGAGTGTTTAGACAAGACTTATACCCATTTTGTCCCGAAACAGGCTAAAACCGAGAAAACATTAATTCGAAGCAGTAAACAGTTTTGTTACAGTTTATAGGGTCAATATATGTAACAATCCATTGCATTTGACTAATTATAGGAGTTCGGGTTGAATTTGGAGTGTTTAGACAACACTTATACCCATTTTGTCCCGAAACAGGCTAAAACCGAGAAAACATTGATTCGAAGCAGTAAACAGCTTTGTTACTGTTTATAGGGTCAAAAGATGTAGCAATCCAATGCATTTGACTAATTATAAGAGTTCGGGTTGAATTTGGAGTGTTTAGACAAGACTTATACCCATTTTGTCCCGAAACAGGCTAAAACCGAGAAAACATTAATTCGAAGCAGTAAACAGTTTTGTTACTGTTGATAGTGTCAAAATATGTAACAATCCAATGCATTTGACTAATTATAGGAGTTCGGGTTGAATTTGGAGTGTTTAGACAACACTTATACCCATTTTGTCCCGAAACAGGCTAAAACCGAGAAAACATTGATTCGAAGCAGTAAACAGCTTTGTTACTGTTTATAGGGTCAAAAGATGTAGCAATCCAATGCATTTGACTAATTATAAGAGTTCGGGTTGAATTTGGAGTGTTTAGACAAGACTTATACCCATTTTGTCCCGAAACAGGCTAAAACCGAGAAAACATTAATTCGAAGCAGTAAACAGTTTTGTTACTGTTTATAGGGTCAATATATGTAACAATCCATTACATTTGACTAATTATAAGAGTTCAGGTTGAATTTGGAATGTTTAGACAACACTTATACCCATTTAGTCCCAAAACAGGCTAAAACTGAGAAAACATTTATTCAAAGCTGTAAACAGCTTTGTTACTGTTTCTAGGGTTAAAATGTATAATAATCCAATGCAATTGACTAATTATAAGAGTTCGGGTTGAATGTGAAGTGTTTAGACAACAATTATACCCATTTTGTCCCGAAACAAGCTATAACCGTGAAAACATTGATTTGAAGTAGTAAAAAGCTTTGTTACTGTTTCTAGGGTCAGAATGTGTGACAATCCGATGCATTTGACTAATTGTAAGAGTTTGGGATGAATTTGAAGTGTTTAGACAACAATTATACCTATTTTATCCCGAAACAAGCTAAAACAAAGAAAACTTTGATTTGAAGTAGTAAACAGCTTTGTTACTGTTTCTAGGGTCAGAATATGTTACAATCCAATGCATTTGACTAATTGTAAGAGTTTGGGATGAATTTGAAATGTTTAGACAACACTTAAACTTGTTTTATCCCAAAACAAGCTTAAGCCGAGAAAACAGGCTAAAACCGAGAAAACATTAATTTGAAGCAGTAAACAGTTTTGTTACTGTTTATAGGGTCAATATACGTAACAATCCAATGCATTTCACTAATTATAAGAGTTCAGGTTGAATTTGGAGTGTTTAGACAACACTTATACCTATTTTGTCCCAAAACAGGCTAAAACTGAGAAAACATTGATTCAAAGCGGTAAACAGCTTTGTTACTGTTTCTAGGGTCAGAATGTATAATAATCCAAAGCAATTGACTAATTATAAGAGTTCGGGTTGAATTTGAAGTGTTTAGACAACAATTATACCCATTTTGTCCCGAAACAGGCTAAAACAGAGAAAACATTGATTTGAAGCAGTAAACAGCTTTTTTACTGTTTCTAGGGTCAGAATGTGTGACAATCGAATGCATTTGAATAATTGTAAGAGTTTGGGATGAATTTGAAGTGTTTAGACAACACTTAAACCTCTTTTATCCCAAAACAAGCTTAAGCCGAGAAAACATGCTAAAACCGAGAAAACATTGATTCGAAGCAGTAAACAGCTTTGTTACTGTTTCTAGGGTCAAAAGATGTAGCAATCCAATGCATTTGACTAATTATAAGAGTTCGGGTTGAATTTGGAGTGTTTAGACAAGACTTATACCCATTTTGTCCCGAAAGAGGCTAAAACCGAGAAAACATTAATTCGAAGCAGTAAACAGTTTTGTTACTGTTTATAGGGTCAATATATGTAACAATCCATTGCATTTGACTAATTATAAGAGTTCAGGTTGAATTTGGAATGTTTAGACAACACTTATACCCATTTAGTCCCAAAACAGGCTAAAACTGAGAAAACATTGATTCAAAGCTGTAAACAGCTTTGTTACTGTTTCTAGGGTTAGAATGTATAATAATCCAATGCAATTGACTAATTATAAGAGTTCGGGTTGAATGTGAAGTGTTTAGACAACAATTATACCCATTTTGTCCCGAAACAAGCTATAACCGTGAAAACATTGATTTGAAGTAGTAAACAGCTTTGTTACTGTTTCTAGGGTCAGAATGTGTGACAATCCGATGCATTTGACTAATTGTAAGAGTTTGGGATGAATTTGAAGTGTTTAGACAACAATTATACCCATTTTATCCCGAAACAAGCTAAAACAAAGAAAACATTGATTTGAAGTAGTAAACAGCTTTGTTACTGTTTCTAGGGTCAGAATGTATAATAATCCAATGCAATTGACTAATTATAAGAGTTCGGGTTGAATTTGAAGTGTTTAGACAACAATTATACCCATTTTGTCCCTAAACAAGCTATAACCGTGAAAACATTGATTTGAAGTAGTAAACAGCTTTGTTACTGTTTATAGGGTCAAAAGATGTAGCAATCCAATGCATTTGACTAATTATAAGAGTTCGGGTTGAATTTGGAGTGTTTAGACAAGACTTATACCCATTTTGTCCCGAAACAGGCTAAAACCGAGAAAACATTAATTCGAAGCAGTAAACAGTTTTGTTACTGTTTATAGGGTCAATATATGTAACAATCCATTGCATTTGACTAATTATAAGAGTTCAGGTTGAATTTGGAATGTTTAGACAACACTTATACCCATTTAGTCCCAAAACAGGCTAAAACTGAGAAAACATTGATTCAAAGCTGTAAACAGCTTTGTTACTGTTTCTAGGGTTAGAATGTATAATAATCCAATGCAATTGACTAATTATAAGAGTTCGGGTTGAATGTGAAGTGTTTAGACAACAATTATACCCATTTTGTCCCGAAACAAGCTATAACCGTGAAAACATTGATTTGAAGTAGTAAACAGCTTTGTTACTGTTTCTAGGGTCAGAATGTGTGACAATCCGATGCATTTGACTAATTGTAAGAGTTTGGGATGAATTTGAAGTGTTTAGACAACAATTATACCCATTTTATCCCGAAACAAGCTAAAACAAAGAAAACATTGATTTGAAGTAGTAAACAGCTTTGTTACTGTTTCTAGGGTCAGAATGTATAATAATCCAATGCAATTGACTAATTATAAGAGTTCGGGTTGAATTTGAAGTGTTTAGACAACAATTATACCCATTTTGTCCCGAAACAAGCTATAACCGTGAAAAAATTAATTTGAAGTAGTAAACAGCTTTGTTACTGTTTCTAGGGTCAGAATGTGTGACAATCTAATTCATTTGACTAATTGTAAGAGTTTGGGATGAATTTGAAATGTTTAGACAACACTTAAACTTGTTTTATCCCAAAACAAGCTGAAGCCGAGAAAACAGGCTAAAACCAAGAAAACATTGATTCGAAGCAGTGAACAGTTTTGTTACTGTTTATAGGGTCAATATACGTAACAATCCAATGCATTTCACTAATTATAAGAGTTCAGGTTGAATTTGGAGTGTTTAGACAACACTTATACCCATTTTGTCCTAAAACAGGCTAAAACTGAGAAAACATTGACTCAAAGCTGTAAATAGCTTTGTTACTGTTTCTAGGGTCAGAATGTATAATAATCCAAAGCAATTGACTAATTATAAGAGTTCGGGTTGAATTTGAAGTGTTTAGACAACAATTATACCCATATTGTCCCGAAACAGGCTAAAACAGAGAAAACATTGATTTGAAGCAGTAAACAGCTTTTTTACTGTTTCTAGGGTCAGAATGTGTGACAATCGAATGCATTTGAATAATTGTAAGAGTTTGGGATGAATTTGAAGTGTTTAGACAACACTTAAACCTCTTTTATCCCAAAACAAGCTTAAGCCGAGAAAACATGCTAAAACCGAGAAAACATTGATTCGAAGCAGTAAACAGTTTTGTTACTGTTTATAGGGTCAATATATGTAACGATCCAATGCATTTGACTAATTATAAGAGTTCGAGTTGAATTTGGAATGTTTAGACAACACTTATACCCATTTTGTCCCGAAACAGGCTAAAACCGAGAAAACATTGATTCGAAGCAGTAAACAGCTTTGTTACTGTTTATAGGTTCAAAATATGTTGCAATCCAATGCATTTGACTAATTATAAGAGTTCGGGTTGAATTTGGAGTGTTCAGACAACACTTATACCAATTTTGTCCCGAAACAGGTTAAAACCGAGAAAAAATTAATTCGAAGCAGTAAATAGTTTTGTTACTGTTGATAGTGTCAAAATATGTAACAATCCAATGCATTTGACTAATTATAGGAGTTCGGGTTGAATTTGGAGTGTTTAGTCAACACTTATACCCATTTTGTCCCGAAACAGGCTAAAACCGAGAAAACATTGATTCGAAGCAGTAAACAGCTTTGTTACTGTTTATAGGGTCAAAAGATGTAGCAATCCAATGCATTTGACTAATTATAAGAGTTCGGGTTGAATTTGGAGTGTTTAGACAAGACTTATACCCATTTTGTCCCGAAACAGGCTAAAACCGAGAAAACATTAATTCGAAGCAGTAAACAGTTTTGTTACTGTTGATAGTGTCAAAATATGTAACAATCCAATGCATTTGACTAATTATAGGAGTTCGGGTTGAATTTGGAGTGTTTAGACAACACTTATACCCATTTTGTCCCGAAACAGGCTAAAACCGAGAAAACATTGATTCGAAGCAGTAAACAGCTTTGTTACTGTTTCTAGGGTCAAAAGATGTAGCAATCCAATGCATTTGACTAATTATAAGAGTTCGGGTTGAATTTGGAGTGTTTAGACAAGACTTATACCCATTTTGTCCCGAAACAGGCTAAAACCGAGAAAACATTAATTCGAAGCAGTAAACAGTTTTGTTACTGTTTATAGGGTCAATATATGTAACAATCCATTGCATTTGACTAATTATAAGAGTTCAGGTTGAATTTGGAATGTTTAGACAACACTTATACCCATTTAGTCCCAAAACAGGCTAAAACTGAGAAAACATTGATTCAAAGCTGTAAACAGCTTTGTTACTGTTTCTAGGGTTAGAATGTATAATAATCCAATGCAATTGACTAATTATAAGAGTTCGGGTTGAATGTGAAGTGTTTAGACAACAATTATACCCATTTTGTCCCGAAACAAGCTATAACCGTGAAAACATTGATTTGAAGTAGTAAACAGCTTTGTTACTGTTTCTAGGGTCAGAATGTGTGACAATCCGATGCATTTGACTAATTGTAAGAGTTTGGGATGAATTTGAAGTGTTTAGACAACAATTATACCCATTTTATCCCGAAACAAGCTAAAACAAAGAAAACATTGATTTGAAGTAGTAAACAGCTTTGTTACTGTTTCTAGGGTCAGAATGTATAATAATCCAATGCAATTGACTAATTATAAGAGTTCGGGTTGAATTTGAAGTGTTTAGACAACAATTATACCCATTTTGTCCCTAAACAAGCTATAACCGTGAAAACATTGATTTGAAGTAGTAAACAGCTTTGTTACTGTTTATAGGGTCAAAAGATGTAGCAATCCAATGCATTTGACTAATTATAAGAGTTCGGGTTGAATTTGGAGTGTTTAGACAAGACTTATACCCATTTTGTCCCGAAACAGGCTAAAACCGAGAAAACATTAATTCGAAGCAGTAAACAGTTTTGTTACTGTTTATAGGGTCAATATATGTAACAATCCATTGCATTTGACTAATTATAAGAGTTCAGGTTGAATTTGGAATGTTTAGACAACACTTATACTCATTTAGTCCCAAAACAGGCTAAAACTGAGAAAACATTGATTCAAAGCTGTAAACAGCTTTGTTACTGTTTCTAGGGTTAGAATGTATAATAATCCAATGCAATTGACTAATTATAAGAGTTCGGGTTGAATGTGAAGTGTTTAGACAACAATTATACCCATTTTGTCCCGAAACAAGCTATAACCGTGAAAACATTGATTTGAAGTAGTAAACAGCTTTGTTACTGTTTCTAGGGTCAGAATGTGTGACAATCCGATGCATTTGACTAATTGTAAGAGTTTGGGATGAATTTGAAGTGTTTAGACAACAATTATACCCATTTTATCCCGAAACAAGCTAAAACAAAGAAAACATTGATTTGAAGTTGTAAACAGCTTTGTTACTGTTTCTAGGGTCAGAATGTATAATAATCCAATGCAATTGACTAATTATAAGAGTTCGGGTTGAATTTGAAGTGTTTAGACAACAATTATACCCATTTTGTCCCTAAACAAGCTATAACCGTGAAAAAATTGATTTGAAGTAGTAAACAGCTTTGTTACTGTTTCTAGGGTCAGAATGTGTGACAATCTAATTCATTTGACTAATTGTAAGAGTTTGGGATGAATTTGAAATGTTTAGACAACACTTAAACTTGTTTTATCCCAAAACAAGCTGAAGCCGAGAAAACAGGCTAAAACCAAAAAAACATTGATTCGAAGCAGTGAACAGTTTTGTTACTGTTTATAGGGTCAATATACGTAACAATCCAATGCATTTCACTAATTATAAGAGTTCAGGTTGAATTTGGAGTGTTTAGACAACACTTATACCCATTTTGTCCTAAAACAGGCTAAAACTGAGAAAACATTGATTCAAAGCTGTAAACAGCTTTGTTACTGTTTCTAGGGTCAGAATGTATAATAATCCAAAGCAATTGACTAATTATAAGAGTTCGGGTTGAATTTGAAGTGTTTAGACAACAATTATACCCATATTGTCCCGAAACAGGCTAAAACAGAGAAAACATTGATTTGAAGCAGTAAACAGCTTTTTTACTGTTTCTAGGGTCAGAATGTGTGACAATCGAATGCATTTGAATAATTGTAAGAGTTTGGGATGAATTTGAAGTGTTTAGACAACACTTAAACCTCTTTTATCCCAAAACAAGCTTAAGCCGAGAAAACATGCTAAAACCGAGAAAACATTGATTCGAAGCAGTAAACAGTTTTGTTACTGTTTATAGGGTCAATATATGTAACGATCCAATGCATTTGACTAATTATAAGAGTTCGAGTTGAATTTGGAATGTTTAGACAACACTTATACCCATTTTGTCCCGAAACAGGCTAAAACCGAGAAAACATTGATTCGAAGCAGTAAACAGCTTTGTTACTGTTTATAGGTTCAAAATATGTTGCAATCCAATGCATTTGACTAATTATAAGAGTTCGGGTTGAATTTGGAGTGTTCAGACAACACTTATACCAATTTTGTCCCGAAACAGGTTAAAACCGAGAAAAAATTAATTCGAAGCAGTAAATAGTTTTGTTACTGTTGATAGTGTCAAAATATGTAACAATCCAATGCATTTGACTAATTATAGGAGTTTGGGTTGAATTTGGAGTGTTTAGACAACACTTATACCCATTTTGTCCCGAAACAGGCTAAAACCGAGAAAACATTGATTCGAAGCAGTAAACAGCTTTGTTACTGTTTATAGGGTCAAAAGATGTAGCAATCCAATGCATTTGACTAATTATAAGAGTTCGGGTTGAATTTGGAGTGTTTAGACAAGACTTATACCCATTTTGTCCCGAAACAGGCTAAAACCGAGAAAACATTAATTCGAAGCAGTAAACAGTTTTGTTACTGTTGATAGTGTCAAAATATGTAACAATCCAATGCATTTGACTAATTATAGGAGTTCGGGTTGAATTTGGAGTGTTTAGACAACACTTATACCCATTTTGTCCCGAAACAGGCTAAAACCGAGAAAACATTGATTCGAAGCAGTAAACAGCTTTGTTACTGTTTCTAGGGTCAAAAGATGTAGCAATCCAATGCATTTGACTAATTATAAGAGTTCGGGTTGAATTTGGAGTGTTTAGACAAGACTTATACCCATTTTGTCCCGAAACAGGCTAAAACCGAGAAAACATTAATTCGAAGCAGTAAACAGTTTTGATACTGTTTATAGGGTCAATATATGTAACAATCCATTGCATTTGACTAATTATAAGAGTTCAGGTTGAATTTGGAATGTTTAGACAACACTTATACCCATTTAGTCCCAAAACAGGCTAAAACTGAGAAAACATTGATTCAAAGCTGTAAACAGCTTTGTTACTGTTTCTAGGGTTAGAATGTATAATAATCCAATGCAATTGACTAATTATAAGAGTTCGGGTTGAATGTGAAGTGTTTAGACAACAATTATACCCATTTTGTCCCGAAACAAGCTATAACCGTGAAAACATTGATTTGAAGTAGTAAACAGCTTTGTTACTGTTTCTAGGGTCAGAATGTGTGACAATCCGATGCATTTGACTAATTGTAAGAGTTTGGGATGAATTTGAAGTGTTTAGACAACAATTATACCCATTTTATCCCGAAACAAGCTAAAACAAAGAAAACATTGATTTGAAGTAGTAAACAGCTTTGTTACTGTTTCTAGGGTCAGAATGTATAATAATCCAATGCAATTGACTAATTATAAGAGTTCGGGTTGAATTTGAAGTGTTTAGAGAACAATTATACCCATTTTGTCCCTAAACAAGCTATAACCGTGAAAACATTGATTTGAAGTAGTAAACAGCTTTGTTACTGTTTATAGGGTCAAAAGATGTAGCAATCCAATGCATTTGACTAATTATAAGAGTTCGGGTTGAATTTGGAGTGTTTAGACAAGACTTATACCCATTTTGTCCCGAAAGAGGCTAAAACCGAGAAAACATTAATTCGAAGCAGTAAACAGTTTTGTTACTGTTTATAGGGTCAATATATGTAACAATCCATTGCATTTGACTAATTATAAGAGTTCAGGTTGAATTTGGAATGTTTAGACAACACTTATACCCATTTAGTCCCAAAACAGGCTAAAACTGAGAAAACATTGATTCAAAGCTGTAAACAGCTTTGTTACTGTTTCTAGGGTTAGAATGTATAATAATCCAATGCAATTGACTAATTATAAGAGTTCGGGTTGAATGTGAAGTGTTTAGACAACAATTATACCCATTTTGTCCCGAAACAAGCTATAACCGTGAAAACATTGATTTGAAGTAGTAAACAGTTTTGTTACTGTTTCTAGGGTCAGAATGTGTGACAATCCGATGCATTTGACTAATTGTAAGAGTTTGGGATGAATTTGAAGTGTTTAGACAACAATTATACCCATTTTATCCCGAAACAAGCTAAAACAAAGAAAACATTGATTTGAAGTAGTAAACAGCTTTGTTACTGTTTCTAGGGTCAGAATGTATAATAATCCAATGCAATTGACTAATTATAAGAGTTCGGGTTGAATTTGAAGTGTTTAGACAACAATTATACCCATTTTGTCCCTAAACAAGCTATAACCGTGAAAACATTGATTTGAAGTAGTAAACAGCTTTGTTACTGTTTATAGGGTCAAAAGATGTAGCAATCCAATGCATTTGACTAATTATAAGAGTTCGGGTTGAATTTGGAGTGTTTAGACAAGACTTATACCCATTTTGTCCCGAAACAGGCTAAAACAGAGAAAACATTAATTCGAAGCAGTAAACAGTTTTGTTACTGTTGATAGTGTCAAAATATGTAACAATCCAATGCATTTGACTAATTATAGGAGTTCGGGTTGAATTTGGAGTGTTTAGACAACACTTATACCCATTTTGTCCCGAAACAGGCTAAAACCGAGAAAACATTGATTCGATGCAGTAAACAGCTTTGTTACTGTTTATAGGGTCAAAAGATGTAGCAATCCAATGTATTTGACTAATTATAAGAGTTCGGGTTGAATTTGGAGTGTTTAGACAATACTTATACCCATTTTGTCCCGAAACAGGCTAAAACCGAGAAAACATTAATTCGAAGCAGTAAACAGTTTTGTTACTGTTTATAGGGTCAATATATGTAACAATCCATTGCATTTGACTAATTATAAGAGTTCAGGTTGAATTTGGAATGTTTAGACAACACTTATACCCATTTAGTCCCAAAACAGGCTAAAACTGAGAAAACATTGATTCAAAGCTGTAAACAGCTTTGTTACTGTTTCTAGGGTTAGAATGTATAATAATCCAATGCAATTGACTAATTATAAGAGTTCGGGTTGAATGTGAAGTGTTTAGACAACAATTATACCCATTTTGTCCCGAAACAAGCTATAACCGTGAAAACATTGATTTGAAGTAGTAAACAGCTTTGTTACTGTTTCTAGGGTCAGAATGTGTGACAATCCGATGCATTTGACTAATTGTAAGAGTTTGGGATGAATTTGAAGTGTTTAGACAACAATTATACCCATTTTATCCCGAAACAAGCTAAAACAAAGAAAACATTGATTTGAAGTAGTAAACAGCTTTGTTACTGTTTCTAGGGTCAGAATGTATAATAATCCAATGCAATTGACTAATTATAAGAGTTCGGGTTGAATTTGGAGTGTTTAGACAACAATTATACCCATTTTGTCCCGAAACAGGCTAAAACCGAGAAAACATTAATTCGAAGCAGTAAACAGTTTTGTTACTGTTTATAGGGTCAATATATGTAACAATCCATTGCATTTGACTAATTATAAGAGTTCAGGTTGAATTTGGAATGTTTAGACAACACTTATACCCATTTAGTCCCAAAACAGGCTAAAACTGAGAAAACATTGATTCAAAGCTGTAAACAGCTTTGTTACTGTTTCTAGGGTTAGAATGTATAATAATCCAATGCAATTGACTAATTATAAGAGTTCGATTGAATGTGAAGTGTTTAGACAACAATTATACCCATTTTGTCCCGAAACAAGCTATAACCGTGAAAACATTGATTTGAAGTAGTAAACAGCTTTGTTACTGTTTCTAGGGTCAGAATGTGTGACAATCCGATGCATTTGACTAATTGTAAGAGTTTGGGATGAATTTGAAGTGTTTAGACAACAATTATACCCATTTTATCCCGAAACAAGCTAAAACAAAGAAAACATTGATTTGAAGTAGTAAACAGCTTTGTTACTGTTTCTAGGGTCAGAATGTATAATAATCCAATGCAATTGACTAATTATAAGAGTTCGGGTTGAATTTGAAGTGTTTAGACAACAATTATACCCATTTTGTCCCTAAACAAGCTATAACCGTGAAAACATTGATTTGAAGTAGTAAACAGCTTTGTTACTGTTTATAGGGTCAAAAGATGTAGCAATCCAATGCATTTGACTAATTATAAGAGTTCGGGTTGAATTTGGAGTGTTTAGACAAGACTTATACCCATTTTGTCCCGAAACAGGCTAAAACCGAGAAAACATTAATTCGAAGCAGTAAACAGTTTTGTTACTGTTTATAGGGTCAATATATGTAACAATCCATTGCATTTGACTAATTATAAGAGTTCAGGTTGAATTTGGAATGTTTAGACAACACTTATACTCATTTAGTCCCAAAACAGGCTAAAACTGAGAAAACATTGATTCAAAGCTGTAAACAGCTTTGTTACTGTTTCTAGGGTTAGAATGTATAATAATCCAATGCAATTGACTAATTATAAGAGTTCGGGTTGAATGTGAAGTGTTTAGACAACAATTATACCCATTTTGTCCCGAAACAAGCTATAACCGTGAAAACATTGATTTGAAGTAGTAAACAGCTTTGTTACTGTTTCTAGGGTCAGAATGTGTGACAATCCGATGCATTTGACTAATTGTAAGAGTTTGGGATGAATTTGAAGTGTTTAGACAACAATTATACCCATTTTATCCCGAAACAAGCTAAAACAAAGAAAACATTGATTTGAAGTTGTAAACAGCTTTGTTACTGTTTCTAGGGTCAGAATGTATAATAATCCAATGCAATTGACTAATTATAAGAGTTCGGGTTGAATTTGAAGTGTTTAGACAACAATTATACCCATTTTGTCCCTAAACAAGCTATAACCGTGAAAAAATTGATTTGAAGTAGTAAACAGCTTTGTTACTGTTTCTAGGGTCAGAATGTGTGACAATCTAATTCATTTGACTAATTGTAAGAGTTTGGGATGAATTTGAAATGTTTAGACAACACTTAAACTTGTTTTATCCCAAAACAAGCTGAAGCCGAGAAAACAGGCTAAAACCAAAAAAACATTGATTCGAAGCAGTGAACAGTTTTGTTACTGTTTATAGGGTCAATATACGTAACAATCCAATGCATTTCACTAATTATAAGAGTTCAGGTTGAATTTGGAGTGTTTAGACAACACTTATACCCATTTTGTCCTAAAACAGGCTAAAACTGAGAAAACATTGATTCAAAGCTGTAAACAGCTTTGTTACTGTTTCTAGGGTCAGAATGTATAATAATCCAAAGCAATTGACTAATTATAAGAGTTCGGGTTGAATTTGAAGTGTTTAGACAACAATTATACCCATATTGTCCCGAAACAGGCTAAAACAGAGAAAACATTGATTTGAAGCAGTAAACAGCTTTTTTACTGTTTCTAGGGTCAGAATGTGTGACAATCGAATGCATTTGAATAATTGTAAGAGTTTGGGATGAATTTGAAGTGTTTAGACAACACTTAAACCTCTTTTATCCCAAAACAAGCTTAAGCCGAGAAAACATGCTAAAACCGAGAAAACATTGATTCGAAGCAGTAAACAGTTTTGTTACTGTTTATAGGGTCAATATATGTAACGATCCAATGCATTTGACTAATTATAAGAGTTCGAGTTGAATTTGGAATGTTTAGACAACACTTATACCCATTTTGTCCCGAAACAGGCTAAAACTGAGAAAACATTGATTCGAAGCAGTAAACAGCTTTGTTACTGTTTATAGGTTCAAAATATGTTGCAATCCAATGCATTTGACTAATTATAAGAGTTCGGGTTGAATTTGGAGTGTTCAGACGACACTTATACCAATTTTGTCCCGAAACAGGTTAAAACCGAGAAAAAATTAATTCGAAGCAGTAAATAGTTTTGTTACTGTTGATAGTGTCAAAATATGTAACAATCCAATGCATTTGACTAATTATAGGAGTTTGGGTTGAATTTGGAGTGTTTAGACAACACTTATACCCATTTTGTCCCGAAACAGGCTAAAACCGAGAAAACATTGATTCGAAGCAGTAAACAGCTTTGTTACTGTTTATAGGGTCAAAAGATGTAGCAATCCAATGCATTTGACTAATTATAAGAGTTCGGGTTGAATTTGGAGTGTTTAGACAAGACTTATACCCATTTTGTCCCGAAACAGGCTAAAACCGAGAAAACATTAATTCGAAGCAGTAAACAGTTTTGTTACTGTTGATAGTGTCAAAATATGTAACAATCCAATGCATTTGACTAATTATAGGAGTTCGGGTTGAATTTGGAGTGTTTAGACAACACTTATACCCATTTTGTCCCGAAACAGGCTAAAACCGAGAAAACATTGATTCGAAGCAGTAAACAGCTTTGTTACTGTTTCTAGGGTCAAAAGATGTAGCAATCCAATGCATTTGACTAATTATAAGAGTTCGGGTTGAATTTGGAGTGTTTAGACAAGACTTATACCCATTTTGTCCCGAAACAGGCTAAAACCGAGAAAACATTAATTCGAAGCAGTAAACAGTTTTGATACTGTTTATAGGGTCAATATATGTAACAATCCATTGCATTTGACTAATTATAAGAGTTCAGGTTGAATTTGGAATGTTTAGACAACACTTATACCCATTTAGTCCCAAAACAGGCTAAAACTGAGAAAACATTGATTCAAAGCTGTAAACAGCTTTGTTACTGTTTCTAGGGTTAGAATGTATAATAATCCAATGCAATTGACTAATTATAAGAGTTCGGGTTGAATGTGAAGTGTTTAGACAACAATTATACCCATTTTGTCCCGAAACAAGCTATAACCGTGAAAACATTGATTTGAAGTAGTAAACAGCTTTGTTACTGTTTCTAGGGTCAGAATGTGTGACAATCCGATGCATTTGACTAATTGTAAGAGTTTGGGATGAATTTGAAGTGTTTAGACAACAATTATACCCATTTTATCCCGAAACAAGCTAAAACAAAGAAAACATTGATTTGAAGTAGTAAACAGCTTTGTTACTGTTTCTAGGGTCAGAATGTATAATAATCCAATGCAATTGACTAATTATAAGAGTTCGGGTTGAATTTGAAGTGTTTAGACAACAATTATACCCATTTTGTCCCTAAACAAGCTATAACCGTGAAAACATTGATTTGAAGTAGTAAACAGCTTTGTTACTGTTTATAGGGTCAAAAGATGTAGCAATCCAATGCATTTGACTAATTATAAGAGTTCGGGTTGAATTTGGAGTGTTTAGACAAGACTTATACCCATTTTGTCCCGAAAGAGGCTAAAACCGAGAAAACATTAATTCGAAGCAGTAAACAGTTTTGTTACTGTTTATAGGGTCAATATATGTAACAATCCATTGCATTTGACTAATTATAAGAGTTCAGGTTGAATTTGGAATGTTTAGACAACACTTATACCCATTTAGTCCCAAAACAGGCTAAAACTGAGAAAACATTGATTCAAAGCTGTAAACAGCTTTGTTACTGTTTCTAGGGTTAGAATGTATAATAATCCAATGCAATTGACTAATTATAAGAGTTCGGGTTGAATGTGAAGTGTTTAGACAACAATTATACCCATTTTGTCCCGAAACAAGCTATAACCGTGAAAACATTGATTTGAAGTAGTAAACAGTTTTGTTACTGTTTCTAGGGTCAGAATGTGTGACAATCCGATGCATTTGACTAATTGTAAGAGTTTGGGATGAATTTGAAGTGTTTAGACAACAATTATACCCATTTTATCCCGAAACAAGCTAAAACAAAGAAAACATTGATTTGAAGTAGTAAACAGCTTTGTTACTGTTTCTAGGGTCAGAATGTATAATAATCCAATGCAATTGACTAATTATAAGAGTTCGGGTTGAATTTGAAGTGTTTAGACAACAATTATACCCATTTTGTCCCTAAACAAGCTATAACCGTGAAAACATTGATTTGAAGTAGTAAACAGCTTTGTTACTGTTTATAGGGTCAAAAGATGTAGCAATCCAATGCATTTGACTAATTATAAGAGTTCGGGTTGAATTTGGAGTGTTTAGACAAGACTTATACCCATTTTGTCCCGAAACAGGCTAAAACAGAGAAAACATTAATTCGAAGCAGTAAACAGTTTTGTTACTGTTGATAGTGTCAAAATATGTAACAATCCAATGCATTTGACTAATTATAGGAGTTCGGGTTGAATTTGGAGTGTTTAGACAACACTTATACCCATTTTGTCCCGAAACAGGCTAAAACCGAGAAAACATTGATTCGATGCAGTAAACAGCTTTGTTACTGTTTATAGGGTCAAAAGATGTAGCAATCCAATGTATTTGACTAATTATAAGAGTTCGGGTTGAATTTGGAGTGTTTAGACAATACTTATACCCATTTTGTCCCGAAACAGGCTAAAACCGAGAAAACATTAATTCGAAGCAGTAAACAGTTTTGTTACTGTTTATAGGGTCAATATATGTAACAATCCATTGCATTTGACTAATTATAAGAGTTCAGGTTGAATTTGGAATGTTTAGACAACACTTATACCCATTTAGTCCCAAAACAGGCTAAAACTGAGAAAACATTGATTCAAAGCTGTAAACAGCTTTGTTACTGTTTCTAGGGTTAGAATGTATAATAATCCAATGCAATTGACTAATTATAAGAGTTCGGGTTGAATGTGAAGTGTTTAGACAACAATTATACCCATTTTGTCCCGAAACAAGCTATAACCGTGAAAACATTGATTTGAAGTAGTAAACAGCTTTGTTACTGTTTCTAGGGTCAGAATGTGTGACAATCCGATGCATTTGACTAATTGTAAGAGTTTGGGATGAATTTGAAGTGTTTAGACAACAATTATACCCATTTTATCCCGAAACAAGCTAAAACAAAGAAAACATTGATTTGAAGTAGTAAACAGCTTTGTTACTGTTTCTAGGGTCAGAATGTATAATAATCCAATGCAATTGACTAATTATAAGAGTTCGGGTTGAATTTGAAGTGTTTAGACAACAATTATACCCATTTTGTCCCTAAACAAGCTATAACCGTGAAAACATTGATTTGAAGTAGTAAACAGCTTTGTTACTGTTTATAGGGTCAAAAGATGTAGCAATCCAATGCATTTGACTAATTATAAGAGTTCGGGTTGAATTTGGAGTGTTTAGACAAGACTTATACCCATTTTGTCCCGAAACAGGCTAAAACCGAGAAAACATTAATTCGAAGCAGTAAACAGTTTTGTTACTGTTTATAGGGTCAATATATGTAACAATCCATTGCATTTGACTAATTATAAGAGTTCAGGTTGAATTTGGAATGTTTAGACAACACTTATACCCATTTAGTCCCAAAACAGGCTAAAACTGAGAAAACATTGATTCAAAGCTGTAAACAGCTTTGTTACTGTTTCTAGGGTTAGAATGTATAATAATCCAATGCAATTGACTAATTATAAGAGTTCGGGTTGAATGTGAAGTGTTTAGACAACAATTATACCCATTTTGTCCCGAAACAAGCTATAACCGTGAAAACATTGATTTGAAGTAGTAAACAGCTTTGTTACTGTTTCTAGGGTCAGAATGTGTGACAATCCGATGCATTTGACTAATTGTAAGAGTTTGGGATGAATTTGAAGTGTTTAGACAACAATTATACCCATTTTATCCCGAAACAAGCTAAAACAAAGAAAACATTGATTTGAAGTAGTAAACAGCTTTGTTACTGTTTCTAGGGTCAGAATGTATAATAATCCAATGCAATTGACTAATTATAAGAGTTCGGGTTGAATTTGAAGTGTTTAGACAACAATTATACCCATATTGTCCCGAAACAGGCTAAAACAGAGAAAACATTGATTTGAAGCAGTAAACAGCTTTTTTACTGTTTCTAGGGTCAGAATGTGTGACAATCGAATGCATTTGAATATTTGTAAGAGTTTGGGATGAATTTGAAGTGTTTAGACAACACTTAAACCTCTTTTATCCCAAAACAAGCTTAAGCCGAGAAAACATGCTAAAACCGAGAAAACATTGATTCGAAGCAGTAAACAGTTTTGTTACTGTTTATAGGGTCAATATATGTAACGATCCAATGCATTTGACTAATTATAAGAGTTCGAGTTGAATTTGGAATGTTTAGACAACACTTATACCCATTTTGTCCCGAAACAGGCTAAAACCGAGAAAACATTGATTCGAAGCAGTAAACAGCTTTGTTACTGTTTATAGGTTCAAAATATGTTGCAATCCAATGCATTTGACTAATTATAAGAGTTCGGGTTGAATTTGGAGTGTTCAGACAACACTTATACCAATTTTGTCCCGAAACAGGTTAAAACCGAGAAAAAATTAATTCGAAGCAGTAAATAGTTTTGTTACTGTTGATAGTGTCAAAATATGTAACAATCCAATGCATTTCACTAATTATAGGAGTTCGGGTTGAATTTGGAGTGTTTAGACAACACTTATACCCATTTTGTCCCGAAACAGGCTAAAACCGAGAAAACATTGATTCGAAGCAGTAAACAGCTTTGTTACTGTTTATAGGGTCAAAAGATGTAGCAATCCAATGCATTTGACTAATTATAAGAGTTCGGGTTGAATTTGGAGTGTTTAGACAAGACTTATACCCATTTTGTCCCGAAACAGGCTAAAACCGAGAAAACATTAATTCGAAGCAGTAAACAGTATTGTTACTGTTGATAGTGTCAAAATATGTAACAATCCAATGCATTTGACTAATTATAGGAGTTCGGGTTGAATTTGGAGTGTTTAGACAACACTTATACCCATTTTGTCCCGAAACAGGCTAAAACCGAGAAAACATTGATTCGAAGCAGTAAACAGCTTTGTTACTGTTTCTAGGGTCAAAAGATGTAGCAATCCAATGCATTTGACTAATTATAAGAGTTCGGGTTGAATTTGGAGTGTTTAGACAAGACTTATACCCATTTTGTCCCGAAACAGGCTAAAACCGAGAAAACATTAATTCGAAGCAGTAAACAGTTTTGTTACTGTTTATAGGGTCAATATATGTAACAATCCATTGCATTTGACTAATTATAAGAGTTCAGGTTGAATTTGGAATGTTTAGACAACACTTATACCCATTTAGTCCCAAAACAGGCTAAAACTGAGAAAACATTGATTCAAAGCTGTAAACAGCTTTGTTACTGTTTCTAGGGTTAGAATGTATAATAATCCAATGCAATTGACTAATTATAAGAGTTCGGGTTGAATGTGAAGTGTTTAGACAACAATTATACCCATTTTGTCCCGAAACAAGCTATAACCGTGAAAACATTGATTTGAAGTAGTAAACAGCTTTGTTACTGTTTCTAGGGTCAGAATGTGTGACAATCCGATGCATTTGACTAATTGTAAGAGTTTGGGATGAATTTGAAGTGTTTAGACAACAATTATACCCATTTTATCCCGAAACAAGCTAAAACAAAGAAAACATTGATTTGAAGTAGTAAACAGCTTTGTTACTGTTTCTAGGGTCAGAATGTATAATAATCCAATGCAATTGACTAATTATAAGAGTTCGGGTTGAATTTGAAGTGTTTAGACAACAATTATACCCATTTTGTCCCTAAACAAGCTATAACCGTGAAAACATTGATTTGAAGTAGTAAACAGCTTTGTTACTGTTTATAGGGTCAAAAGATGTAGCAATCCAATGCATTTGACTAATTATAAGAGTTCGGGTTGAATTTGGAGTGTTTAGACAAGACTTATACCCATTTTGTCCCGAAACAGGCTAAAACCGAGAAAACATTAATTCGAAGCAGTAAACAGTTTTGTTACTGTTTATAGGGTCAATATATGTAACTATCCATTGCATTTGACTAATTATAAGAGTTCAGGTTGAATTTGGAATGTTTAGACAACACTTATACCCATTTAGTCCCAAAACAGGCTAAAACTGAGAAAACATTGATTCAAAGCTGTAAACAGCTTTGTTACTGTTTCTAGGGTTAGAATGTATAATAATCCAATGCAATTGACTAATTATAAGAGTTCGGGTTGAATGTGAAGTGTTTAGACAACAATTATACCCATTTTGTCCCGAAACATGCTATAACCGTGAAAACATTGATTTGAAGTAGTAAACAGCTTTGTTACTGTTTCTAGGGTCAGAATGTGTGACAATCCGATGCATTTGACTAATTGTAAGAGTTTGGGATGAATTTGAAGTGTTTAGACAACAATTATACCCATTTTATCCCGAAACAAGCTAAAACAAAGAAAACATTGATTTGAAGTAGTAAACAGTTTTGTTACTGTTTCTAGGGTCAGAATGTATAATAATCCAATGCAATTGACTAATTATAAGAGTTCGGGTTGAATTTGAAGTGTTTAGACAACAATTATACCCATTTTGTCCCTAAACAAGCTATAACCGTGAAAACATTGATTTGAAGTAGTAAACAGCTTTGTTACTGTTTATAGGGTCAAAAGATGTAGCAATCCAATGCATTTGACTAATTATAAGAGTTCGGGTTGAATTTGGAGTGTTTCGACAAGACTTATACCCATTTTGTCCCGAAACAGGCTAAAACCGAGAAAACATTAATTCGAAGCAGTAAACAGTTTTGTTACTGTTTATAGGGTCAATATATGTAACAATCCATTGCATTTGACTAATTATAAGAGTTCAGGTTGAATTTGGAATGTTTAGACAACACTTATACCCATTTAGTCCCAAAACAGGCTAAAACTGAGAAAACATTGATTCAAAGCTGTAAACAGCTTTGTTACTGTTTCTAGGGTTAGAATGTATAATAATCCAATGCAATTGACTAATTATAAGAGTTCGGGTTGAATGTGAAGTGTTTAGACAACAATTATACCCATTTTGTCCCGAAACAAGCTATAACCGTGAAAACATTGATTTGAAGTAGTAAACAGCTTTGTTACTGTTTCTAGGGTCAGAATGTGTGACAATCCGATGCATTTGACTAATTGTAAGAGTTTGGGATGAATTTGAAGTGTTTAGACAACAATTATACCCATTTTATCCCGAAACAAGCTAAAACAAAGAAAACATTGATTTGAAGTAGTAAACAGCTTTGTTACTGTTTCTAGGGTCAGAATGTATAATAATCCAATGCAATTGACTAATTATAAGAGTTCGGGTTGAATTTGAAGTGTTTAGACAACAATTATACCCATTTTGTCCCTAAACAAGCTATAACCGTGAAAACATTGATTTGAAGTAGTAAACAGCTTTGTTACTGTTTATAGGGTCAAAAGATGTAGCAATCCAATGCATTTGACTAATTATAAGAGTTCGGGTTGAATTTGAAGTGTTTAGACAACAATTATACCCATTTTGTCCCTAAACAAGCTATAACCGTGAAAACATTGATTTGAAGTAGTAAACAGCTTTGTTACTGTTTATAGGGTCAAAAGATGTAGCAATCCAATGCATTTGACTAATTATAAGAGTTCGGGTTGAATTTGGAGTGTTTAGACAAGACTTATACCCATTTTGTCCCGAAACAGGCTAAAACAGAGAAAATATTAATTCGAAGCAGTAAACAGTTTTGTTACTGTTGATAGTGTCAAAATATGTAACAATCCAATGCATTTGACTAATTATAGGAGTTCGGGTTGAATTTGGAGTGTTTAGACAACACTTATACCCATTTTGTCCCGAAACAGGCTAAAACCGAGAAAACATTGATTCGATGCAGTAAACAGCTTTGTTACTGTTTATAGGGTCAAAAGATGTAGCAATCCAATGTATTTGACTAATTATAAGAGTTCGGGTTGAATTTGGAGTGTTTAGACAAGACTTATACCCATTTTGTCCCGAAACAGGCTAAAACCGAGAAAACATTAATTCGAAGCAGTAAACAGTTTTGTTACTGTTTATAGGGTCAATATATGTAACGATCCAATGCATTTGACTAATTATAAGAGTTCGAGTTGAATTTGGAATGTTTAGACAACAGTTATACCCATTTAGTCCCAAAACAGGCTAAAACTGAGAAAACATTGATTCAAAGCTGTAAACAGCTTTGTTACTGTTTCTAGGGTTAGAATGTATAATAATCCAATGCAATTGACTAATTATAAGAGTTCGGGTTGAATGTGAAGTGTTTAGACAACAATTATACCCATTTTGTCCCGAAACAAGCTATAACCGTGAAAACATTGATTTGAAGTAGTAAACAGCTTTGTTACTGTTTCTAGGGTCAGAATGTGTGACAATCCGATGCATTTGACTAATTGTAAGAGTTTGGGATGAATTTGAAGTGTTTAGACAACAATTATAACCATTTTATCCCGAAACAAGCTAAAACAAAGAAAACATTGATTTGAAGTAGTAAACAGCTTTGTTACTGTTTCTAGGGTCAGAATGTATAATAATCCAATGCAATTGACTAATTATAAGAGTTCGGGTTGAATTTGAAGTGTTTAGACAACAATTATACCCATTTTGTCCCTAAACAAGCTATAACCGTGAAAACATTGATTTGAAGTAGTAAACAGCTTTGTTACTGTTTATAGGGTCAAAAGATGTAGCAATCCAATGCATTTGACTAATTATAAGAGTTCGGGTTGAATTTGGAGTGTTTAGACAAGACTTATACCCATTTTGTCCCGAAACAGGCTAAAACCGAGAAAACATTAATTCGAAGCAGTAAACAGTTTTGTTACTGTTTATAGGGTCAATATATGTAACAATCCATTGCATTTGACTAATTATAAGAGTTCAGGTTGAATTTGGAATGTTTAGACAACACTTATACCCATTTAGTCCCAAAACAGGCTAAAACTGAGAAAACATTGATTCAAAGCTGTAAACAGCTTTGTTACTGTTTCTAGGGTTAGAATGTATAATAATCCAATGCAATTGACTAATTATAAGAGTTCGGGTTGAATGTGAAGTGTTTAGACAACAATTATACCCATTTTGTCCCGAAACAAGCTATAACCGTGAAAACATTGATTTGAAGTAGTAAACAGCTTTGTTACTGTTTCTAGGGTCAGAATGTGTGACAATCCGATGCATTTGACTAATTGTAAGAGTTTGGGATGAATTTGAAGTGTTTAGACAACAATTATACCCATTTTATCCCGAAACAAGCTAAAACAAAGAAAACATTGATTTGAAGTAGTAAACAGCTTTGTTACTGTTTCTAGGGTCAGAATGTATAATAATCCAATGCAATTGACTAATTATAAGAGTTCGGGTTGAATTTGAAGTGTTTAGACAACAATTATACCCATATTGTCCCGAAACAGGCTAAAACAGAGAAAACATTGATTTGAAGCAGTAAACAGCTTTTTTACTGTTTCTAGGGTCAGAATGTGTGACAATCGAATGCATTTGAATAATTGTAAGAGTTTGGGATGAATTTGAAGTGTTTAGACAACACTTAAACCTCTTTTATCCCAAAACAAGCTTAAGCCGAGAAAACATGCTAAAACCGAGAAAACATTGATTCGAAGCAGTAAACAGTTTTGTTACTGTTTATAGGGTCAATATATGTAACGATCCAATGCATTTGACTAATTATAAGAGTTCGAGTTGAATTTGGAATGTTTAGACAACACTTATACCCATTTTGTCCCGAAACAGGCTAAAACCGAGAAAACATTGATTCGAAGCAGTAAACAGCTTTGTTACTGTTTATAGGTTCAAAATATGTTGCAATCCAATGCATTTGACTAATTATAAGAGTTCGGGTTGAATTTGGAGTGTTCAGACAACACTTATACCAATTTTGTCCCGAAACAGGTTAAAACCGAGAAAAAATTAATTCGAAGCAGTAAATAGTTTTGTTACTGTTGATAGTGTCAAAATATGTAACAATCCAATGCATTTGACTAATTATAGGAGTTCGGGTTGAATTTGGAGTGTTTAGACAACACTTATACCCATTTTGTCCCGAAACAGGCTAAAACCGCGAAAACATTGATTCGAAGCAGTAAACAGCTTTGTTACTGTTTATAGGGTCAAAAGATGTAGCAATCCAATGCATTTGACTAATTATAAGAGTTCGGGTTGAATTTGGAGTGTTTAGACAAGACTTATACCCATTTTGTCCCGAAACAGGCTAAAACCGAGAAAACATTAATTCGAAGCAGTAAACAGTTTTGTTACTGTTGATAGTGTCAAAATATGTAACAATCCAATGCATTTGACTAATTATAGGAGTTCGGGTTGAATTTGGAGTGTTTAGACAACACTTATACCCATTTTGTCCCGAAACAGGCTAAAACCGAGAAAACATTGATTCGAAGCAGTAAACAGCTTTGTTACTGTTTCTAGGGTCAAAAGATGTAGCAATCCAATGCATTTGACTAATTATAAGAGTTCGGGTTGAATTTGGAGTGTTTAGACAAGACTTATACCCATTTTGTCCCGAAACAGGCTAAAACCGAGAAAACATTAATTCGAAGCAGTAAACAGTTTTGTTACTGTTTATAGGGTCAATATATGTAACAATCCATTGCATTTGACTAATTATAAGAGTTCAGGTTGAATTTGGAATGTTTAGACAACACTTATACCCATTTAGTCCCAAAACAGGCTAAAACTGAGAAAACATTGATTCAAAGCTGTAAACAGCTTTGTTACTGTTTCTAGGGTTAGAATGTATAATAATACAATGCAATTGACTAATTATAAGAGTTCGGGTTGAATGTGAAGTGTTTAGACAACAATTATACCCATTTTGTCCCGAAACAAGCTATAACCGTGAAAACATTGATTTGAAATAGTAAACAGCTTTGTTACTGTTTCTAGGGTCAGAATGTGTGACAATCCGATGCATTTGACTAATTGTAAGAGTTTGGGATGAATTTGAAGTGTTTAGACAACAATTATACCCATTTTATCCCGAAACAAGCTAAAACAAAGAAAACATTGATTTGAAGTAGTAAACAGCTTTGTTACTGTTTCTAGGGTCAGAATGTATAATAATCCAATGCAATTGACTAATTATAAGAGTTCGGGTTGAATTTGAAGTGTTTAGACAACAATTATACCCATTTTGTCCCTAAACAAGCTATAACCGTGAAAACATTGATTTGAAGTAGTAAACAGCTTTGTTACTGTTTATAGGGTCAAAAGATGTAGCAATCCAATGCATTTGACTAATTATAAGAGTTCGGGTTGAATTTGGAGTGTTTAGACAAGACTTATACCCATTTTGTCCCGAAACAGGCTAAAACCGAGAAAACATTAATTCGAAGCAGTAAACAGTTTTGTTACTGTTTATAGGGTCAATATATGTAACAATCCATTGCATTTGACTAATTATAAGAGTTCAGGTTGAATTTGGAATGTTTAGACAACACTTATACCCATTTAGTCCCAAAACAGGCTAAAACTGAGAAAACATTGATTCAAAGCTGTAAACAGCTTTGTTACTGTTTCTAGGGTTAGAATGTATAATAATCCAATGCAATTGACTAATTATAAGAGTTCGGGTTGAATGTGAAGTGTTTAGACAACAATTATACCCATTTTGTCCCGAAACAAGCTATAACCGTGAAAACATTGATTTGAAGTAGTAAACAGCTTTGTTACTGTTTCTAGGGTCAGAATGTGTGACAATCCGATGCATTTGACTAATTGTAAGAGTTTGGGATGAATTTGAAGTGTTTAGACAACAATTATACCCATTTTATCCCGAAACAAGCTAAAACAAAGAAAACATTGATTTGAAGTAGTAAACAGCTTTGTTACTGTTTCTAGGGTCAGAATGTATAATAATCCAATGCAATTGACTAATTATAAGAGTTCGGGTTGAATTTGAAGTGTTTAGAGAACAATTATACCCATATTGTCCCGAAACAGGCTAAAACAGAGAAAACATTGATTTGAAGCAGTAAACAGATTTTTTACTGTTTCTAGGGTCAGAATGTGTGACAATCGAATGCATTTGAATAATTGTAAGAGTTTGGGATGAATTTGAAGTGTTTAGACAACACTTAAACCTCTTTTATCCCAAAACAAGGTTAAGCCGAGAAAACATGCTAAAACCGAGAAAACATTGATTCGAAGCAGTAAACAGTTTTGTTACTGTTTATAGGGTCAATATATGTAACGATCCAATGCATTTGACTAATTATAAGAGTTCGAGTTGAATTTGAAATGTTTAGACAACACTTATACCCATTTTGTCCCGAAACAGGCTAAAACCGAGAAAACATTGATTCGAAGCAGTAAACAGCTTTGTTACTGTTTATAGGTTCAAAATATGTTGCAATCCAATGCATTTGACTAATTATAAGAGTTCGGGTTGAATTTGGAGTGTTCAGACAACACTTATACCAATTTTGTCCCGAAACAGGTTAAAACCGAGAAAAAATTAATTCGAAGCAGTAAATAGTTTTGTTACTGTTGATAGTGTCAAAATATGTAACAATCCAATGCATTTGACTAATTATAGGAGTTCGGGTTGAATTTGGAGTGTTTAGACAACACTTATACCCATTTTGTCCCGAAACAGGCTAAAACCGCGAAAACATTGATTCGAAGCAGTAAACAGCTTTGTTACTGTTTATAGGGTCAAAAGATGTAGCAATCCAATGCATTTGACTAATTATAAGAGTTCGGGTTGAATTTGGAGTGTTTAGACAAGACTTATACCCATTTTGTCCCGAAACAGGCTAAAACCGAGAAAACATTAATTCGAAGCAGTAAACAGTTTTGTTACTGTTGATAGTGTCAAAATATGTAACAATCCAATGCATTTGACTAATTATAGGAGTTCGGGTTGAATTTGGAGTGTTTAGACAACACTTATACCCATTTTGTCCCGAAACAGGCTAAAACCGAGAAAACATTGATTCGAAGCAGTAAACAGCTTTGTTACTGTTTCTAGGGTCAAAAGATGTAGCAATCCAATGCATTTGACTAATTATAAGAGTTCGGGTTGAATTTGGAGTGTTTAGACAAGACTTATACCCATTTTGTCCCGAAACAGGCTAAAACCGAGAAAACATTAATTCGAAGCAGTAAACAGTTTTGTTACTGTTTATAGGGTCAATATATGTAACAATCCATTGCATTTGACTAATTATAAGAGTTCAGGTTGAATTTGGAATGTTTAGACAACACTTATACCCATTTAGTCCCAAAACAGGCTAAAACTGAGAAAACATTGATTCAAAGCTGTAAACAGCTTTGTTACTGTTTCTAGGGTTAGAATGTATAATAATCCAATGCAATTGACTAATTATAAGAGTTCGGGTTGAATGTGAAGTGTTTAGACAACAATTATACCCATTTTGTCCCGAAACAAGCTATAACCGTGAAAACATTGATTTGAAATAGTAAACAGCTTTGTTACTGTTTCTAGGGTCAGAATGTGTGACAATCCGATGCATTTGACTAATTGTAAGAGTTTGGGATGAATTTGAAGTGTTTAGACAACAATTATACCCATTTTATCCCGAAACAAGCTAAAACAAAGAAAACATTGATTTGAAGTAGTAAACAGCTTTGTTACTGTTTCTAGGGTCAGAATGTATAATAATTTAATGCAATTGACTAATTATAAGAGTTCGGGTTGAATTTGAAGTGTTTAGACAACAATTATACCCATTTTGTCCCTAAACAAGCTATAACCGTGAAAACATTGATTTGAAGTAGTAAACAGCTTTGTTACTGTTTATAGGGTCAAAAGATGTAGCAATCCAATGCATTTGACTAATTATAAGAGTTCGGGTTGAATTTGGAGTGTTTAGACAAGACTTATACCCATTTTGTCCCGAAACAGGCTAAAACCGAGAAAACATTAATTCGAAGCAGTAAACAGTTTTGTTACTGTTTATAGGGTCAATATATGTAACAATCCATTGCATTTGACTAATTATAAGAGTTCAGGTTGAATTTGGAATGTTTAGACAACACTTATACCCATTTAGTCCCAAAACAGGCTAAAACTGAGAAAACATTGATTCAAAGCTGTAAACAGCTTTGTTACTGTTTCTAGGGTTAGAATGTATAATAATCCAATGCAATTGACTAATTATAAGAGTTCGGGTTGAATGTGAAGTGTTTAGACAACAATTATACCCATTTTGTCCCGAAACAAGCTATAACCGTGAAAACATTGATTTGAAGTAGTAAACAGCTTTGTTACTGTTTCTAGGGTCAGAATGTGTGACAATCCGATGCATTTGACTAATTGTAAGAGTTTGGGATGAATTTGAAGTGTTTAGACAACAATTATACCCATTTTATCCCGAAACAAGCTAAAACAAAGAAAACATTGATTTGAAGTAGTAAACAGCTTTGTTACTGTTTCTAGGGTCAGAATGTATAATAATCCAATGCAATTGACTAATTATAAGAGTTCGGGTTGAATTTGAAGTGTTTAGACAACAATTATACCCATATTGTCCCGAAACAGGCTAAAACAGAGAAAACATTGATTTGAAGCAGTAAACAGCTTTTTTACTGTTTCTAGGGTCAGAATGTGTGACAATCGAATGCATTTGAATAATTGTAAGAGTTTGGGATGAATTTGAACTGTTTAGACAACACTTAAACCTCTTTTATCCCAAAACAAGCTTAAGCCGAGAAAACATGCTAAAACCGAGAAAACATTGATTCGAAGCAGTAAACAGTTTTGTTACTGTTTATAGGGTCAATATATGTAACGATCCAATGCATTTGACTAATTATAAGAGTTCGAGTTGAATTTGAAATTTTTAGACAACACTTATACCCATTTTGTCCCAAAACAGGCTAAAACCGAGAAAACATTGATTCGAAGCAGTAAACAGCTTTGTTACTGTTTATAGGTTCAAAATATGTTGCAATCCAATGCATTTGACTAATTATAAGAGTTCGGGTTGAATTTGGAGTGTTCAGACAACACTTATACCAATTTTGTCCCGAAACAGGTTAAAACCGAGAAAAAATTAATTCGAAGCAGTAAATAGTTTTGTTACTGTTGATAGTGTCAAAATATGTAACAATCCAATGCATTTGACTAATTATAGGAGTTCGGGTTGAATTTGGAGTGTTTAGACAACACTTATACCCATTTTGTCCCGAAACAGGCTAAAACCGAGAAAACATTGATTCGAAGCAGTAAACAGCTTTGTTACTGTTTATAGGGTCAAAAGATGTAGCAATCCAATGCATTTGACTAATTATAAGAGTTCGGGTTGAATTTGGAGTGTTTAGACAAGACTTATACCCATTTTGTCCCGAAACAGGCTAAAACCGAGAAAACATTAATTCGAAGCAGTAAACAGTTTTGTTACTGTTGATAGTGTCAAAATATGTAGCAATCCAATGCATTTGACTAATTATAGGAGTTCGGGTTGAATTTGGAGTGTTTAGACAACACTTATACCCATTTTGTCCCGAAACAGGCTAAAACCGAGAAAACATTGATTCGAAGCAGTAAACAGCTTTGTTACTGTTTCTAGGGTCAAAAGATGTAGCAATCCAATGCATTTGACTAATTATAAGAGTTCGGGTTGAATTTGGAGTGTTTAGACAAGACTTATACCCATTTTGTCCCGAAACAGGCTAAAACCGAGAAAACATTAATTCGAAGCAGTAAACAGTTTTGTTACTGTTTATAGGGTCAATATATGTAACAATCCATTGCATTTGACTAATTATAAGAGTTCAGGTTGAATTTGGAATGTTTAGACAACACTTATACCCATTTAGTCCCAAAACAGGCTAAAACTGAGAAAACATTGATTCAAAGCTGTAAACAGCTTTGTTACTGTTTCTAGGGTTAGAATGTATAATAATCCAATGCAATTGACTAATTATAAGAGTTCGGGTTGAATGTGAAGTGTTTAGACAACAATTATACCCATTTTGTCCCGAAACAAGCTATAACCGTGAAAACATTGATTTGAAATAGTAAACAGCTTTGTTACTGTTTCTAGGGTCAGAATGTGTGACAATCCGATGCATTTGACTAATTGTAAGAGTTTGGGATGAATTTGAAGTGTTTAGACAACAATTATACCCATTTTATCCCGAAACAAGCTAAAACAAAGAAAACATTGATTTGAAGTAGTAAACAGCTTTGTTACTGTTTCTAGGGTCAGAATGTATAATAATCCAATGCAATTGACTAATTATAAGAGTTCGGGTTGAATTTGAAGTGTTTAGACAACAATTATACCCATTTTGTCCCTAAACAAGCTATAACCGTGAAAACATTGATTTGAAGTAGTAAACAGCTTTGTTACTGTTTATAGGGTCAAAAGATGTAGCAATCCAATGCATTTGACTAATTATAAGAGTTCGGGTTGAATTTGGAGTGTTTAGACAAGACTTATACCCATTTTGTCCCGAAACAGGCTAAAACCGAGAAAACATTAATTCGAAGCAGTAAACAGTTTTGTTACTGTTTATAGGGTCAATATATGTAACAATCCATTGCATTTGACTAATTATAAGAGTTCAGGTTGAATTTGGAATGTTTAGACAACACTTATACCCATTTAGTCCCAAAACAGGCTAAAACTGAGAAAACATTGATTCAAAGCTGTAAACAGCTTTGTTACTGTTTCTAGGGTTAGAATGTATAATAATCCAATGCAATTGACTAATTATAAGAGTTCGGGTGTAATGTGAAGTGTTTAGACAACAATTATACCCATTTTGTCCCTAAACAAGCTATAACCGTGAAAACATTGATTTGAAGTAGTAAACAGCTTTGTTACTGTTTCTAGGGTCAGAATGTGTGACAATCCGATGCATTTGACTAATTGTAAGAGTTTGGGATGAATTTGAAGTGTTTAGACAACACTTATACCCATTTAGTCCCAAAACAGGCTAAAACTGAGAAAACATTGATTCAAAGCTGTAAACAGCTTTGTTACTGTTTCTAGGGTTAGAATGTATAATAATCCAATGCAATTGACTAATTATAAGAGTTCGGGTTGAATGTGAAGTGTTTAGACAACAATTATACCCATTTTGTCCCTAAACAAGCTATAACCGTGAAAACATTGATTTGAAGTAGTAAACAGCTTTGTTACTGTTTATAGGGTCAAAAGATGTAGCAATCCAATGCATTTGACTAATTATAAGAGTTCGGGTTGAATTTGGAGTGTTTAGACAAGACTTATACCCATTTTGTCCCGAAACAGGCTAAAACAGAGAAAACATTAATTCGAAGCAGTAAACAGTTTTGTTACTGTTGATAGTGTCAAAATATGTAACAATCCAATGCATTTGACTAATTATAGGAGTTCGGGTTGAATTTGGAGTGTTTAGACAACACTTATACCCATTTTGTCCCGAAACAGGCTAAAACCGAGAAAACATTGATTCGATGCAGTAAACAGCTTTGTTACTGTTTATAGGGTCAAAAGATGTAGCAATCCAATGTATTTGACTAATTATAAGAGTTCGGGTTGAATTTGGAGTGTTTAGACAAGACTTATACCCATTTTGTCCCGAAACAGGCTAAAACCGAGAAAACATTAATTCGAAGCAGTAAACAGTTTTGTTACTGTTTATAGGGTCAATATATGTAACAATCCATTGCATTTGACTAATTATAAGAGTTCAGGTTGAATTTGGAATGTTTAGACAACACTTATACCCATTTAGTCCCAAAACAGGCTAAAACTGAGAAAACATTGATTCAAAGCTGTAAACAGCTTTGTTACTGTTTCTAGGGTTAGAATGTATAATAATCCAATGCAATTGACTAATTATAAGAGTTCGGGTTGAATGTGAAGTGTTTAGACAACAATTATACCCATTTTGTCCCGAAATAAGCTATAACCGTGAAAACATTGATTTGAAGTAGTAAACAGCTTTGTTACTGTTTCTAGGGTCAGAATGTGTGACAATCCGATGCATTTGACTAATTGTAAGAGTTTGGGATGAATTTGAAGTGTTTAGACAACAATTATACCCATTTTATCCCGAAACAAGCTAAAACAAAGAAAACATTGATTTGAAGTAGTAAACAGCTTTGTTACTGTTTCTAGGGTCAGAATGTATAATAATCCAATGCAATTGACTAATTATAAGAGTTCGGGTTGAATTTGAAGTGTTTAGACAACAATTATACCCATTTTGTCCCGAAACAAGCTATAACCGTGAAAACATTGATTTGAAGTAGTAAACAGCTTTGTTACTGTTTCTAGGGTCAGAATGTGTGACAATCCAATGCATTTGACTAATTGTAAGAGTTTGGGATGAATTTGAAATGTTTAGACAACACTTAAACTTGTTTTATCCCAAAACAAGCTGAAGCCGAGAAAACAGGCTAAAACCAAGAAAACATTGATTCGAAGCAGTAAACAGTTTTGTTACTGTATATAGGGTCAATATACGTAACAATCCAATGCATTTCACTAATTATAAGAGTTCAGGTTGAATTTGGAGTGTTTAGACAACACTTATACCCATTTTGTCCCAAAACAGGCTAAAACTGAGAAAACATTGATTCAAAGCAGTAAACAGCTTTGGTACTGTTTCTAGGGTCGGAATGTATAATAATCCAATGCAATTGACTAATTATAAGAGTTCGGGTTGAATTTGAAGTGTTTAGACAACAATTATACCTATTTTGTCCCGAAACAGGCTAAAACCGAGAAAACATTGATTCAAAGCAGTAAACAGCTTTGGTACTGTTTCTAGGGTCAGAATGAATAATAATCCAATGCAATTGACTAATTATAAGAGTTCGGGTTGAATTTGAAGTGTTTAGACAACAATTATACCCATTTTGTCCCGAAACAAGCTATAACCGAGAAAACATTGATTTGAAGTAGTAAACAGCTTTGTTACTGTTTCTAGGGTCAGAATGTATAATAATCCAATGCAATTGACTAATTATAAGAGTTCGGGTTGAATTTGAAGTGTTTAGACAACAATTATACCCATTTTGTCCCGAAACAAGCTATAACCGTGAAAACATTGATTTGAAGTAGTAAACAGCTTTGTTACTGTTTCTAGGGTCAGAATGTGTGACAATCCAATGCATTTGACTAATTGTAAGAGCTTGGGATGAATTTGAAGTGTTTAGACAACAATTATACCCATTTTGTCCCGAAACAAGCTAAAACAAAGAAAACATTGATTTGAAGTAGTAAACAGCTTTGTTACTGTTTTCTAGGGTCAGAATGTGTGACAATCCAATGCATTTGACTAATTGTAAGAGTTTGGGATGAATTTGAAGTGTTTAGACAACAATTATACCCATTTTATCCCGAAACAAGCTAAAACAAAGAAAACATTGATTTGAAGTAGTAAACAGCTTTGTTACTGTTTCTAGGGTCAGTATGTGTGACAATCCAATGCATTTGACTAATTGTAAGAGTTTGGGATGAATTTGAAATGTTTAGACAACACTTAAACTTGTTTTATCCCAAAACAAGCTTAAGCCGAGAAAACAGGCTAAAACTGAGAAAACAATAATTTGAAGCAGTAAACAGTTTTGTTACTGTTTATAGGGTCAATATATGTAACAATCCAATGCATTTGACTAATTATAAGAGTTCAGGTTGAATTTGGAATGTTTAGACAACACTTATACCCATTTAGTCCCAAAACAGGCTAAAACTGAGAAAACATTGATTCAAAGCTGTAAACAGCTTTGGTACTGTTTCTAGGGTCAGAATGAATAATAATCCAATGCAATTGACTAATTATAAGAGTTCGGGTTGAATTTGAAGTGTTTAGACAACAATTATAGCCATTTTGTCCCGAAACAAGCTATAACCGAGAAAACATTGATTTGAAGTAGTAAACAGCTTTGTTACTGTTTCTAGGGTCAAAATGTGTGGCAATCCAATGCATTTGACTAATTGTAAGAGTTTGGGATGAATTTGAAGTGTTTAGACAACAATTATACCCATTTTGTCCCGAAACAAGCTAAAACAAAGAAAACATTGATTTGAAGTAGTAAACAGCTTTGTTACTGTTTCTAGGGTCAGAATGTGTGACAATCCAATGCATTTGACTAATGGTAAGAGTTTGGGATAAATTTGAAATGTTTAGACAATACTTAAACCTCTTTTATCCCAAAACAAGCTTACGCCGAGAAAACAGGCTAAAACCGAGAAAACATTAATTCGAAGCAGTAAACAGTTTTGTTACTGTTTATAGGGTCAATATATGTAACAATCCAATGCATTTGACTAATTATAAGAGTTCAGGTTGAATTTGAAGTGTTTAGACAACACTTATACCCATTTTGTCCCAAAACAGGCTAAAACTGAGAAAACATTGATTCAAAGCAGTAAACAGCTTTGGTACTGTTTCTAGGGTCAGAATGAATAATAATCCAATGCAATTGACTAATTATAAGAGTTCGGGTTGAATTTGAAGTGTTTAGACAACAATTATACCCATTTTGTCCCGAAACAAGCTATAACCGTGAAAACATTGATTTGAAGTAGTAAACAGCTTTTTTACTGTTTCTAGGGTCAGAATGTGTGACAATATGATGCATTTGACTAATTGTAAGAGTTTGGGATGAATTTGAAGTGTTTAGACAACAATTATACCCATTTTATCCCGAAACAAGCTAAAATAAAGAAAACATTGATTTGAAGTAGTAAAAAGCTTTGTTACTGTTTCTAGGGTCAGTATGTGTGACAATCCAATGCATTTGACTAATTGTAAGAGTTTGGCATGAATTTGAAATGTTTAGACAACACTTAAACTTGTTTTATCCTAAAACAAGCTTAAGCCGAGAAAACAGGCTAAAACTGAGAAAACAATAATTTGAAGCAGTAAACAGTTTTGTTACTATTTATAGGGTCAATATATGTAACAATCCAATGCATTTGACTAATTATAAGAGTTCAGGTTGAATTTGGAATGTTTAGACAACACTTATACCCATTTTGTCCCGCAACAAGCTATAACCGAGAAAACATTGATTTGAAGTAGTAAACAGCTTTGTTACTGTTTCTAGGGTCAGAATGTATAATAATCCAATGCAATTGACTAATTATAAGAGTTCGGGTTGAATTTGAAGTGTTTAGACAACAATTATACCCATTTTGTCTCGAAACATGCTAAAACCAAGAAAACATTGATTCAAAGCAGTAAACAGCTTTGCTACTGCTTCTAGGGTCAGAATGTGTGACAATCCAATGCTCTTGACTAATTGTAAGAGTTTTGGATGAATTAGGAGTGTTTAGACAACACTTAAACCTGTTTTATCCCAAAACACGCTTAAACCGAGAAAACAGGCTAAAACTGAGAAAACATTGATTCGAAGCAGTAAACAGCTTTGTTACTAATTCTAGGGTCAGAATGT
This sequence comes from Camelina sativa, assembly GCF_030686135.1. NCBI lineage: Eukaryota > Viridiplantae > Streptophyta > Magnoliopsida > Brassicales > Brassicaceae > Camelina > Camelina sativa. Next base: position 16,667,825 of record NC_141887.1, read on the forward strand.
ATGACAATTGAATGCATTTGAATAATTGTAAGAGTTTGGGATGAATTTGAAGTGTTTAGACAACACTTAAACCTCTTTTATCCCAAAACAAGCTTAAGCCGGGAAAACAGCCTAAAACCAAGAAAACATTGATTCGAAGCAGTAAACAGTTTTGTTACAGTTTATAGGGTCAATATACGTAACAATCCAATGCATTTCACTAATTGTAAGAGTTCGGGTTGAATTTGGAGTGTTTAGACAACACTTATACCCATTTTGTCCCAAAACAGGCTAAAACTGAGAAAACATTGATTCAAAGCAGTAAACAGCTTTGTTACTGTTTCTAGGGTCGGAATGTATAATAATCCAATGCAATTGACTAATTATAAGAGTTCGGGTTGAATTTGAAGTGTTTAGACAACAATTATACCCATTTTGTCCCAACACAGGCTAAAACCGAGAAAACATTAATTCGAAGCAGTAAACAGTTTTGTTACTGTTTATAGGGTCAATATATGTAACAATCCAATGCATTTGACTAATTATAAGAGTTCAGGTTGAATTTGGAATGTTTAGACAACACTTATACCCATTTTGTCCCAAAACAGGCTAAAACTGAGAAAACATTGATTCAAAGCAGTAAACAGCTTTGGTACTGTTTCTAGGGTCAGAATGAATAATAATCCAATGCAATTGACTAATTATAAGAGTTCGGGTTGAATTTGAAGTGTTTAGACAAGACTTATACCCAATTTGTCCCGAAACAGGCTAAAACCGAGAAAAGATTAATTCGAAGCAGTAAACAGTTTTGTTACTGTTTATAGGGTCAAAAGATGTAGCAATCCAATGCATTTGACTAATTATAAGAGTTCGAGTTAAATTTGGAATGTTTAGACAACACTTATACCCATTTTGTCCCGAAACAGGCTAAAACCGAGAAAACATTGATTTAAAGCAGTAAACAGCTTTGTTACTGTTTATAGGTTCAAAATATGTTGCAATCCAATGCATTTGACTAATTATAAGAGTTCGGGTTGAATTTGGAGTGTTTAGACAACACTTATACCCATTTTGTCCCGAAACAGGCTAAAACCGAGAAAAAATTATTTCGAAGCAGTAAATAGTTTTGTTACTGTTGATAGTGTCAAAATATGTAACAATCCAATGCATTTGACTAATTATAGGAGTTCGGGTTGAATTAGGAGTGTTTAGACAACACTTATACCCATTTTGTCCCGAAACAGGCTAAAACCGAGAAAACATTGATTCGAAGCAGTAAACAGCTTTGTTACTGTTTATAGGGTCAAAAGATGTAGCAATCCAATGCATTTGACTAATTCTAAGAGTTCAGGTTGAATTTGGAGTGCTTAGACAACACTTATACCCATTTTGTCCCGAAACAGGCTAAAACCGAGAAAACATTGATTCGAAGCAGTAAACAGCTTTCTTACTGTTTATAGGGTCAATATATGTAACAATCCAATGCATTTGACTAATTATAAGAGTTCAGGTTGAATTTGGAATGTTTAGACAACACTTATACCCATTTTGTCCCAAAACAGGCTAAAACTGAGAAAACATTGATTCAAAGCTGTAAACAGCTTTGTTACTGTTTCTAGGGTCAGAATGAATAATAATCCAATGCAATTGACTAATTATAAGAGTTCGGGTTGAATTTGAAGTGTTTAGACAACAATTATACCCATTTTGTCCCGAAACAAGCTTTAACCGTGAAAACATTGATTTGAAGTAGTAAACAGCTTTGTTACTGTTTCTAGGGTCAGAATGTGTGACAATCTGATGCATTTGACTAATTGTAAGAGTTTGGGATGAATTTGAAGTGTTTAGACAACAATTATACCCATTTTATCCTGAAACAAGCTAAAATAAAGAAAACATTGATTTGAAGTAGTAAACAGCTTTGTTACTGTTTCTAGGGTCAGAATGTGTGACAATCCATTGCATTTGACTAATGGTAAGAGTTTGGGATAAATTTGATATGTTTAGACAACACTTAAACCTCTTTTATCCCAAAACAAGCTTACGCCGAGAAAACAGGCTAAAACCGAGAAAACATTAATTCGAAGCAGTAAACAGTTTTGTTACTGTTTATAGGGTCAATATATGTAACAATCCAATGCATTTGACTAATTATAAGAGTTCAGGTTGAATTTGGAATGTTTAGACAACACTTATACCCATTTTGTCCCGAAACAAGCTATAACCGAGAAAACATTGATTTGAAGTAGTAAACAGCTTTGTTACTGTTTCTAGGGTCAGAATGTATAATAATCCAATGCAATTGACTAATTATAAGAGTTCGGGTTGAATTTGAAGTGTTTAGACAACAATTATACCCATTTTGTCCCGAAACAAGCTATAACCGTGAAAACATTGATTTGAAGTAGTAAACAGCTTTGTTACTGTTTCTCGGGTCAGAATGTGTGACAATCTGATGCATTTGACTAATTGTAAGAGTTTGGGATGAATTTGAAGTGTTTAGACAACAATTATACCCATTTTATCCCGAAACAAGATAAAACAAAGAAAACATTGATTTGAAGTAGTAAACAGCTTTGTTACTGTTTCTAGGGTCAGAATGTGTGACAATCCAATGCATTTGACTAATGGTAAGAGTTTGGGATAAATTTGAAATGTTTAGACAACACTTAAACCTCTTTTATCCCAAAACAAGCTTACGCCGAGAAAACAGGCTAAAACCGAGAAAACATTAATTCGAAGCAGTAAACAGTTTTGTTACTGTTTATAGGGTCAATATATGTAACAATCCAATGCATTTGACTAATTATAAGAGTTCAGGTTGAATTTGGAATGTTTAGACAAGACTTATACCCATTTTGTCCCAAAACAGGCTAAAACTGAGAAAACATTGATTCGAAGCAGTAAACAGTTTTGTTACTGTTGATAGTGTCAAAATATGTAACAATCCAATGCATTTGACTAATTATAAGAGTTCGGGTTGAATTTGGAGTGTTTAGACAACACTTATACCCATTTTGTCTCGAAACATGCTAAAACCAAGAAAACATTGATTCAAAGCAGTAAACAGCTTTGCTACTGCTTCTAGGGTCAGAATGTGTGACAATCCAATGCTCTTGACTAATTGTAAGAGTTTTGGATGAATTAGGAGTGTTTAGACAACACTTAAACCTGTTTAATCCCAAAACACGCTTAAACCGAGAAAACAGGCTAAAACTGAGAAAACATTGATTCGAAGCAGTAAACAGCTTTGTTACTGTTTCTAGGGTCAGAATGTATGACAATTGAATGCATTTGAATAATTGTAAGAGTTTGGGATGAATTTGAAGTGTTTAGACAACACTTAAACCTCTTTTATCCCAAAACAAGCTTAAGCCGGGAAAACAGGCTAAAACCAAGAAAACATTGATTCGAAGCAGTAAACAGTTTTTTTACAGTTTATAGGGTCAATATACGTAACAATCCAATGCATTTCACTAATTATAAGAGTTCGGGTTGAATTTGGAGTGTTTAGACAACACTTATACCCATTTTGTCCCAAAACAGGCTAAAACTGAGAAAACATTGATTCAAAGCAGTAAACAGCTTTGTTACTGTTTCTAGGGTCGGAATGTATAATAATCCAATGCAATTGACTAATTATAAGAGTTCGGGTTGAATTTGAAGTGTTTAGACAACAATTATACCCATTTTGTCCTAAAACAGGCTAAAACCGAGAAAACATTAATTCGAAGCAGTAAACAGTTTTGTTACTGTTTATAGGGTCAATATATGTAACAATCTAATGCATTTGACTAATTATAAGAGTTCAGGTTGAATTTGGAATGTTTAGACAACACTTATACCCATTTTGTCCCAAAACAGGCTAAAACTGAGAAAACATTGATTCAAAGCTGTAAACAGCTTTGTTACTGTTTCTAGGGTCAGAATGTATAATAATCCAATGCAATTGACTAATTATAAGAGTTCGGGTTGAATTTGAAGTGTTTAGACAACAATTATACCCATTTTGTCCCGAAACATGCTATAACCGTGAAAACATTGATTTGAAGTAGTAAACAGCTTTGTTACTGTTTCTAGGGTCAGAATGTGTGACAATCCGATGCATTTGACTAATTGTAAGAGTTTGGGATGAATTTGAAGTGTTTAGACAACAATTATACCCATTTTATCCCGAAACAAGCTAAAACAAAGAAAACATTGATTTGAAGTAGTAAACAGCTTTGTTACTGTTTCTAGGGTCAGAATGTGTGACAATCCAATACATTTGACTAATTGTAAGAGTTTGGGATGAATTTGAAATGTTTAGACAACACTTAAACTTGTTTTATCCCAAAACAAGCTTAAGCCGAGAAAACAGGCTAAACCGAGAAAACAATAATTTGAAGCAGTAAACAGTTTTGTTACTGTTTATAGGGTCAATATATGTAACAATCCAATGAATTTGAGTAATTATAAGAGTTCAGGTTGAATTTGGAATGTTTAGACAACACTTATACCCATTTTGTCCCAAAACAGGCTAAAACTGAGAAAACATTGATTCAAAGCAGTAAACAGCTTTGGTACTGTTTCTAGGGTAAGAATGAATAATAATCCAATGCAATTGACTAATTATAAGAGTTCGGGTTGAATTTGAAGTGTTTAGACAACAATTATACCCATTTTATCCCGAAACAAGCTATAACCGATAAAACATTGATTTGAAGTAGTAAACAGCTTTGTTATTGTTTCAAGGGTCAGAATGTGTGACAATCCAATGCATTTGACTAATTGTAAGAGTTTGGGATGAATTTGAAGTGTTTAGACAACAATTATACCCATTTTGTCCCGAAACAAGCTAAAACAAAGAAAACATTGATTTAAAGTAGTAAACAGCTTTATTACTGTTTCTAGGGTCAGAATGTGTGACAATCCAATGCATTTGACTAATGGTAAGAGTTTGGGATAAATTTGAAATGTTTAGACAACACTTAAACCTCTTTTATCCCAAAACAAGCTTACGCCGAGAAAACATTGATTCGAAGCAGTAAACAGTTTTGTTACTGTTGATAGTGTCAAAATATGTAACAATCCAATGCATTTTACTAATTATAAGAGTTTGGGTTGAATTTGGAGTGTTTAGACAACACTTATACCCATTTTGTCCCGAAACATGCTAAAACCAAGAAAACATTGATTCAAAGCAGTAAACAGCTTTGCTACTGCTTCTAGGGTCAGAATGTGTGACAATCCAATGCTCTTGACTAATTGTAGGAGTTTTGGATGAATTAGGAGTGTTTAGACAACAGTTAAACCTGTTTTATCCCAAAACACGCTTAAACCGAGAAAACAGGCTAAAACAAAGAAAACATTGATTCGAAGCAGTAAACAGCTTTGTCACTGTTTCTAGGGTCAGAATGTATGACAATCGAATGCATTTGAATAATTGTAAGAGTTTGGGATGAATTTGAAGTGTTTAGACAACACTTAAACCTCTTTTATCCCAAAACAAGCTTAAGCCGGGAAAACAGGCTAAAACCAAAAAAACATTGATTCGAAGCAGTTAACAGTTTTGTTACAGTTTATAGGGTCAATATACGTAACAATCCAATGCATTTCACTAATTATAAGAGTTCGGGTTGAATTTGGAGTGTTTAGACAACACTTATACCCATTTTGTCCCAAAACAGGCTAAAACTGAGAAAACATTGATTCAAAGCAGTAAACAGCTTTGTTACTGTTTCTAGGGTCGGAATGTATAATAATCCAATGCAATTGACTAATTATAAGAGTTCGGGTTGAATTTGAAGTGTTTAGACAACAATTATACCCATTTTGTCCCGAAACAAGCTATAACCGAGAAAACATTGATTTGAAGTAGTAAACAGCTTTGTTACTGTTTCTAGGGTCAGAATGTGTGGCAATCCAATGCATTTGACTAATTGTAAGAGTTCGGGATGAATTTGAAGTGTTTAGACAACAATTATACCCATTTTGTCCTAAAACAGGCTAAAACCGAGAAAACATTAATTCGAAGCAGTAAACAGCTTTGTTACTGTTTCTAGGGTTAGAATGTGTGACAATCTGATGCATTTGACTAATTGTAAGAGTTTGGGATGAATTTGAAGTGTTTAGACAACAATTATACCCATTTTATCCCGAAACAAGCTAAAACAAAGAAAACATTGATTTGAAGTAGTAAACAGCTTTGTTACTGTTTCTAGGGTCAGAATGTGTGACAATCCAATGCATTTGACTAATGGTAAGAGTTTGGGATGAATTTGAAGTGTTTAGACAACACTTAAACCTCTTTTATCCCAAAACAAGCTTAAGCCGGGAAAACAGGCTAAAACCAAGAAAACATTGATTCGAAGCAGTAAACAGTTTTTTTACAGTTTATAGGGTCAATATACGTAACAATCCAATGCATTTGACTAATTATAAGAGTTCGGGTTGAATTTGGAGTGTTTAGACAACACTTATACCCATTTTGTCCCGAAACAAGCTATAACCGAGAAAACATTGATTTGAAGTAGTAAACAGCTTTGTTACTGTTTCTAGGGTCAGAATGTATAATAATCCAATGCAATTGACTAATTATAAGAGTTCGGGTTGAATTTGAAGTGTTTAGACAACAATTATACCCATTTTGTCCCGAAACAAGCTATAACCGTGAAAACATTGATTTGAAGTAGTAAACAGCTTTGTTACTGTTTCTAGGGTCAGAATGTGTGACAATCTGATGCATTTGACTAATTGTAAGAGTTTGGGATGAATTTGAAGTGTTTAGACAACAATTATACCCATTTTATCCCGAAACAAGCTAAAACAAAGAAAACATTGATTTGAAGTAGTAAACAGCTTTGTTACTGTTTCTAGGGTCAGAATGTGTGACAATCCAATGCATTTGACTAATGGTAAGAGTTTGGGATAAATTTGAAATGTTTAGACAACACTTAAACCTCTTTTATCCCAAAACAAGCTTACGCCGAGAAAACAGGCTAAAACCGAGAAAACATTAATTCGAAGCAGTAAACAGTTTTGTTACTGTTTATAGGGTCAATATATGTAACAATCCAATGCATTTGACTAATTATAAGAGTTCAGGTTGAATTTGGAATGTTTAGACAAGACTTATACCCATTTTGTCCCAAAACAGGCTAAAACTGAGAAAACATTGTTTCGAAGCAGTAAACAGCTTTGGTACTGTTTCTAGGGTCAGAATGTATAATAATCCAATGCAATTGACTAATTATAAGAGTTCGGGTTGAATTTGAAGTGTTTAGACAACAATTATACCCATTTTGTCTCGAAACATGCTAAAACCAAGAAAACATTGATTCAAAGCAGTAAACAGCTTTGCTACTGCTTCTAGGGTCAGAATGTGTGACAATCCAATGCTCTTGACTAATTGTAAGAGTTTTGGATGAATTAGGAGTGTTTAGACAACACTTAAACCTCTTTTATCCCAAAACACGCTTAAACCGAGAAAACAGGCTAAAACTGAGAAAACATTGATTCGAAGCAGTAAACAGCTTTGTTACTAATTCTAGGGTCAGAATGTATGACAATTGAATGCATTTGAATAATTGTAAGAGTTTGGGATGAATTTGAAGTGTTTAGACAACACTTAAACCTCTTTTATCCCAAAACAAGCTTAAGCCGGGAAAACAGCCTAAAACCAAGAAAACATTGATTCGAAGCAGTAAACAGTTTTGTTACAGTTATAGGGTCAATATACGTAACAATCCAATGCATTTCACTAATTGTAAGAGTTCGGGTTGAATTTGGAGTGTTTAGACAACACTTATACCCATTTTGTCCCAAAACAGGCTAAAACTGAGAAAACATTGATTCAAAGCAGTAAACAGCTTTGTTACTGTTTCTAGGGTCGGAATGTATAATAATCCAATGCAATTGACTAATTATAAGAGTTCGGGTTGAATTTGAAGTGTTTAGACAACAATTATACCCATTTTGTCCCAACACAGGCTAAAACCGAGAAAACATTAATTCGAAGCAGTAAACAGTTTTGTTACTGTTTATAGGGTCAATATATGTAACAATCCAATGCATTTGACTAATTATAAAAGTTCAGGTTGAATTTGGAATGTTTAGACAACACTTATACCCATTTTGTCCCAAAACAGGCTAAAACTGAGAAAACATTGATTCAAAGCAGTAAACAGCTTTGGTACTGTTTCTAGGGTCAGAATGAATAATAATCCAATGCAATTGACTATATATAAGAGTTCGGGTTGAATTTGAAGTGTTTAGACAACAATTATACCCATTTTGTCCCGAAACAAGCTATAACCGAGAAAACATTGATTTGAAGTAGTAAACAGCTTTGTTACTGTTTCTAGGGTCAGAATGTGTGGCAATCCAATGCATTTGACTAATTGTAAGAGTTTGGGATGAATTTGAAGTGTTTAGACAACAATTATACCCATTTTGTCCCGAAACAAGCTAAAACAAAGAAAACATTGATTTGAAGTAGTAAACAGCTTTGTTACTGTTTCTAGGGTCAGAATGTGTGACAATCCAATGCATTTGACTAATGGTAAGAGTTTGGGATAAATTTGAAATGTTTAGACAACCCTTAAACCTCTTTTATCCCAAAACAAGCTTACGCCGAGAAAACAGGCTAAAACCGAGAAAACATTAATTCGAAGCAGTAAACAGTTTTGTTACTGTTTATAGGGTGAATATATGTAACAATCCAATGCATTTGACTAATTATAAGAGTTCAGGTTGAATTTGGAATGTTTAGACAAGACTTATACCCATTTTGTCCCAAAAAAGGCTAAAACCGAGAAAACATTGATTCGAAGCAGTAAACAGTTTTGTTACTGTTGATAGTGTCAAAATATGTAACAATCCAATGCATTTGACTAATTATAAGAGTTCGGGTTGAATTTGGAGTGTTTAGACAACACTTATACCCATTTTGTCTCGAAACATGCTAAAACCAAGAAAACATTGATTCAAAGCAGTAAACAGCTTTGCTACTGCTTCTAGGGTCAGAATGTGTGACAATCCAATGCTCTTGACTAATTGTAAGAGTTTTGGATGAATTAGGAGTGTTTAGACAACACTTAAACCTGTTTAATCCCAAAACACGCTTAAACCGAGAAAACAGGCTAAAACTGAGAAAACATTGATTCGAAGCAGTAAACAGCTTTGTTACTGTTTCTAGGGTCAGAATGTATGACAATTGAATGCATTTGAATAATTGTAAGAGTTTGGGATGAATTTGAAGTGTTTAGACAACACTTAAACCTCTTTTATCCCAAAACAAGCTTAAGCCGGGAAAACAGGCTAAAACCAAGAAAACATTGATTCGAAGCAGTAAACAGTTTTTTTACAGTTTATAGGGTCAATATACGTAACAATCCAATGCATTTCACTAATTATAAGAGTTCGGGTTGAATTTGGAGTGTTTAGACAACACTTATACCCATTTTGTCCCAAAACAGGCTAAAACTGAGAAAACATTGATTCAAAGCAGTAAACAGCTTTGTTACTGTTTCTAGGGTCGGAATATATAATAATCCAATGCAATTGACTAATTATAAGAGTTCGGGTTGAATTTGAAGTGTTTAGACAACAATTATACCCATTTTGTCCTAAAACAGGCTAAAACCGAGAAAACATTAATTCGAAGCAGTAAACAGTTTTGTTACTGTTTATAGGGTCAATATATGTAACAATCTAATGCATTTGACTAATTATAAGAGTTCAGGTTGAATTTGGAATGTTTAGACAACACTTATACCCATTTTGTCCCAAAACAGGCTAAAACTGAGAAAACATTGATTCAAAGCTGTAAACAGCTTTGTTACTGTTTCTAGGGTCAGAATGTATAATAATCCAATGCAATTGACTAATTATAAGAGTTCGGGTTGAATTTGAAGTGTTTAGACAACAATTATACCCATTTTGTCCCGAAACATGCTATAACCGTGAAAACATTGATTTGAAGTAGTAAACAGCTTTGTTACTGTTTCTAGGGTCAGAATGTGTGACAATCCGATGCATTTGACTAATTGTAAGAGTTTGGGATGAATTTGAAGTGTTTAGACAACAATTATACCCATTTTATCCCGAAACAAGCTAAAACAAAGAAAACATTGATTTGAAGTAGTAAACAGCTTTGTTACTGTTTCTAGGGTCAGAATGTGTGACAATCCAATACATTTGACTAATTGTAAGAGTTTGGGATGAATTTGAAATGTTTAGACAACACTTAAACTTGTTTTATCCCAAAACAAGCTTAAGCCGAGAAAACAGGCTAAAACCGAGAAAACAATAATTTGAAGCAGTAAACAGTTTTGTTACTGTTTATAGGGTCAATATATGTAACAATCCAATGAATTTGAGTAATTATAAGAGTTCAGGTTGAATTTGGAATGTTTAGACAACACTTATACCCATTTTGTCCCAAAACAGGCTAAAACTGAGAAAACATTGATTCAAAGCAGTAAACAGCTTTGGTACTGTTTCTAGGGTAAGAATGAATAATAATCCAAAGCAATTGACTAATTATAAGAGTTCGGGTTGAATTTGAAGTGTTTAGACAACAATTATACCCATTTTATCCCGAAACAAGCTATAACCGATAAAACATTGATATGAAGTAGTAAACAGCTTTGTTATTGTTTCAAGGGTCAGAATGTGTGACAATCCAATGCATTTGACTAATTGTAAGAGTTTGGGATGAATTTGAAGTGTTTAGACAACAATTATACCCATTTTGTCCCGAAACAAGCTAAAACAAAGAAAACATTGATTTAAAGTAGTAAACAGCTTTATTACTGTTTCTAGGGTCAGAATGTGTGACAATCCAATGCATTTGACTAATGGTAAGAGTTTGGGATAAATTTGAAATGTTTAGACAACACTTAAACCTCTTTTATCCCAAAACAAGCTTACGCCGAGAAAACATTGATTCGAAGCAGTAAACAGTTTTGTTACTGTTGATAGTGTCAAAATATGTAACAATCCAATGCATTTTACTAATTATAAGAGTTTGGGTTGAATTTGGAGTGTTTAGACAACACTTATACCCATTTTGTCCCGAAACATGCTAAAACCAAGAAAACATTGATTCAAAGCAGTAAACAGCTTTGCTACTGCTTCTAGGGTCAGAATGTGTGACAATCCAATGCTCTTGACTAATTGTAGGAGTTTTGGATGAATTAGGAGTGTTTAGACAACAGTTAAACCTGTTTTATCCCAAAACACGCTTAAACCGAGAAAACAGGCTAAAACAAAGAAAACATTGATTCGAAGCAGTAAACAGCTTTGTCACTGTTTCTAGGGTCAGAATGTATGACAATCGAATGCATTTGAATAATTGTAAGAGTTTGGGATGAATTTGAAGTGTTTAGACAACACTTAAACCTCTTTTATCCCAAAACAAGCTTAAGCCGGGAAAACAGGCTAAAACCAAAAAAACATTGATTCGAAGCAGTTAACAGTTTTGTTACAGTTTATAGGGTCAATATACGTAACAATCCAATGCATTTCACTAATTATAAGAGTTCGGGTTGAATTTGGAGTGTTTAGACAACACTTATACCCATTTTGTCCCAAAACAGGCTAAAACTGAGAAAACATTGATTCAAAGCAGTAAACAGCTTTGTTACTGTTTCTAGGGTCGGAATGTATAATAATCCAATGCAATTGACTAATTATAAGAGTTCGGGTTGAATTTGAAGTGTTTAGACAACAATTATACCCATTTTGTCCCGAAACAAGCTATAACCGAGAAAACATTGATTTGAAGTAGTAAACAGCTTTGTTACTGTTTCTAGGGTCAGAATGTGTGGCAATCCAATGCATTTGACTAATTGTAAGAGTTTGGGATGAATTTGAAGTGTTTAGACAACAATTATACCCATTTTGTCCCGAAACAAGCTAAAACAAAGAAAACATTGATTTGAAGTAGTAAACAGCTTTGTTACTGTTTCTAGGGTCAGAATGTGTGACAATCCAATGCATTTGACTAATGGTAAGAGTTTGGGATAAATTTGAAATGTTTAGACAACACTTAAACCTCTTTTATCCCAAAACAAGCTTACGCCGAGAAAACAGGCTAAAACCGAGAAAACATTAATTCGAAGCAGTAAACAGTTTTGTTACTGTTTATAGGGTCAATATATGTAACAATCCAATGCATTTGACTAATTATAAGAGTTCAGGTTGAATTTGGAATGTTTAGACAAGACTTATACCCATTTTGTCCCAAAAAAAGCTAAAACCGAGAAAACATTGATTCGAAGCAGTAAACAGTTTTGTTACTGTTGATAGTGTCAAAATATGTAACAATCCAATGCATTTGACTAATTATAAGAGTTCGGGTTGAATTTGGAGTGTTTAGACAACACTTATACCCATTTTGTCTCGAAACATGCTAAAACCAAGAAAACATTGATTCAAAGCAGTAAACAGCTTTGCTACTGCTTCTAGGGTCAGAATGTGTGACAATCCAATGCTCTTGACTAATTGTAAGAGTTTTGGATGAATTAGGAGTGTTTAGACAACACTTAAACCTGTTTAATCCCAAAACACGCTTAAACCGAGAAAACAGGCTAAAACTGAGAAAACATTGATTCGAAGCAGTAAACAGCTTTGTTACTGTTTCTAGGGTCAGAATGTATGACAATTGAATGCATTTGAATAATTGTAAGAGTTTGGGATGAATTTGAAGTGTTTAGACAACACTTAAACCTCTTTTATCCCAAAACAAGCTTAAGCCGGGAAAACAGGCTAAAACCAAGAAAACATTGATTCGAAGCAGTAAACAGTTTTTTTACAGTTTATAGGGTCAATATACGTAACAATCCAATGCATTTCACTAATTATAAGAGTTCGGGTTGAATTTGGAGTGTTTAGACAACACTTATACCCATTTTGTCCCAAAACAGGCTAAAACTGAGAAAACATTGATTCAAAGCAGTAAACAGCTTTGTTACTGTTTCTAGGGTCGGAATGTATAATAATCCAATGCAATTGACTAATTATAAGAGTTTGGGTTGAATTTGAAGTGTTTAGACAACAATTATACCCATTTTGTCCTAAAACAGGCTAAAACCGAGAAAACATTAATTCGAAGCAGTAAACAGCTTTGTTACTGTTTCTAGGGTCAGAATGTGTGACAATCTGATGCATTTGACTAATTGTAAGAGTTTGGGATGAATTTGAAGTGTTTAGACAACAATTATACCCATTTTATCCCGAAACAAGCTAAAACAAAGAAAACATTGATTTGAAGTAGTAAACAGCTTTGTTACTGTTTCTAGGGTCAGAATGTGTGACAATCCAATGCATTTGACTAATGGTAAGAGTTTGGGATGAATTTGAAGTGTTTAGACAACACTTAAACCTCTTTTATCCCAAAACAAGCTTAAGCCGGGAAAACAGGCTAAAACCAAGAAAACATTGATTCGAAGCAGTAAACAGTTTTTTTACAGTTTATAGGGTCAATATACGTAACAATCCAATGCATTTGACTAATTATAAGAGTTCGGGTTGAATTTGGAGTGTTTAGACAACACTTATACCCATTTTGTCCCGAAACAAGCTATAACCGAGAAAACATTGATTTGAAGTAGTAAACAGCTTTGTTACTGTTTCTAGGGTCAGAATGTATAATAATCCAATGCAATTGACTAATTATAAGAGTTCGGGTTGAATTTGAAGTGTTTAGACAACAATTATACCCATTTTGTCCCGAAACAAGCTATAACCGTGAAAACATTGATTTGAAGTAGTAAACAGCTTTGTTACTGTTTCTAGGGTCAGAATGTGTGACAATCTGATGCATTTGACTAATTGTAAGAGTTTGGGATGAATTTGAAGTGTTTAGACAACAATTATACCCATTTTATCCCGAAACAAGCTAAAACAAAGAAAACATTGATTTGAAGTAGTAAACAGCTTTGTTACTGTTTCTAGGGTCAGAATGTGTGACAATCCAATGCATTTGACTAATGGTAAGAGTTTGGGATAAATTTGAAATGTTTAGACAACACTTAAACCTCTTTTATCCCAAAACAAGCTTACGCCGAGAAAACAGGCTAAAACCGAGAAAACATTAATTCGAAGCAGTAAACAGTTTTGTTACTGTTTATAGGGTCAATATATGTAACAATCCAATGCATTTGACTAATTATAAGAGTTCAGGTTGAATTTGGAATGTTTAGACAAGACTTATACCCATTTTGTCCCAAAACAGGCTAAAACTGAGAAAACATTGTTTCGAAGCAGTAAACAGCTTTGGTACTGTTTCTAGGGTCAGAATGTATAATAATCCAATGCAATTGACTAATTATAAGAGTTCGGGTTGAATTTGAAGTGTTTAGACAACAATTATACCCATTTTGTCTCGAAACATGCTAAAACCAAGAAAACATTGATTCAAAGCAGTAAACAGCTTTGCTACTGCTTCTAGGGTCAGAATGTGTGACAATCCAATGCTCTTGACTAATTGTAAGAGTTTTGGATGAATTAGGAGTGTTTAGACAACACTTAAACCTGTTTTATCCCAAAACACGCTTAAACCGAGAAAACAGGCTAAAACTGAGAAAACATTGATTCGAAGCAGTAAACAGCTTTGTTACTAATTCTAGGGTCAGAATGTATGACAATTGAATGCATTTGAATAGTTGTAAGAGTTTGGGATGAATTTGAAGTGTTTAGACAACACTTAAACCTCTTTTATCCCAAAACAAGCTTAAGCCGGGAAAACAGCCTAAAACCAAGAAAACATTGATTCGAAGCAGTAAACAGTTTTGTTACAGTTTATAGGGTCAATATACGTAACAATCCAATGCATTTCACTAATTGTAAGAGTTCGGGTTGAATTTGGAGTGTTTAGACAACACTTATACCCATTTTGTCCCAAAACAGGCTAAAACTGAGAAAACATTGATTCAAAGCAGTAAACAGCTTTGTTACTGTTTCTAGGGTCGGAATGTATAATAATCCAATGCAATTGACTAATTATAAGAGTTCGGGTTGAATTTGAAGTGTTTAGACAACAATTATACCCATTTTGTCCCAACACAGGCTAAAACCGAGAAAACATTAATTCGAAGCAGTAAACTGTTTTGTTACTGTTTATAGGGTCAATATATGTAACAATCCAATGCATTTGACTAATTATAAGAGTTCAGGTTGAATTTGGAATGTTTAGACAACACTTATACCCATTTTGTCCCAAAACAGGCTAAAACTGAGAAAACATTGATTCAAAGCAGTAAACAGCTTTGGTACTGTTTCTAGGGTCAGAATGAATAATAATCCAATGCAATTGACTATATATAAGAGTTCGGGTTGAATTTGAAGTGTTTAGACAACAATTATACCCATTTTGTCCCGAAACAAGCTATAACCGAGAAAACATTGATTTGAAGTAGTAAACAGCTTTGTTACTGTTTCTAGGGTCAGAATGTGTGGCAATCCAATGGATTTGACTAATTGTAAGAGTTTGGGATGAATTTGAAGTGTTTAGACAACAATTATACCCATTTTGTCCCGAAACAAGCTAAAACAAAGAAAACATTGATTTGAAGTAGTAAACAGCTTTGTTACTGTTTCTAGGGTCAGAATGTGTGACAATCCAATGCATTTGACTAATGGTAAGAGTTTGGGATAAATTTGAAATGTTTAGACAACCCTTAAACCTCTTTTATCTCAAAACAAGCTTACGCCGAGAAAACAGGCTAAAACCGAGAAAACATTAATTCGAAGCAGTAAACAGTTTTGTTACTGTTTATAGGGTGAATATATGTAACAATCCAATGCATTTGACTAATTATAAGAGTTCAGGTTGAATTTGGAATGTTTAGACAAGACTTATACCCATTTTGTCCCAAAAAAGGCTAAAACCGAGAAAACATTGATTCGAAGCAGTAAACAGCTTTGTTACTGTTTTTAGGGTCAGAATGTATGACAATTGAATGCATTTGAATAATTGTAAGAGTTTGGGATGAATTTGAAGTGTTTAGACAACACTTAAACCTCTTTTATCCCAAAACAAGCTTAAGCCGGGAAAACAGGCTAAAACCAAGAAAACATTGATTCGAAGCAGTAAACAGTTTTTTTACAGTTTATAGGGTCAATATACGTAACAATCCAATGCATTTCACTAATTATAAGAGTTCGGGTTGAATTTGGAGTGTTTAGACAACACTTATACCCATTTTGTCCCAAAACAGGCTAAAACTGAGAAAACATTGATTCAAAGCAGTAAACAGCTTTGTTACTGTTTCTAGGGTCGGAATATATAATAATCCAATGCAATTGACTAATTATAAGAGTTCGGGTTGAATTTGAAGTGTTTAGACAACAATTATACCCATTTTGTCCTAAAACAGGCTAAAACCGAGAAAACATTAATTCGAAGCAGTAAACAGTTTTGTTACTGTTTATAGGGTCAATATATGTAACAATCTAATGCATTTGACTAATTATAAGAGTTCAGGTTGAATTTGGAATGTTTAGACAACACTTATACCCATTTTGTCCCAAAACAGGCTAAAACTGAGAAAACATTGATTCAAAGCTGTAAACAGCTTTGTTACTGTTTCTAGGGTCAGAATGTATAATAATCCAATGCAATTGACTAATTATAAGAGTTCGGGTTGAATTTGAAGTGTTTAGACAACAATTATACCCATTTTGTCCCGAAACATGCTATAACCGTGAAAACATTGATTTGAAGTAGTAAACAGCTTTGTTACTGTTTCTAGGGTCAGAATGTGTGACAATCCGATGCATTTGACTAATTGTAAGAGTTTGGGATGAATTTGAAGTGTTTAGACAACAATTATACCCATTTTATCCCGAAACAAGCTAAAACAAAGAAAACATTGATTTGAAGTAGTAAACAGCTTTGTTACTGTTTCTAGGGTCAGAATGTGTGACAATCCAATACATTTGACTAATTGTAAGAGTTTGGGATGAATTTGAAATGTTTAGACAACACTTAAACTTGTTTTATCCCAAAACAAGCTTAAGCCGAGAAAACAGGCTAAAACCGAGAAAACAATAATTTGAAGCAGTAAACAGTTTTGTTACTGTTTATAGGGTCAATATATGTAACAATCCAATGAATTTGAGTAATTATAAGAGTTCAGGTTGAATTTGGAATGTTTAGACAACACTTATACCCATTTTGTCCCAAAACAGGCTAAAACTGAGAAAACATTGATTCAAAGCAGTAAACAGCTTTGGTACTGTTTCTAGGGTAAGAATGAATAATAATCCAATGCAATTGACTAATTATAAGAGTTCGGGTTGAATTTGAAGTGTTTAGACAACAATTATACCCATTTTATCCCGAAACAAGCTATAACCGATAAAACATTGATTTGAAGTAGTAAACAGCTTTGTTATTGTTTCAAGGGTCAGAATGTGTGACAATCCAATGCATTTGACTAATTGTAAGAGTTTGGGATGAATTTGAAGTGTTTAGACAACAATTATACCCATTTTGTCCCGAAACAAGCTAAAACAAAGAAAACATTGATTTAAAGTAGTAAACAGCTTTATTACTGTTTCTAGGGTCAGAATGTGTGACAATCCAATGCATTTGACTAATGGTAAGAGTTTGGGATAAATTTGAAATGTTTAGACAACACTTAAACCTCTTTTATCCCAAAACAAGCTTACGCCGAGAAAACATTGATTCGAAGCAGTAAACAGTTTTGTTACTGTTGATAGTGTCAAAATATGTAACAATCCAATGCATTTTACTAATTATAAGAGTTTGGGTTGAATTTGGAGTGTTTAGACAACACTTATACCCATTTTGTCCCGAAACATGCTAAAACCAAGAAAACATTGATTCAAAGCAGTAAACAGCTTTGCTACTGCTTCTAGGGTCAGAATGTGTGACAATCCAATGCTCTTGACTAATTGTAGGAGTTTTGGATGAATTAGGAGTGTTTAGACAACAGTTAAACCTGTTTTATCCCAAAACACGCTTAAACCGAGAAAACAGGCTAAAACAAAGAAAACATTATTCGAAGCAGTAAACAGCTTTGTCACTGTTTCTAGGGTCAGAATGTATGACAATCGAATGCATTTGAATAATTGTAAGAGTTTGGGATGAATTTGAAGTGTTTAGACAACACTTAAACCTCTTTTATCCCAAAACAAGCTTAAGCCGGGAAAACAGGCTAAAACCAAAAAAACATTGATTCGAAGCAATTAACAGATTTGTTACAGTTTATAGGGTCAATATACGTAACAATCCAATGCATTTCACTAATTATAAGAGTTCGGGTTGAATTTGGAGTGTTTAGACAACACTTATACCCATTTTGTCCCAAAACAGGCTAAAACTGAGAAAACATTGATTCAAAGCAGTAAACAGCTTTGTTACTGTTTCTAGGGTCGGAATGTATAATAATCCAATGCAATTGACTAATTATAAGAGTTCGGGTTGAATTTGAAGTGTTTAGACAACAATTATACCCATTTTGTCCCGAAACAAGCTATAACCGAGAAAACATTGATTTGAAGTAGTAAACAGCTTTGTTACTGTTTCTAGGGTCAGAATGTGTGGCAATCCAATGCATTTGACTAATTGTAAGAGTTTGGGATGAATTTGAAGTGTTTAGACAACAATTATACCCATTTTATCCCGAAACAAGCTAAAACAAAGAAAACATTGATTTGAAGTAGTAAACAGCTTTGTTACTGTTTCTAGGGTCAGAATGTGTGACAATCCAATGCATTTGACTAATGGTAAGAGTTTGGGATAAATTTGAAATGTTTAGACAACACTTAAACCTCTTTTATCCCAAAACAAGCTTACGCCGAGAAAACAGGCTAAAACCGAGAAAACATTAATTCGAAGCAGTAAACAGTTTTGTTACTGTTTATAGGGTCAATATATGTAACAATCCAATGCATTTGACTAATTATAAGAGTTCAGGTTGAATTTGGAATGTTTAGACAAGACTTATACCCATTTTGTCCCAAAAAAGGCTAAAACCGAGAAAACATTGATTCGAAGCAGTAAACAGTTTTGTTACTGTTGATAGTGTCAAAATATGTAACAATCCAATGCATTTGACTAATTATAAGAGTTCGGGTTGAATTTGGAGTGTTTAGACA
The DNA here is from genome assembly GCF_030686135.1 of Camelina sativa. NCBI lineage: Eukaryota > Viridiplantae > Streptophyta > Magnoliopsida > Brassicales > Brassicaceae > Camelina > Camelina sativa. Next base: position 16,686,917 of record NC_141887.1, read on the forward strand.
ACACTTATACCCATTTTGTCTCGAAACATGCTAAAACCAAGAAAACATTGATTCAAAGCAGTAAACAGCTTTGCTACTGCTTCTAGGGTCAGAATGTGTGACAATCCAATGCTCTTGACTAATTGTAAGAGTTTGGGATGAATTTGAGATGTTTAGACAACAATTATACATATTTTGTCCCAAACAAGCTATAACTGAGAAAACAATAATTTGAAGCAGTAAACAGTTTTGTTACTGTTTACAGGGTCAATATATGTAATAATCCAATGCATTTGACTAATTATAAGAGTTCGGGTTGAATTTGGAGTGTTTAGACAACACTTATACCCATTTTGTCTCGAAACATGCTAAAACCAAGAAAACATTGATTCAAAGCAGTAAACAGCTTTGCTACTGCTTCTAGGGTCAGAATGTGTGACAATCCAATGCTCTTGACTAATTGTAAGAGTTTTGGATGAATTAGGAGTGTTTAGACAACACTTAAACCTGTTTAATCCCAAAACACGCTTAAACCGAGAAAACAGGCTAAAACTGAGAAAACATTGATTCGAAGCAGTAAACAGCTTTGTTACTGTTTCTAGGGTCAGAATGTATGACAATTGAATGCATTTGAATAATTGTAAGAGTTTGGGATGAATTTGAAGTGTTTAGACAACACTTAAACCTCTTTTATCCCAAAACAAGCTTAAGCCGGGAAAACAGGCTAAAACCAAGAAAACATTGATTCGAAGCAGTAAACAGTTTTTTTACAGTTTATAGGGTCAATATACGTAACAATCCAATGCATTTCACTAATTATAAGAGTTCGGGTTGAATTTGGAGTGTTTAGACAACACTTATACCCATTTTGTCCCAAAACAGGCTAAAACTGAGAAAACATTGATTCAAAGCAGTAAACAGCTTTGTTACTGTTTCTAGGGTCGGAATGTATAATAATCCAATGCAATTGACTAATTATAAGAGTTCGGGTTGAATTTGAAGTGTTTAGACAACAATTATACCCATTTTGTCCTAAAACAGGCTAAAACCGAGAAAACATTAATTCGAAGCAGTAAACAGTTTTGTTACTGTTTATAGGGTCAATATATGTAACAATCTAATGCATTTGACTAATTATAAGAGTTCAGGTTGAATTTGGAATGTTTAGACAACACTTATACCCATTTTGTCCCAAAACAGGCTAAAACTGAGAAAACATTGATTCAAAGCTGTAAACAGCTTTGTTACTGTTTCTAGGGTCAGAATGTATAATAATCCAATGCAATTGACTAATTATAAGAGTTCGGGTTGAATTTGAAGTGTTTAGACAACAATTATACCCATTTTGTCCCGAAACATGCTATAACCGTGAAAACATTGATTTGAAGTAGTAAACAGCTTTGTTACTGTTTCTAGGGTCAGAATGTGTGACAATCCGATGCATTTGACTAATTGTAAGAGTTTGGGATGAATTTGAAGTGTTTAGACAACAATTATACCCATTTTATCCCGAAACAAGCTAAAACAAAGAAAACATTGATTTGAAGTAGTAAACAGCTTTGTTACTGTTTCTAGGGTCAGAATGTGTGACAATCCAATACATTTGACTAATTGTAAGAGTTTGGGATGAATTTGAAATGTTTAGACAACACTTAAACTTGTTTTATCCCAAAACAAGCTTAAGCCGAGAAAACAGGCTAAAACCGAGAAAACAATAATTTGAAGCAGTAAACAGTTTTGTTACTGTTTATAGGGTCAATATATGTAACAATCCAATGAATTTGAGTAATTATAAGAGTTCAGATTGAATTTGGAATGTTTAGACAACACTTATACCCATTTTGTCCCAAAACAGGCTAAAACTGAGAAAACATTGATTCAAAGCAGTAAACAGCTTTGGTACTGTTTCTAGGGTAAGAATGAATAATAATCCAATGCAATTGACTAATTATAAGAGTTCGGGTTGAATTTGAAGTGTTTAGACAACAATTATACCCATTTTATCCCGAAACAAGCTATAACCGATAAAACATTGATTTGAAGTAGTAAACAGCTTTGTTACTGTTTCAAGGGTCAGAATGTGTGACAATCCAATGCATTTGACTAATTGTAAGAGTTTGGGATGAATTTGAAGTGTTTAGACAACAATTATACCCATTTTGTCCCGAAACAAGCTAAAACAAAGAAAACATTGATTTAAAGTAGTAAACAGCTTTATTACTGTTTCTAGGGTCAGAATGTGTGACAATCCAATGCATTTGACTAATTATAAGAGTTCTGGTTGAATTTGGAATGTTTAGACAAGACTTATACCCATTTTGTCCCAAAACAAGCTAAAACCGAGAAAACATTGATTCGAAGCAGTAAACAGTTTTGTTACTGTTGATAGTGTCAAAATATGTAACAATCCAATGCATTTTACTAATTATAAGAGTTTGGGTTGAATTTGGAGTGTTTAGACAACACTTATACCCATTTTGTCCCGAAACATGCTAAAACCAAGAAAACATTGATTCAAAGCAGTAAACAGCTTTGCTACTGCTTCTAGGGTCAGAATGTGTGACAATCCAATGCTCTTGACTAATTGTAGGAGTTTTGGATGAATTAGGAGTGTTTAGACAACAGTTAAACCTGTTTTATCCCAAAACACGCTTAAACCGAGAAAACAGGCTAAAACAAAGAAAACATTGATTCGAAGCAGTAAACAGCTTTGTCACTGTTTCTAGGGTCAGAATGTATGACAATCGAATGCATTTGAATAATTGTAAGAGTTTGGGATGAATTTGAAGTGTTTAGACAACACTTAAACCTCTTTTATCCCAAAACAAGCTTAAGCCGGGAAAACAGGCTAAAACCAAAAAAACATTTATTCGAAGCACTTAACAGTTTTGTTACAGTTTATAGGGTCAATATACGTAACAATCCAATGCATTTCACTAATTATAAGAGTTCGGGTTGAATTTGGAGTGTTTAGACAACACTTATACCCATTTTGTCCCAAAACAGGCTAAAACTGAGAAAACATTGATTCAAAGCAGTAAACAGCTTTGTTACTGTTTCTAGGGTCGGAATGTATAATAATCCAATGCAATTGACTAATTATAAGAGTTCGGGTTGAATTTGAAGTGTTTAGACAACAATTATACCCATTTTGTCCCGAAACAAGCTATAACCGAGAAAACATTGATTTGAAGTAGTAAACAGCTTTGTTACTATTTCTAGGGTCAGAATGTGTGGCAATCCAATGCATTTGACTAATTGTAAGAGTTTGGGATGAATTTGAAGTGTTTAGACAACAATTATACCCATTTTGTCCCGAAACAAGCTAAAACAAAGAAAACATTGATTTGAAGTAGTAAACAGCTTTGTTACTGTTTCTAGGGTCAGAATGTGTGACAATCCAATGCATTTGACTAATGGTAAGAGTTTGGGATAAATTTGAAATGTTTAGACAACACTTAAACCTCTTTTATCCCAAAACAAGCTTACGCCGAGAAAACAGGCTAAAACCGAGAAAACATTAATTCGAAGCAGTAAACAGTTTTGTTACTGTTTATAGGGTCAATATATGTAACAATCCAATGCATTTGACTAATTATAAGAGTTCAGGTTGAATTTGGAATGTTTAGACAAGACTTATACCCATTTTGTCCCAAAAAAGGCTAAAACCGAGAAAACATTGATTCGAAGCAGTAAACAGTTTTGTTACTGTTGATAGTGTCAAAATATGTAACAATCCAATGCATTTGACTAATTATAAGAGTTCGGGTTGAATTTGGAGTGTTTAGACAACACTTATACCCATTTTGTCTCGAAACATGCTAAAACCAAGAAAACATTGATTCAAAGCAGTAAACAGCTTTGCTACTGCTTCTAGGGTCAGAATGTGTGACAATCCAATGCTCTTGACTAATTGTAAGAGTTTGGGATGAATTTGAGATGTTTAGACAACAATTATACATATTTTGTCCCAAACAAGCTATAACCGAGAAAACAATAATTTGAAGCAGTAAACAGTTTTTTTACTGTTTACAGGGTCAATATATGTAACAATCCAATGCATTTGACTAATTAAAAGAGTTCGGGTTGAATTTGGAGTGTTTAGACAACACTTATACCCATTTTGTCTCGAAACATGCTAAAACCAAGAAAACATTGATTCAAAGCAGTAAACAGCTTTGCTACTGCTTCTAGGGTCAGAATGTGTGACAATCCAATGCTCTTGACTAATTGTAAGAGTTTTGGATGAATTAGGAGTGTTTAGACAACACTTAAACCTGTTTAATCCCAAAACACGCTTAAACCGAGAAAACAGGCTAAAACTGAGAAAACATTGATTCGAAGCAGTAAACAGCTTTGTTACTGTTTCTAGGGTCAGAATGTATGACAATTGAATGCATTTGAATAATTGTAAGAGTTTGGGATGAATTTGAAGTGTTTAGACAACAATTATACCCATTTTGTCCCGAAACAAGCTAAAACAAAGAAAACATTGATTTAAAGTAGTAAACAGCTTTATTACTGTTTCTAGGGTCAGAATGTGTGACAATCCAATGCATTTGACTAATTATAAGAGTTCTGGTTGAATTTGGAATGTTTAGACAAGACTTATACCCATTTTGTCCCAAAACAAGCTAAAACCGAGAAAACATTGATTCGAAGCAGTAAACAGTTTTGTTACTGTTGATAGTGTCAAAATATGTAACAATCCAATGCATTTTACTAATTATAAGAGTTTGGGTTGAATTTGGAGTGTTTAGACAACACTTATACCCATTTTGTCCCGAAACATGCTAAAACCAAGAAAACATTGATTCAAAGCAGTAAACAGCTTTGCTACTGCTTCTAGGGTCAGAATGTGTGACAATCCAATGCTCTTGACTAATTGTAGGAGTTTTGGATGAATTAGGAGTGTTTAGACAACAGTTAAACCTGTTTTATCCCAAAACACGCTTAAACCGAGAAAACAGGCTAAAACAAAGAAAACATTGATTCGAAGCAGTAAACAGCTTTGTCACTGTTTCTAGGGTCAGAATGTATGACAATCGAATGCATTTGAATAATTGTAAGAGTTTGGGATGAATTTGAAGTGTTTAGACAACACTTAAACCTCTTTTATCCCAAAACAAGCTTAAGCCGGGAAAACAGGCTAAAACCAAAAAAACATTTATTCGAAGCAGTTAACAGTTTTGTTACAGTTTATAGGGTCAATATATGTAACAATCCAATGCATTTCACTAATTATAAGAGTTCGGGTTGAATTTGGAGTGTTTAGACAACACTTATACCCATTTTGTCCCAAAACAGGCTAAAACTGAGAAAACATTGATTCAAAGCAGTAAACAGCTTTGTTACTGTTTCTAGGGTCGGAATGTATAATAATCCAATGCAATTGACTAATTATAAGAGTTCGGGTTGAATTTGAAGTGTTTAGACAACAATTATACCCATTTTGTCCCGAAACATGCTATAACCGTGAAAACATTGATTTGAAGTAGTAAACAGCTTTGTTACTGTTTCTAGGGTCAGAATGTGTGACAATCCGATGCATTTGACTAATTGTAAGAGTTTGGGATGAATTTGAAGTGTTTAGACAACAATTATACCCATTTTATCCCGAAACAAGCTAAAACAAAGAAAACATTGATTTGAAGTAGTAAACAGCTTTGTTACTGTTTCTAGGGTCAGAATGTGTGACAATCCAATACATTTGACTAATTGTAAGAGTTTGGGATGAATTTGAAATGTTTAGACAACACTTAAACTTGTTTTATCCCAAAACAAGCTTAAGCCGAGAAAACAGGCTAAAACCGAGAAAACAATAATTTGAAGCAGTAAACAGTTTTGTTACTGTTTATAGGGTCAATATATGTAACAATCCAATGAATTTGAGTAATTATAAGAGTTCAGATTGAATTTGGAATGTTTAGACAACACTTATACCCATTTTGTCCCAAAACAGGCTAAAACTGAGAAAACATTGATTCAAAGCAGTAAACAGCTTTGGTACTGTTTCTAGGGTAAGAATGAATAATAATCCAATGCAATTGACTAATTATAAGAGTTCGGGTTGAATTTGAAGTGTTTAGACAACAATTATACCCATTTTATCCCGAAACAAGCTATAACCGATAAAACATTGATTTGAAGTAGTAAACAGCTTTGTTACTGTTTCAAGGGTCAGAATGTGTGACAATCCAATGCATTTGACTAATTGTAAGAGTTTGGGATGAATTTGAAGTGTTTAGACAACAATTATACCCATTTTGTCCCGAAACAAGCTAAAACAAAGAAAACATTGATTTAAAGTAGTAAACAGCTTTATTACTGTTTCTAGGGTCAGAATGTGTGACAATCCAATGCATTTGACTAATTATAAGAGTTCTGGTTGAATTTGGAATGTTTAGACAAGACTTATACCCATTTTGTCCCAAAACAAGCTAAAACCGAGAAAACATTGATTCGAAGCAGTAAACAGTTTTGTTACTGTTGATAGTGTCAAAATATGTAACAATCCAATGCATTTTACTAATTATAAGAGTTTGGGTTGAATTTGGAGTGTTTAGACAACACTTATACCCATTTTGTCCCGAAACATGCTAAAACCAAGAAAATATTGATTCAAAGCAGTAAACAGCTTTGCTACTGCTTCTAGGGTCAGAATATGTGACAATCCAATGCTCTTGACTAATTGTAGGAGTTTTGGATGAATGAGGAGTGTTTAGACAACAGTTAAACCTGTTTTATCCCAAAACACGCTTAAACCGAGAAAACAGGCTAAAACAAAGAAAACATTGATTCGAAGCAGTAAACAGCTTTGTCACTGTTTCTAGGGTCAGAATGTATGACAATCGAATGCATTTGAATAATTGTAAGAGTTTGGGATGAATTTGAAGTGTTTAGACAACACTTAAACCTCTTTTATCCCAAAACAAGCTTAAGCCAGGAAAACAGGCTAAAACCAAAAAAACATTTATTCGAAGCAGTTAACAGTTTTGTTACAGTTTATAGGGTCAATATACGTAACAATCCAATGCATTTCACTAATTATAAGAGTTCGGGTTGAATTTGGAGTGTTTAGACAACACTTATACCCATTTTGTCCCAAAACAGGCTAAAACTGAGAAAACATTGATTCAAAGCAGTAAACAGCTTTGTTACTGTTTCTAGGGTCGGAATGTATAATAATCCAATGCAATTGACTAATTATAAGAGTTCGGGTTGAATTTGAAGTGTTTAGACAACAATTATACCCATTTTGTCCCGAAACAAGCTATAACCGAGAAAACATTGATTTGAAGTAGTAAACAGCTTTGTTACTGTTTCTAGGGTCAGAATGTGTGGCAATCCAATGCATTTGACTAATTGTAAGAGTTTGGGATGAATTTGAAGTGTTTAGACAACAATTATACCCATTTTGTCCCGAAACAAGCTAAAACAAAGAAAACATTGATTTGAAGTAGTAAACAGCTTTGTTACTGTTTCTAGGGTCAGAATGTGTGACAATCCAATGCATTTGACTAATGGTAAGAGTTTGGGATAAATTTGAAATGTTTAGACAACACTTAAACCTCTTTTATCCCAAAACAAGCTTACGCCGAGAAAACAGGCTAAAACCGAGAAAACATTAATTCGAAGCAGTAAACAGTTTTGTTACTGTTTATAGGGTCAATATATGTAACAATCCAATGCATTTGACTAATTATAAGAGTTCAGGTTGAATTTGGAATGTTTAGACAAGACTTATACCCATTTTGTCCCAAAAAAGGCTAAAACCGAGAAAACATTGATTCGAAGCAGTAAACAGTTTTGTTACTGTTGATAGTGTCAAAATATGTAACAATCCAATGCATTTGACTAATTATAAGAGTTCGGGTTGAATTTGGAGTGTTTAGACAACACTTATACCCATTTTGTCTCGAAACATGCTAAAACCAAGAAAACATTGATTCAAAGCAGTAAACAGCTTTGCTACTGCTTCTAGGGTCAGAATGTGTGACAATCCAATGCTCTTGACTAATTGTAAGAGTTTGGGATGAATTTGAGATGTTTAGACAACAATTATACATATTTTGTCCCAAACAAGCTATAACCGAGAAAACAATAATTTGAAGCAGTAAACAGTTTTGTTACTGTTTACAGGGTCAATATATGTAACAATCCAATGCATTTGACTAATTATAAGAGTTCGGGTTGAATTTGGAGTGTTTAGACAACACTTATACCCATTTTGTCTCGAAACATGCTAAAACCAAGAAAACATTGATTCAAAGCAGTAAACAGCTTTGCTACTGTTTCTAGGGTCAGAATGAATAATAATCCAATGCAATTGACTAATTATAAGAGTTCGGGTTGAATTTGAAGTGTTTAGACAACAATTATACCCATTTTGTCCCGAAACAAGCTATAACCGAGAAAACATTGATTTGAAGTAGTAAACAGCTTTGTTACTGTTTCTAGGGTCAGAATGTATAATAATCCAATGCAATTGACTAATTATAAGAGTTCGGGTTGAATTTGAAGTGTTTAGACAACAATTATACCCATTTTGTCCCGAAACAAGCTATAACCGAGAAAACATTGATTTGAAGTAGTAAACAGCTTTGTTACTGTTTCTAGGGTCAGAATGTGTGACAATCCAATGCATTTGACTAATGGTAAGAGTTTGGGATAAATTTGAAATGTTTAGACAACACTTAAACCTCTTTTATCCCAAAACAAGCTTACGCCGAGAAAACAGGCTAAAACCGAGAAAACATTAATTCGAAGCAGTAAACAGTTTTGTTACTGTTTATAGGGTCAATATATGTAACAATCCAATTCATTTGACTAATTATAAGAGTTCAGGTTGAATTTGGAGTGTTTAGACAACACTTATACCCATTTTGTCCCAAAACAGGCTAAAACTGAGAAAACATTGATTCAAAGCAGTAAACAGCTTTGGTACTGTTTCTAGGGTCGGAATGTATAATAATCCAATGCAATTGACTAATTATAAGAGTTCGGGTTGAATTTGAAGTGTTTAGACAACAATTATACCTATTTTGTCCCGAAACAGGCTAAAACCGAGAAAACATTAATTCGAAGCAGTAAACAGTTTTGTTACTGTTTATAGGGTCAATATATGTAACAATCCAATGCATTTGACTAATTATAAGAGTTCAGGTTGAATTTGAAGTGTTTAGACAACACTTATACCCATTTTGTCCCAAAACAGGCTAAAACTGAGAAAACATTGATTCAAAGCTGTAAACAGCTTTGTTACTGTTTATAGGGTCAGAATGTATAATAATCCAATGCAATTGACTAATTATAAGAGTTCGGGTTGAATTTGAAGTGTTTAGACAACAATTATACCCATTTTGTCCCGAAACAAGCTATAACCGTGAAAACATTGATTTGAAGTAGTAAACAGCTTTGTTACTGTTTCTAGGGTCAGAATGTGTGACAATCTGATGCATTTGACTAATTGTAAGAGTTTGGGATGAATTTGAAGTGTTTAGACAACAATTATACCCATTTTATCCCGAAACAAGCTAAAACAAAGAAAACATTGATTTGAAGTAGTAAACAGCTTTGTTACTGTTTCTAGGGTCAGTATGTGTGACAATCCAATGCATTTGACTAATTGTAAGAGTTTGGGATGAATTTGAAATGTTTAGACAACACTTAAACTTGTTTTATCCCAAAACAAGCTTAAGCCGAGAAAACAGGCTAAATCTGAGAAAACAATAATTTGAAGCAGTAAACAGTTTTGTTACTGTTTATAGGGTCAATATATGTAACAATCCAATGCATTTGACTAATTATAAGAGTTCAGGTTGAATTTGGAATGTTTAGACAACACTTATATCCATTTTGTCCCAAAACTGGCTAAAACTGAGAAAACATTGATTCAAAGCAGTAAACAGCTTTTGTACTGTTTCTAGGGTCAAAAGATGTTGCAATCCAATGCATTTGACTAATTATAAGAGTTCGGGTTGAATTTGGAGTGTTTAGACAACACTTATACCCATTTTGTCCCGAAACAGGCTAAAACCGAGAAAAAATTAATTCGAAGCAGTAAACAGCTTTGTTACTGTTGATAGTGTCAAAATATGTAACAATCCAATGCATTTGAGTAATTATAAGAGTTCAGGTTGAATTTGGAGTGTTTAGACAACACTTATACCCATTTTGTCCCGAAACAGGCTAAAACCGTGAAAACCTTGATTCGAAGCAGTAAACAGCTTTGTTACTGTTTATAGGGTCAAAAGATGTTGCAATCCAATGCATTTGACTAATTATAAGAGTTCGGGTTGAATTTGGAGTGTTTAGACAAGACTTATACCCATTTTGTCCCGAAACAGGCTAAAACCGAGAAAACATTAATTCGAAGCAGTAAACAGTTTTGTTACTGTTTATAGGGTCAATATATGTAACAATCCATTACATTTGACTAATTATAAGAGTTCAGGTTGAATTTGGAATGTTTAGACAACACTTATACCCATTTAGTCCCAAAACAGGCTAAAACTGAGAAAACATTGATTCAAAGCAGTAAACAGTTTTGGTACTGTTTCTAGGGTCGGAATGTATAATAATCCAATGCAATTGACTAATTATAAGAGTTCGGGTTGAATTTGAAGTGTTTAGACAACAATTATACCCATTTTGTCCTGAAACAAGCTATAACCGAGAAAACATTGATTTGAAGTAGTAACCAGCTTTGTTACTGTTTCTAGGATCAGAATGTGTGACAATCCAATGTATTTGACTAATTGTAAGAGTTTGGGATGAATTTGAAGTGTTTAGACAACAATTATACCCATTTTGTCCCGAAACAGGCAAAAAGAGAGAAAACATTGATTTGAAGCAGTAAACAGCTTTGTTACTGTTTCTAGGGTCAGAATCTGTGACTATCAAATGCATTTGAATAATTGTAAGAGTTTGGGATGAATTTGAAGTGTTTAGACAACACTTAAACCTTTTTTATCCCAAAACAAGCTTAAGCCGAGAAAACATGCTAAAACCGAGAAAACATTGATTCGAAGCAGTAAACAGCTTTGTTACTGTTTATAGGGTCAAAAGATGTTGCAATCCAATGCATTTGACTAATTATAAGAGTTCGGGTTGAATTTGGAGTGTTTAGACAACACTTATACCCATTTTGTCCCGAAACAGGCTAAAACCGAGAAAAAATTAATTCGAAGCAGTAAACAGCTTTGTTACTGTTGATAGTGTCAAAATATGTAATAATCCAATGCATTTGAGTAATTATAAGAGTTCGGGTTGAATTTGGAGTGTTTAGACAACACTTATACCCATTTTGTCCCGAAACAGGCTAAAACCGAGAAAACCTTGATTCGAAGCAGTAAACAGCTTTGTTACTGTTTATAGGGTCAAAAGATGTTGCAATCCAATGCATTTGACTAATTATAAGAGTTCGGGTTGAATTTGGAGTGTTTAGACAACACTTATACCCATTTTGTCCCGAAACAGGCTAAAACCGAGAAAAAATTAATTCGAAGCAGTAAATAGTTTTGTTACTGTTGATAGTTTCAAAATATGTAACAATCCAATGCATTTGAGTAATTATAAGAGTTCGGGTTGAATTTGGAGTGTTTAGACAACACTTATACCCATTTTGTCCCGAAACAGGCTAAAACCGAGAAAACCTTGATTCGAAGCAGTAAACAGCTTTGTTACTGTTTATACGGTCAAAAGATGTAGCAATCCAATGCATTTAACTAATTATAAGAGTTCGGGTTGAATTTGGAGTGTTTAGACAAGACTTATACCCATTTTGTCCCGAAACAGGCTAAAACCGAGAAAACATTAATTCGAAGCAGTAAACAGTTTTGTTACTGTTTATAGGGTCAATATATGTAACAATCCATTGCATTTGACTAATTATAAGAGTTCAGGTTGAATTTGGAATGTTTAGACAACACTTATACCCATTTAGTCCCAAAACAGGCTAAAACTGAGAAAACATTGATTCAAAGCAGTAAACAGTTTTGGTACTGTTTCTAGGGTCGGAATGTATAATAATCCAATGCAATTGACTAATTATAAGAGTTCGGGTTGAATTTGAAGTGTTTAGACAACAATTATACCCATTTTGTCTTGAAACAAGCTATAACCGAGAAAACATTGATTTGAAGTAGTAAACAGCTTTGTTACTGTTTCTAGGATCAGAATGTGTGACAATCCAATGTATTTGACTAATTGTAAGAGTTTGGGATGAATTTGAAGTGTTTAGACAACAATTATACCCATTTTGTCCCGAAACAGGCAAAAAGAGAGAAAACATTGATTTGAAGCAGTAAACAGCTTTGTTACTGTTTCTAGGGTCAGAATCTGTGACTATCAAATGCATTTGAATAATTGTAAGAGTTTGGGATGAATTTGAAGTGTTTAGACAACACTTAAACCTTTTTTATCCCAAAACAAGCTTAAGCCGAGAAAACATGCTAAAACTGAGAAAACATTGATTCGAAGCAGTAAACAGCTTTGTTACTGTTTCTAGGGTCAAAAGATGTTGCAATCCAATGCATTTGACTAATTATAAGAGTTCGGGTTGAATTTGGAGTGTTTAGACAACACTTATACCCATTTAGTCCCAAAACAGGCTAAAACTGAGAAAACATTGATTCAAAGCAGTAAACAGTTTTGGTACTGTTTCTAGGGTCGGAATGTATAATAATCCAATGCAATTGACTAATTATAAGAGTTCGGGTTGAATTTGAAGTGTTTAGACAACAATTATACCCATTTTGTCCTAAAACAAGCTATAACCGAGAAAACATTGATTTGAAGTAGTAAACAGCTTTGTTACTGTTTCTAGGATCAGAATGTGTGACAATCCAATGTATTTGACTAATTGTAAGAGTTTGGGATGAATTTGAAGTGTTTAGACAACAATTATACCCATTTTGTCCCGAAACAGGCAAAAAGAGAGAAAACATTGATTTGAAGCAGTAAACAGCTTTGTTACTGTTTCTAGGGTCAGAATCTGTGACTATCAAATGCATTTGAATAATTGTAAGAGTTTGGGATGAATTTGAAGTGTTTAGACAACACTTAAACCTTTTTTATCCCAAAACAAGCTTAAGCCGAGAAAACATGCTAAAACCGAGAAAACATTGATTCGAAGCAGTAAACAGCTTTGTTACTGTTTATAGGGTCAATATATGTAACGATCTAATGCGTTTGACTAATTATAAGAGTTCGGGTTGAATTAGGAATGTTTAAACAACACTTATACCCATTTTGTCCCGAAACAGGCTAAAACCGAGAAAACCTTGATTCGAAGCAGTAAACAGCTTTGTTACTGTTTATACGGTCAAAAGATGTAGCAATCCAATGCATTTGACTAATTATAAGAGTTCGGGTTGAATTTGGAGTGTTTAGACAACACTTATACCCATTTTGTCCCGAAACAGGCTAAAACTGAGAAAACAATAATTTGAAGCAGTAAACAGTTTTGTTACTGTTTATAGGGTCAATATATGTAACAATCAAATGCATTTGACTAATTATAAGAGTTCAGGTTGAATTTGGAATGTTTAGACAACACTTATACCCATTTTGTCCCAAAACAGGCTAAAACTGAGAAAACATTGATTCAAAGCTGTAAACAGCTTTGTTACTGTTTCTAGGGCCAGAATGTATAATAATCCAATGCAATTGACTAATTATAAGAGTTCGGGTTGAATTTGAAGTGTTTAGACAACAATTATACCCATTTTGTCCCGAAACAAGCTATAACCGAGAAAACATTGATTTGAAGTAGTAAACAGCTTTGTTACTGTTTCTAGGGTCAGAATGTGTGACAATCCGATGCATTTGACAAATTGTAAGAGTTCGGGTTGAATTTGGAGTGTTTAGACAACACTTATACCCATTTTGTCCCGAAAACAGGCTAAAACCGAGAAAACATTAATTCGAAGCAGTAAACAGTTTTGTTACTGTTTATAGGGTCAATATATGTAAGAATCCAATGCATTTGACTAATTATAAGAGTTCAGGTTGAATTTGGAATGTTTAGACAACACTTATACCCATTTTGTCCCAAAACAGGCTAAAACTGAGAAAACATTGATTCAAAGCTGTAAACAGCTTTGTTACTGTTTCTAGGGTCAAAAGATGTTGCAATCCAATGCATTTGACTAATTATAAGAGTTCGGGTTGAATTTGGAGTGTTTAGACAAGACTTATACCCATTTTGTCCCGAAACAGGCTAAAACCGAGAAAACATTAATTCGAAGCAGTAAACAGTTTTGTTACTGTTTATAGGGTCAATATATGTAACAATCCATTGCATTTGACTAATTATAAGAGTTCAGGTTGAATTTGGAATGTTTAGACAACACTTATACCCATTTAGTCCCAAAACAGGCTAAAACTGAGAAAACATTGATTCAAAGCTGTAAACAGCTTTGTTACTGTTTCTAGGGTTAGAATGTATAATAATCCAATGCAATTGACTAATTATAAGAGTTCGGGTTGAATGTGAAGTGTTTAGACAACAATTATACCCATTTTGTCCCGAAACAAGCTATAACCGTGAAAACATTGATTTGAAGTAGTAAACAGCTTTGTTACTGTTTCTAGGGTCAGAATGTGTGACAATCCGATGCATTTGACTAATTGTAAGAGTTTGGGATGAATTTGAAGTGTTTAGACAACAATTATACCCATTTTATCCCGAAACAAGCTAAAACAAAGAAAACATTGATTTGAAGTAGTAAACAGCTTTGTTACTGTTTCTAGGGTCAGAATGTATAATAATCCAATGCAATCGACTAATTATAAGAGTTCGGGTTGAATTTGAAGTGTTTAGACAACAATTATACCCATTTTGTCCCGAAACAGGCTAAAACCGAGAAAACATTGATTCGAAGCAGTAAACAGCATTGTTACTGTTTATAGGGTCAAAAGATGTTGCAATCCAATGCATTTGACTAATTATAAGAGTTCGGGTTGAATTTGGAGTGTTTAGACAACACTTATACCCATTTTGTCCCGAAACAGGCTAAAACCGAGAAAAAATTAATTCGAAGCAGTAAATAGTTTTGTTACTGTTAATAGTGTCAAAATATGTAACAATCCAATGCATTTGAGTAATTATAAGAGTTCGGGTTGAATTTGGAGTGTTTAGACAACACTTATACCCATTTTGTCCCGAAACAGGCTAAAACCGAGAAAACCTTGATTCGAAGCAGTAAACAGCTTTGTTACTGTTTATACGGTCAAAAGATGTAGCAATCCAATGCATTTGACTAATTATAAGAGTTCGGGTTGAATTTGGAGTGTTTAGACAACACTTATACCCATTTTGTCCCGAAACAGGCTAAAACTGAGAAAACAATAATTTGAAGCAGTAAACAGTTTTGTTACTGTTTATAGGGTCAATATATGTAACAATCAAATGCATTTGACTAATTATAAGAGTTCAGGTTGAATTTGGAATGTTTAGACAACACTTATACCCATTTTGTCCCAAAACAGGCTAAAACTGAGAAAACATTGATTCAAAGCTGTAAACAGCTTTGTTACTGTTTCTAGGGCCAGAATGTATAATAATCCAATGCAATTGACTAATTATAAGAGTTCGGGTTGAATTTGAAGTGTTTAGACAACAATTATACCCATTTTGTCCCGAAACAAGCTATAACCGAGAAAACATTGATTTGAAGTAGTAAACAGCTTTGTTACTGTTTCTAGGGTCAGAATGTGTGACAATCCGATGCATTTGACAAATTGTAAGAGTTCGGGTTGAATTTGGAGTGTTTAGACAACACTTATACCCATTTTGTCCCGAAAACAGGCTAAAACCGAGAAAACATTAATTCGAAGCAGTAAACAGTTTTGTTACTGTTTATAGGGTCAATATATGTAAGAATCCAATGCATTTGACTAATTATAAGAGTTCAGGTTGAATTTGGAATGTTTAGACAACACTTATACCCATTTTGTCCCAAAACAGGCTAAAACTGAGAAAACATTGATTCAAAGCTGTAAACAGCTTTGTTACTGTTTCTAGGGTCAGAATGTATAATAATCCAATGCAATTGACTAATTATATGAGTTCAGGTTGAATTTGAAATGTTTAGACAACACTTATACCCATTTTGTCCCAAAACAGGCTAAAACTGAGAAAACATTGATTCAAAGCTGTAAACAGCTTTGTTACTGTTTCTAGGGTCAGAATGTATAATAATCCAATGCAATTGACTAATTATAAGAGTTCGGGTTGAATTTGAAGTGTTTAGACAACAATTATACCCATTTTGTCCCGAAACAAGCTATAACCGTGAAAACATTGATTTGAAGTAGTAAACAGCTTTGTTACTGTTTCTAGGGTCAGAATGTGTGACAATCTGATGCATTTGACTAATTGTAAGAGTTTGGGATGAATTTGAAGTGTTTAGACAACAATTATACCCATTTTATCCCGAAATAAGCTAAAACAAAGAAAACATTGATTTGAAGTAGTAAACAGCTTTGTTACTGTTTCTAGGGTCAGTATGTGTGACAATCCAATGCATTTGACTAATTGTAAGAGTTTGGGATGAATTTGAAATGTTTAGACAACACTTAAACTTGTTTTATCCCAAAACAAGCTTAAGCCGAGAAAACAGGCTAAAACTGAGAAAACAATAATTTGAAGCAGTAAACAGTTTTGTTACTGTTTATAGGGTCAATATATGTAACAATCCAATGCATTTGACTAATTATAAGAGTTCAGGTTGAATTTGGAATGTTTAGACAACACTTATACCCATTTTGTCCCAAAACAGGCTAAAACTGAGAAAACATTGATTCAAAGCAGTAAACAGCTTTGGTACTGTTTCTTGTTGTTTTAAGTGGAAGTAAAGAGCAAAGAGTGAGAAATGTGGTTTAGGTCGGCAAAGAGAATGAAGAGGATCTTTGATTCCATAAGTATATCAATTACAATGAGGCTAAGAGCCCTTAAATAGTGAAGATATCTAGGGCTACTCCCTTACAAGAGACATTCTAGGCGATAGGGACATAAGGTAAGAGAAAAATGGTCCCAAGGGTTGAAAGCGACCTGTCCTTGTCTCCCAAGTGGACTCAAGACCCGTGACCTTCTTCCTTCTTCTCTTCTAACGGCTAGAATGCTGTTCTCGATCCTTCTCTTGGGCTTTATGTGATAAGGCCTCATCTCCTTCTTGTTACACTTAGTGAAACTCGGCCTTGTTCCACATACGTACGGACGTCCGTACATGTGACCGTACAGACCGTACGGACACTACCAAGTTCATGATCGATTATGGTCCATACTCCCCCTCAAGCTTAGCCGAATGGAATGGCTAAGCTTGGAACTCGTGAAGTATCACCTCATTAAAAACCTTAGCATAGAAAAACCTCATGGGACAAAATCTATGTTAAGGGAAAAAGAGTGTGATATCCACGAGTTAGACGAGTCTATCTTGGACGTGTAGGATCTACAAGTCCCATCTTGCCATAGATATATTCACAAACTTGGGGACTTGCAGCCTTGGTGAAGATGTCTGCCAACTGGTCTTTACTTGGTGTGTGACATGGTAGGATCACCCCTTCTTCAATCTTCTCTCGAACCTTATGACAATCCACTTCAATATGCTTGGTCCGTTCGTGAAAGACTGAGTTGGTTGCAATATGTATTGCGGCATTGTTGTCACAGTGCATTGTGATCGGTTGATTAGACTCGAATCCAAGGTCCTTGAGGAGTGATTTGAGCCATGTGCGTTCATTGGTAAGTTTCTTCATGGCCCGGTATTCGGACTCGGCACTTGAGCATGAGACCACCTTTTGTTTCTTTGATCGCCACGTTACCAGATTCCCTCCAACAAACGTACAGTATCCGGACGTTGACCTCCTATCCATCGTGTCACCTGCGTAATCCGCATCACAATACCCTACTATCTCCGTGCTGTTGTTCTTGCCCATCCAAACACCTTGGCCGGGACTCCCTTTTAGGTAACACATGATCCGTTCCACCGTGTTCCAGTCAAAGTTGGTTGGTGCTTGCATATGTTGACTAACTTGGTTAACGGCATAGCACAAGTCCGGCCGTGTGATTGTGAGATAGATCAGTTTCCCTACAAGCCTACGATATCTCCCCGGATCCGCATATGGTTCGGCCAGCTTGGTGGCCAGAGAATTTGGTGTCTGTTTCATCTCCCCCTTTCGCTTGACCTGGTATCCTTCTTCAAGTGGAGTAGATACCGGCTTAGCTCCAAGTTTACCTGTCTCATGTAAAAGATCAAGGGTATACTTTCTTTGGGAGAGAAACAAACCCTCCGGAGAGCGAGAGATTTCAATCCCATGGAAGTACTTGAGTGCACCAAGATCTTTAATATCAAAGGAAGTGTTAAGAAGGGCCTTGGTGGTGTCAATACCTTCCCTATCATCACCGGAAATAATGATGTCATCCACATAGATCAGGACCACAACCAGGCCATTGGCGGAGCAAAGGGTGAACAAGGTGTGATCGGCTTCAGACCGTTTGAAGCCATGGGCGCGAAGAGTGGAGCTGAGCTTGTGGTACCATGCCCTTGGAGATTGTTTTAAACCATAGATGGCCTTGCGGAGTCGGAGCACCTTACCCGGAGCAACAATATCTTCCAGACCCGGTGGAGGGTGCATGTAGACTTCTTCGGAAAGCTCCCCCTGAAGGAACGCATTCTTGACGTCCATTTGCCATAAGTCCAAGGACAAGTTCGTAGCAAGGGAGAGAACGACACGGACAGTGTGAAGTTTAGCAACAGGAGCGAATGTGTCCGTGTAGTCAAGGCCATAGGTTTGTGTGAAGCCACGAGCGACCAGGCGAGCCTTGTAGCGTTCCACCTCACCGGTGCTAAGATACTTGATGGTAAACACCCACTTGGAGCTGACAGCCTTTTTGCCTTTTGGGAGATCTGCCTCGTCCCACGTGTGATTACGTACCATGGCCCCCGTTTCATCGTCTACTGCGTTGAGCCAGTCCTTATGTTCTTTGGCCTCCTCATAGGATTGGGGAACAAAGTGAGCATCAATTTTGCTGAGGAAGGCCGCATGGTCCAATGGGACCAGGTCAAGCGAACATACAGCTTGGATAGGATGGGCGACAGCTTGGTTATTATAATACACACGTTTTTCTTTCCAGGTTGACGGGTGAGACCTGATGCGTTCACTGCGTCTCGTCAAAGGCCGAGATTCCTGTGGGGCAGCCTCATCATGTCCTTCATTCTCATGATTAGTACAATCGGTTGTCTGTTCAGTGACGGTCGCCGTTGGTGAAGCCATGTCTGGTTCAGCACCGTGGACAGACTCCTCTTCGGGTAGATGTGATGATGTTGATTCATGCGGTAGGCACGGCTCAGAGTGATTTGGCTCAATGACGTTTGGTGGTGTTGTGATGCCGAGGTGACCAAGAAGGAACCGCAAGTTAGTCGCCCGATCAGAGGTGGGCTGAGAGAGGTCATTCAAGCTGTCCCAATCCTTCTTGTCGTGATATCCTTGATGTTCGAAGAACTTCACATCCCTAGAGATAAGCGTACGGCCAGTGGTAAGATCGTAGCACTTATATCCCTTTTGACTTGTTGAGTAGCCGATGAACATGCACTTAGTGCTTTTGGCATCGAGCTTACTTCTTTGTTCTCCTGGTACTAACACAAAACACACACACCCAAACACACGTAAGTGATCAAGAGAAGGTTTAATTTTGTTTAATACCTCATAGGGTGACATGTCTTGTAAGACTTTGGTTGGTGTCCTATTGATCAAGTAACATGCCGTCATGACCGCATCTCCCCAAAACCTCTTTGTGACATTGGTGTGAAACATCATTGATCTTGACACTTCCATGAGATGACGGTTCTTTCTCTCCGCCACTCCATTTTGTTGTGGTGTGTATGGGCAACTTGTTTGTTGTAGTATGCCATGCTTTGCTAAGTGTTCTTTGAGTTTGTGGCTTGTGTATTCTCCTCCATTATCCGATCTTAGTACCTTAATTTTAGCATTGAAGTGATTAGTGACATAGTTCTGAAAATTAACAAAGGCATCATAGACTCTATCTTTAGATGGTAACAACGTAAGCCATGTGTACTTAGATTTTTCATCAATAAAGGTCACAAAATACTTGTTGTTATATCTAGATAGGCAAGGAGATGTCCACACATCAGAATGTACCAAATCAAAGCAATGATTATATAAGGTAGTAGACTTAGGAAAAACTGACTTGCAATGTTTACCAAGAATACAAGCCTCACACTTAGAGTTATCAAATGAACCATTAGGCAACATTAATTTAAAAGCATGAGAGTGAGGGTGGCCTAGCCTAGCATGCCACACATCACTTGAATCACTACTAAGATTTGAAATAAGCAAAAACAAATTTGAAGAACTTGGTAAAGTTTTCTCTAGGACATAGAGATCTCCTCTAGCCTCCCCTTCTCCAAGGATCTTTCCAGTCTCAATATCCTGAAAATATACACTATTAGGTCCAAATATAGTATAACAATTTAGATCAGTAGTAGCTTTCTTAACCGATAGAAGATTAGATGTAAAAGTAGGCATAAAGAAGGCCTTTGAGTGTTTATCAAACAATTTCAAATCTCCTATTCCTTTAACTGGTATACGGTCCTCATTGGCAATAATAACATTCCCTACAGCTGGTTTTATGTTGTTTATGAGACTAGAATTGCTTATCATATGGTGAGAAGCACCTGAGTCAACAACAAGGGAGTTACTAGGTTTTGAGGCAAAGAAAGAGATACCGGAATCCTTTAGTGCAGCAATGGACTTGATGAGGGCCTCCAGGTCTGACTTCCTCACAAGATCTCCGTAGGATGCGGCCATGGCCGTGGCTGTTGTCCCTCCTTGGTTCGCTGCACCGGTACCTTGACCGCTAGGCCCTTCTTGCGAGAGGTTAGCCTTGAACTTAGCCGGTTTGAGATGAGGGTGAAGGATCCAGCACTTGTCCTTCACATGGCCTCTCTTCTTACAGTGATCACATACCACCATCCTCCTGTCCTCGTGCTTGTAAGTTCCCTTGTTGGCGGTGGCCAACTCTTCTTTCCCACTAAAGAGACCAAGTGAACCTTGTTCTTTTTGGACTTGGGAACACACATCATCAAGGGTGGGTAGCTTATCACCACGAAGGATGTGTTTGATGAGATCGTTAAACACCGGGTTAAGAGTAAGTAAGAGGCCAAAGACCTTGTCTTGCTCTTTTCTCTCGTTGAGGATGGCCGGATCGATTGTACTTGGCCTAAGCATCTCAAGTTCGGCCCATAGTGACCTAAGCTTCCCAAAATGCTTTGTGAACTCTAAGTCTTCTTGGTGGAGACTGTTAATCGCCTTCTTTACTTCAAATATTCGAGTCAAGTTGGTCACATTCCCATAGACGTTCGCAAGCGTCTCCCATAGCTCCTTAGCCGTCTCGCAGTACGAGTAAGCTTCAAGGATTGGTGCGTCCAGCGAACTTTGGAGAATGGCAAGCACGGTCTGATCTTCTTGGAACCACTTGACTTCCTTTTCGAGATCAGCCTCCTTGTCTTCTTCCTTTTCTTCTTTACCGTCCTCTTTGGTGGCTTTCTTGGGGAGTTGGTCCATCTCAACATGGATCCATAAGCCCCGGCTACTAAGTGCGGTCTTTATGGTTCTTTTCCACAACAAATAATTTGCTCCTTTGAGCACCACTGGAGTAACAATCGGTTTGTTGTTATCCATTGTCACAGATTTGAGTGTAAGAGGGTATGATAGATAGAGTAGTGACGAGTATGAGTAGATTAGCGAGTCGAAAGTATAAGAGAGTTATAGATTAGAAAGTGTAACAGAGAATAGAAGTGTTCGGAGTAAGTTTAGAGAATTGTGGATCGAAGAGTGAGAAATGTGGTTTAGGTCGGCAAAGAGAATGTAGAGGATCTTTGATTCCATAAGTATATCAATTACAATGTGGCTAAGAGCCCTTAAATAGTGAAGATATCTAGGGCTACTCCCTTACAAGAGACATTCTAGGCGATAGGGACATAAGGTAAGAGAAAAATGGTCCCAAGGGTTGAAAGCGACCTGTCCTTGTCTCCCAAGTGGACTCAAGACCCGTGACCTTCTTCCTTCTTCTCTTCTAACGACTAGAATGCTGTTCTCGATCCTTCTCTTGGGCTTTATGTTATAAGGCCTCATCTCCTTCATGTTACACTTAGTGAAACTCGGCCTTGTTCCACATACGTACGGACGTCCGTACATGTGACCGTACAGACCGTACAGACACTACCAAGTTCATGATCGATTATGGTCCATATTTCTAGGGTCAGAATGAATAATAATCCAATGCAATTGACTAATTATAATAATTCGGGTTGAATTTGAAGTGTTTAAACAACAATTATACCCATTTTGTCCCGAAACAAGCTATAACCGAGAAAACATTGATTTGAAGTAGTAAACAGCTTTGTTACTGTTTCTAGGGTCAGAATGTGTGACAATCCAATGCATTTGACTAATTGTAAGAGTTTGGGATGAATTTGAAGTGTTTAGACAACAATTATACCCATTTTGTCCCGAAACAAGCTAAAACAAAGAAAACATTGATTTGAAGTAGTAAACAGCTTTGTTACTGTTTCTAGGGTCAGAATATGTGACAATCCAATGCATTTGACTAATTGTAAGAGTTTGGGATGAATTTGAAATGTTTAGACAACACTTAAACCTCTTTTATCCCAAAACAAGCTTACGCCGAGAAAACAGGCTAAAACAGAGAAAACATTAATTCGAAGCAGTAAACAGTTTTGTTACTGTTTATAGGGTCAATATATGTAACAATCCAATGCATTTGACTAATTATAAGAGTTCAGTTTGAATTTGGAATGTTTAGACAACACTTATACCCATTTTGTCCCAAAACAGGCTAAAACCGAGAAAACATTGATTCGAAGCAGTAAACAGTTTTGTTACTGTTGATAGTGTCAAAATATGTAACAATCCAATGTATTTGACTAATTATAAGAGTTCGGGTTGAATTTGGAGTGTTTAGACAACACCTATACCCATTTTGTCCCGAAACATGCTAAAACCAAGAAAACATTGATTCAAAGCAGTAAACAGCTTTGCTACTGCTTCTAGGGTCAGAATGTGTGACAATCCAATGCCCTTGACTAATTGTAAGAGTTTTGGATGAATTAGGAGTGTTTAGACAACACTTAAACCTGTTTTATCCCAAAACACGCTTAAACCGAGAAAACAGGCTAAAACAGAGAAAAGATTGATTTGAAGCAGTAAATAGCTTTGTTACTGTTTCTAGGGTCAGAATGTGTGACAATCGAATGCATTTGAATAATTATAAGAGTTTGGGATGAATTTGAAGTGTTTAGACAACACTTAAACCTCTTTTATCCCAAAACAAGCTTAAGCCGGGAAAACAGGCTAAAACCAAGAAAACATTGATTCGAAGCAGTAAACAGTTTTGTTACTGTTTATAGGGTCAATATATGTAACGATCCAATGCATTTGACTAATTATAAGAGTTCGGGTTGAATTTGGAGAGTGTAGACAACACTTATACCCATTTTGTCCCAAAACAGGCTAAAACTGAGAAAACATTGATTCAAAGCAGTAAACAGCTTTGTTACTGTTTCTAGGGTCGGAATGTATAATAATCCAATGCATTTGACTAATTATAAGAGTTCGGGTTGAATTTGGAATGTTTAGACAACACTTATACCCATTTTGTCCCGAAACAGGCTAAAACCGAGAAAACATTGATTCGCAGCAGTAAACAGCTTTGTTACTGTTTATAGGGTCAAAATATGTAGCAATCCAATGCATTTGACTAATTATAAGAGTTCAGGTTGAATTTGGAGTGTTTAGACAACAATTATACCCATTTTGTCCCGAAACAGGCTACAACCGAGAAAAAAATAATTCGAAGCAGTAAATAGTTTTGTTACTGTTGATAGTGTCAAAATATGTAACAATCCAATTCATTTGACTAATTATAAGAGTTCGGGTTGAATTTGGAGTGTTTAGACAACACTTATACCCATTTTGTCCTGAAACATGCTAAAACCAAGAAAACATTGATTCAAAACAGTAAACTGCTTTGTTACTGCTTCTAGGGTCAGAATGTGTGACAATCCAATGCATTTGACTAATTGTAAGAGTTTTGGATGAATTAGGAGTGTTTAGACAACACTTAAACCTGTTCTATCCCAAAACACGCTTAAACCGAGAAAACAGGCTAAAAGAGAGAAAACATTGATTCGAAGCAGTAAACAGCTTTGTTACTGTTTCTAGGGTCAGAATGTGTGAAAATCGAATGCATTTCAATAATTGTAAGAGTTTGGGATGAATTTTAAGTGTTTAGACAACACTTAAACCTCTTTTATCCCAAAACAAGCTTAAGCGGGAAAACAGGCTAAAACCGAGAAAACATTGATTCGAAGCAGTAAAGAGTTTTGTTACTGTTTATAGGGTCAATATATGTAACAATCCAATGCATTTGACTAATTATAAGAGTTCAGGTTGAATTTGGAGTGTTTAGACAACACTTATACCCATTTTGTCCCAAAACAGGCTAAAACTGAGAAAACATTGATTCAAAGCAGTAAACAGCTTTGTTACTGTTTCTAGGGTTGGAATGTATAATAATCCAATGCAATTGACTAATTATAAGAGTTCAGGTTGAAATTGAAGTGTTTAGACAACAATTATACCCATTTTGTCCCGAAACAAGCTATAACCGAGAAAACATTGATTTGAAGTAGTAAACAACTTTGTTACTGTTTCTAGGGTCAGAATGTGTGACAATCCAATGCATTTGACTAATTGGAAGAGTTTGGGATGAATTTGAAGTGTTTAGACAACAATTAAACTTGTTTTATCCCAAAACAAGCTTAAGCCGAGAAAACAGGCTAAAACCGAGAAAACATTAATTCGAAGCAGTAAACAGTTTTGGTACTGTTTATAGGGTCAATATATGTAACAATCCAATGCACTTGACTAATTATAAGACTTCAGGTTGAATTTGGAATGTTTAGACAACACTTATACCCATTTTGTCCCAAAACAGGCTAAAACTGAGAAAACATTGATTCAAAGCTGTAAACAGCTTTGTTACTGTTTCTAGGGTCATAATGTATAATAATCCAATGCAATTGACTAATTATAAGAGTTCGGGTTGAATATGAAGTGTTTAGACAACAATTATACCCATTTTGTCCCGAAACAAGCTATAACCGAGAAAACATTGATTTGAAGTAGTAAACAGCTTTGTTACTGTTTCTAGGGTCAGAATGTGTGACAATCCAATGCATTTGACTAATTGTAAGAGTTTGGGATGAATTTGAAGTGTTTAGACAACAATTATACCCATTTTATCCCGAAACAAGCTAAAACAAAGAAAACATTGATTTGAAGTAGTAAACAGCTTTGCTACTGTTTCTAGGGTCAGAATGTGTGACAATCCAATGCATTTGACTAATTGTAAGAGTTTGGGATGAATTTGAAATGTTTAGACAACACTTAAACTTGTTTTATCCTAAAACAAGCTTAAGCCGAGAAAACAGGCTAAAACCGAGAAAACATTAATTTGAAGCAGTAAACAGTTTTGTTACTGTTTATAGGGTCAATATATGTAACAATCCAATGCATTTGACTAATTATAAGAGTTCAGGTTGAATTTGGAATGTTTAGACAACACTTATACCCATTTTGTCCCAAAACAGGCTAAAACTGAGAAAACATTGATTCAAAGAAGTAAATAGCTTTGTTACTGTTTCTAGGGTCAGAATGAATAATAATCCAATGCAATTGACTAATTATAAGAGTTCGGGTTGAATTTGATATTAGAATATAAGAAGGAGAAGAGAGAAAGAGGCCGGTAAGGCCGAGCTATGGAAGAAGAAGAGAAGCGGCCGGGAAGGCTGCCAACACAAGAAGAGTGGCCGGTAAGGTCATGTGGGCCGTGTGAAGAATGAGAGAGGTCAGCAAGGCCATAAGTGCAATGTGAGAAGAGTTGTGAAGCAAAAGCCTTATAAGAAGAAGAGGCCCAAGAAGAAGTCTCACAAAGGAAAGAAGGGTAGGAAGAAAGCATGTGAGACCTTGGTTGGTGAAGCATAGCGAGACAACCAAGGGAAGGAGCTGTCCCTTTCACTATGCACCCACTTGAGCCCAACGGCTATATGTCCCTTTCATCTCTCACTTAAGGCTAACGGTCATATGCACTTTCAATTCATATATTAAGATGTGTAATCTCTCTTCTATGTAACTAATACAACACAACCAATTCATCAATAAGAGAAACTGAATTCCTCTCTACACTTGTGTTTATGTTCTCTTCTTCAATGTAGAGAGCTTAGGAATAATGGTTAGAGGCTGCCCTTCAGGCAGCCTGTTCTCTCCCCAAATCTCACCTAAACTCTTCTTATTTACTCTTTTATTTAGCCTAGATTACTGATTCTTAATCCTCTTTCTCCTAAGTACACAAATCTAAGTGTTGTGTTACTAGAAGTGGATAAGTCTCAAACTAGTGCTTCTTCTTCATAGATCCACTTACTCTCTAGTATTTGGGTTCTATCAAGCTACTTTATGAGGAGTTCATCACAAGTTGATAACCTCTTCTTCCCCTTGAGATCGAGTCCTTTTGTTGTGGGTATAAGGAGATTCAATCATTGGGAGATTGTCTCTCCTTTGTTAAGAGAATTCTCTCTTAAAATCCCAACATTTGAAGTGTTTAGACAACAATTATACCCATTTTGTCCCGAAACAAGCTATAACCGAGAAAACATTGATTTGAAGTAGTAAACAGCTTTGTTACTGTTTCTAGGGTCAGAATGTGTGACAATCCAATGCATTTGACTAATTGTAAGAGTTTGGGATGAATTTTAAGTGTTTAGACACCAATTAAACTTGTTTGATCCCAAAACAAGCTTAAGCTGAGAAAACAGGCTAAAACCGAGAAAACATTAATTCGAAGCAGTAAACAGTTTTGTTACTGTTTATAGGGTCAATATATGTAACAATCCAATGCATTTGACTAATTATAAGAGTTCAGGTTGAATTTGGAATGTTTAGACAACACTTATACCCATTTTGTCCCAAAAGAGGCTAAAACTGAGAAAACATTGATTCAAAGCTGTAAACAGCTTTGTTACTGTTTCTAGGGTCAGACTGTATAATAATCCAATGCAATTGACTAATTATAAGAGTTCGGGTTGAATTTGAAGTGTTTAGACAACAATTATACCCATTTTGTCCTGAAACAAGCTAAAACCGAGAAAACATTGATTTGAAGTAGTAAACAGCTTTGTTACTGTTTCTAGGGTCAGAATGTGTGACAATCCAATGCATTTGACTAATTGTAAGAGTTTGGGATGAATTTGAAGTGTTTAGACAACAATTATACCCATTTTGTCCCGAAACAAGCTAAAACAAAGAAAACATTGATTTGAAGTAGTAAACAGCTTTGTTACTGTTTCTAGGGTCAGAATGTGTGACAATCCAATGCAATTGACTAATTGTAAGAGTTTGGGATGAATTTGTAATGTTTAGACAACACTTAAACCTCTTTTATCCCAAAACAAACTTACGCCGAGAAAACAGGCTAAAACTGAGAAAACATTGATTCGAAGCAGTAAACAGCTTTGTTACTGTTTATAGGGTCAAAATAAGTAGCAATCCAATGCATTTGACTAATTATAAGAGTTCGGGTTGTTAGAATTTGGAGAGAGTGAGCTGCAAGATACACTCCACTCCAATATAAACTCACAAGAACACTTAAAGCGGAATTTGTGTGTTCATGTGTAAAGCCTTTAAGATACAACTCAATAAGAGTGTTCTAAAGGTAAAGAAGGAGTTATACACGCCAATATAAGCTGTGTATACTCAAGAATAAGTATGAGAGGCAACAGCTCTCTCACACCAAAGATAACCCAAATAACCCTTTAGAATAGTTTAGAGAATAGTGAAGAGTATAGAATGAAAGAGAGGTAGAGACCAAGCATTGCCAAAGCTTGGTCTCTCCATGAGAGTATAGAGACTAGAATCTACCCATTTGAATGTATAAGAAACGATTTTGGTAAGGGGAAAACCTCCCATTGGAGAGCTTAATTTTATTAGTGATAAGTGTTACATATTTATACAAGTAGTGAATGGGATATGTGTCTCCCTTCTAAACCTAATTGCAAAGGCCACATATACATACACATATACACATTTGGGTATGTAGAAAGTGACATGAAGAGAGAGGGGTAATGGTCCCAAGCATGTAGATAGTGACAGCTCCAAAGTGACCTCTTAAGCCAACATGTGATTCTCCCACTTATTCCTTCTTTCTCTAATAGCAACTTGTGATGTTTGAATGTTGTTGGACGCCCAAGAGTGATAGGGACACCTCCTAAACGGATCTTTAGGTCACTTGTGACTCCTTGCAACTTGCATTGACTCCAAACTCACATGGGACCACTTTTTGCCGCCCAAACTCTATTTGAATCCTAGGGCCTTCTTCACTCAATTCATTGGCCCTAGGTTTGTACATATTTATCAACATTTCTTGAACCTACATTTGTACAACTTCATCTTCAATACTGACCCGAGGTTTGCACATTCTTCTTTGGTAGTTTAACCTCGGTTTAGCACATCTTGATCTTGATAACTTATGACCCAGATTATGCACACGTTGTGGTCTTGATAACTCAACCCGGACTTTGCACATTTGTTTCTTGATGGAGAGTGGCGAGTGAACTCCCAGGTGTGTGACTTCTTCATCCGGTTCAATACTCCCCCTCAAGCTTAAGTGTAGAGAGATCGGAGGTTAAGCTTGAAGCTTCATGGGCCTTCTTTGAACTCCATCAATCTCATTGCATCTTCTTCTTTAATACTCCCCCTCAAGCTTGGGTGGTGGGGACCAAAGACCAAGCTTGCAACACACAAAGAACTACCTCATTAAAAACCTTAGCAAAGAAAACCACTTGGGATAAAATTTTGCCAAGGGAAAAAGAGTATAGCCTTCATGGTTGAATTGTGTAGCTATGGCCTTGGTTTGAATGTGGGATGGCTTTGGCTTCTTGCTTCTTTTGTTCAAACACCATTGCTCCAATATCCAAGTGAACCTCTTCTTCTCATCTAGCTTACAAATGGCTTTGTTTCTTTTACACCTTCAACAAAAGATGTAAAGAGATTCTTAAGTATATTTGCCATAAGAATAATATTAAGCTTAGATTGAGACATGAGAGAATAAATTGGAAAATGAGCTAGCATTTACTAAGTCTAAATTCATTTTAATATATAACTAAAACTCAGATTTTAAACATGCAAATTCAATTTTAAGTTATGCTAAATCCGGTTTAATATTCAGTTTATAAACTCATAATTCAACAAGATAAACTTCAGATTTTAATCATGAATTTAATCCTAAAGTCAATTTTTAAAATGACAAATTAAATATTAATAATCTGTTTTAACACAAGGCAATTCTCTAAAACCACAACCTAATATTTGTTCTCTAAATTCAGATTCTAAGCATGACAAATTCACTAAATGCATGACTAATCTGATTCAAATATGATTAATGAATATATTGAAAGAGTTAAGGGTTTAGAGATAGCCTTTGATCTTCTTTGTTGGAATGTGTTGCTTCAAACTGCTTCTAGAGCTCCATGAGGGTTTTTGACACCTTTCTCCCCCTCAAGATTGGCTTGAATAATTAATCAGAACCAATCTTGAAGGTTTGTGCACACCCATCTTGTCACTTCTTTGACTTCATAAAAATTGGCTCCATCCTCTAAGTGTTTCCATTCCTTTTAGTCCTTCATGACTTGATTTCTCTTCTCATGGATCTCTTTGCTTTATCTTGTGTTTCTCATTAGAGTGTTCACACATGTCTCCTCTCCTTTAAACCTTCATCATGAGATTTAAAGAAAAATTTTAAAGTACATGTTGTGGGGTTTTAAGAAAACACTTAATAAAACTTGAGAAACCAAATGAAGAATTAAGATAACTAAGGTAATGAAAAATACTATATTTATTTTAAGAAAAAATATTTAAAAACGAATTTAAAATATTTTTAAAAACGAATTTAAAATATTTTTTAAAATGAATTTAAAATATTTTTAGTTAAATATAGAATTAAATAAATTCAAACTTGAAATTCAAATTTTAAAACTTGAATTAAGATGAATTTAAATTAATTAAAAGATAGAGTTTAGAGGATAGCCTTTTAAAGTAGAGATGTGGTTTGAATCATCTTTGGGACCACTCTCTTGACTTGGTCATGGTTTGGGCTATGTCTTGAGTCTTGAAACCTTGCGCCTAGAAGATCTCAACTAGTGCACATTCAATCAGCTCTTAACAACTTTGACACTACCACACATGCTTTGGAGCTGATTCATCACCTTCCACCAGCTTTCCTCTCCACTAGATCTTCCACCATGGTCAACTCCGGTCTGCTTCCTCCGGTCAGCCTCTCTGGACTGCCATGTTCAAGTCATCCGGCTTAGTACTATGGTTGGGCTTGTATGTGGTCTCTGAAGCTTGATGGCCATTGGTTCTAACTCCAAGCATTGATGATGCGCCGGAATGATATATGCCCACTTAATCGGGCATATCTTTTTAAAGGTTGCTCGTATTGATATGATTTCACTTGCACTGGAAATACGACTCTATCGTCTAGAACTTTTGTGAAGAACGGGGAAGCTGAATCGCAGTGGAAGGCTTTCGTACGAGTCGATCTTTGAGACGTTTCGGCGGAGATTTTACTTGTTGCCGAGAATAGAGTAACCAGAACTTGTAACTTAATAACCGAAAGTGTTTGTAACCAGAATGAGAGTTTAGTAACCAGAATGAGAGTTTTAGTGACCAAGAGTGAGAGATTTAGTAACCAAGAGGGAAAGATTTTAGTAACCAAGAATGAGAGTTTAGTAACCAAGAGTGTATGAGTGTTTGAGTGTTTAGTGTTTAGTGAACAGAATGAGCAAAGGAAATGAAGCAGCTCCCCTTTAAGGACTGACTTCAAGACACCATAAACCTCCAACAAGTAGATTAACAGTTCTCCCTTGTGGATTTCATGGCTACTCCAAGCTGAAACTGCAAACTGCCTTGATAACCTCCATATAGAGTATCTACTCCAATGGCTCCAAGAACAGCTTCAAAACGCCATCTTTGTGGCTTCTTTTGCAGAATTGAATAATAGCAGCTCAGATCTTGAGCCTGCTCTGATACCATGTTAGAATTTGGAGAGAGTGAGCTGCAAGATACACTCTACTCCAATATAAACTCACAAGAACACTTAAAGCGGAATTTGTGTGTTCATGTGTAAAGCCTTTAAGATACAACTCAATAAGAGTGTTCTTAAGATAAAGAAGGAGTTATACACGCCAATATAAGGTGTGTATACTCAAGAATAAGTATGAGAGGCAACAGCTCTCTCACACCAAAGATAACCCAAATAACCCTTTAGAATAGTTTAGAGAATAGTGAAGAGTATAGAATGAAAGAGAGGTAGAGACCAAGCATTGCCAAAGCTTGGTCTCTCCATGAGAGTATAGAGACTAGAATCTACCCATTTGAATGTATAAGAAACGATTTTGGTAAGGGGAAAACCCCCCATTGGAGAGCTTAATTTTATTAGTGATAAGTGTTACATATTTATACAAGTAGTGAATGGGATATGTGTCTCCCTTCTAAACCTAATTGAAACGGCCACATATACATACACATATACACATTTGGGTATGTAGAAAGTGACATGAAGAGAGAGGGGAAATGGTCCCAAGCATGTAGATAGTGACAGCTCCAAAGTGACCTCTTAAGCCAACATGTGATTCTCCCACTTATTCCTTCTTTCTCTAATAGCAACTTGTGATGTTTGAATGTTGTTGGACGCCCAAGAGTGATAGGGACACCTCCTAAACGGATCTCTACGTCACATGTGACTCCTTGCAACTTGCATTGACTCCAAACTCACATGGGACCACTTTTTGCCGCCCAAACTCTATTTGAATCCTAGGGCCTTCTTCACTCAATTCATTGGCCCTAGGTTTGTACATATTTATCAACATTTCTTGAACCTACATTTGCACAACTTCATCTTCAATACTGACCCGAGGTTTGCACATTCTTCTTTGGTAGTTTAACCTCGGTTTAGCACATCTTGATCTTGATAACTTATGACCCGGATTATGCACACGTTGTGGTCTTGATAACTCAACCCGGACTTTGCAGATTTGTTTCTTGATGGAGAGTGGCGAATGAACTCCCAGGTGTGTGACTTCTTCATCCGGTTCAATACGGGTTGAATTTGGAGTGTTTAGACAACACTTATACCCATTTTGTCCCGAAACAGGCTAAAACCGAGAAAAAATTAATTCGAAGCAGTAAATAGTTTTGTTACTGTTGATAGTGTCAAAATATGTAACAATCCAATGCATTTGACTAATTATAAGAGTTCGGGTTGAATTTGGAGTGTTTAGACAACACTTATACCCATTTTGTCCCGAAACATGCTAAAACCAAGAAAACATTGATTCAAAACAGTAAAAAGCTTTGTTACTGCTTCTAGGGTCAGAATGTGTGACAATCCAATGCATTTGACTAATTGTAAGAGTTTTGGATGAATTAGGAGTGTTTAGACAACACTTAAACCTCTTTTATCCCAAAACAAGCTTAAGCCGAGAAAACATGCTAAAAACGAGAAAACATTGATTCGAAGCAGTAAACAGTTTTGTTACTGTTTATAGGGTCAATATATGTAACGATCCAATGCATTTGACTAATTATAAGAGTTCGGGTTGAATTTGGAATGTTTAGACAACACTTATACCCATTTTGTCCCGAAACAGGCTAAAACCGAGAAAACATTGATTCGAAGCAGTAAACAGCTTTGTTACTGTTTATAGGGTCAAAATATGTAGCAATCCAATGCATTTGACTAATTATAAGAGTTCGGGTTGAATTTGGAGTGTTTAGACAACACTTATACCCATTTTGTCCCGAAACAGGCTAAAACCGAGAAAAAATTAATTCGAAGCAGTAAATAGTTTTGTTACTGTTGATAGTGTCAAAATATGTAACAATCCAATGCATTTGACTAATTATAAGAGTTCGGGTTGAATTTGGAGTGTTTAGACAACACTTATACCCATTTTGTCCCGAAACATGCTAAAACCAAGAAAACATTGATTCAAAACAGTAAACAGATTTGTTACTGCTTCTAGGGTCAGAATGTGTGACAATCCAATGCATTTGACTAATTGTAAGAGTTTTGGATGAATTATGAGTGTTTAGACAACACTTAAACCTGTTTTATCCCAAAACACGCTTAAACCGAGAAAACAGGCTAAAACAGAGAAAACATTGATTCGAAGCAGTAAACAGCTTTGTTACTGTTTCTAGGGTCAGAATGTGTGACAATCGAATGCATTTGAATAATTGTAAGAGTTTGGGATGAATTTTAAGTGTTTAGACAACACTTAAACCTCTTGTATCCCAAAACAAGCTTAGGCCGGGAAAACAGGCTAAAACCGAGAAAATATTGATTCGAAGCAGTAAACAGTTTTGTTACTGTTTATAGGGTCAATATATGTAACAATCCAATGCATTTGACTAATTATAAGAGTTCGGGTTGAATTTGGAGTGTTTAGACAACACTTATACCCATTTTGTCCCGAAACAAGCTAAAACCAAGAAAACATTGATTCAAAACAGTAAAAAGCTTTGTTACTGCTTCTAGGGTCAGAATGTGTGACAATCCAATGCATTTGACTAATTGTAAGAGTTTTGGATGAATTAGGAGTGTTTAGACAACACTTAAACCTCTTTTATCCCAAAACAAGCTTAAGCCGAGAAAACATGCTAAAAACGAGAAAACATTGATTCGAAGCAGTAAACAGTTTTGTTACTGTTTATAGGGTCAATATATGTAACGATCCAATGCAT
This sequence comes from Camelina sativa, assembly GCF_030686135.1. NCBI lineage: Eukaryota > Viridiplantae > Streptophyta > Magnoliopsida > Brassicales > Brassicaceae > Camelina > Camelina sativa. Next base: position 16,720,799 of record NC_141887.1, read on the forward strand.
TTGACTAATTATAAGAGTTCGGGTTGAATTTGGAATGTTTAGACAACACTTATACCCTTTTTGTCCCGAAACAGGCTAAAACCGAGAAAACATTGATTCGAAGCAGTAAACAGCTTTGTTACTGTTTATAGGGTCAAAATATGTAGCAATCCAATGCATTTGACTAATTATAAGAGTTCGGGTTGAATTTGGAGTGTTTAGACAACACTTATACCCATTTTGTCCCGAAACAGGCTAAAACCGAGAAAAAATTAATTCGAAGCAGTAAATAGTTTTGTTACTGTTGATAGTGTCAAAATATGTAACAATCCAATGCATTTGACTAATTATAAGAGTTCGGGTTGAATTTGGAGTGTTTAGACAACACTTATACCCATTTTGTCCCGAAACATGCTAAAACCAAGAAAACATTGATTCAAAACAGTAAACAGATTTGTTACTGCTTCTAGGGTCAGAATGTGTGACAATCCAATGCATTTGACTAATTGTAAGAGTTTTGGATGAATTATGAGTGTTTAGACAACACTTAAACCTGTTTTATCCCAAAACACGCTTAAACCGAGAAAACAGGCTAAAACAGAGAAAACATTGATTCGAAGCAGTAAACAGCTTTGTTACTGTTTCTAGGGTCAGAATGTGTGACAATCGAATGCATTTGAATAATTGTAAGAGTTTGGGATGAATTTTAAGTGTTTAGACAACACTTAAACCTCTTGTATCCCAAAACAAGCTTAGGCCGGGAAAACAGGCTAAAACCGAGAAAATATTGATTCGAAGCAGTAAACAGTTTTGTTACTGTTTATAGGGTCAATATATGTAACAATCCAATGCATTTGACTAATTATAAGAGTTCGGGTTGAATTTGGAGTGTTTAGACAACACTTATACCCATTTTGTCCCAAAACAGGCTAAAACTGAGAAAACATTGATTCAAAGCAGTAAACAGCTTTGTTACTGTTTCTAGGGTTGGAATGTATAATAATCCAATGCAATTGACTAATTATAAGAGTTCGGGTTGAATTTGAAGTGTTTAGACAACAATTATACCCATTTTGTCCCGAAACAAGCTATAACCGAGAAAACATTGATTTGAAGTAGTAAACAGCTTTGTTACTGTTTCTAGGGTCAGAATGTGTGACAATCCAATGCATTTGACTAATTGTATGAGTTTGGGATGAATTTGAAGTGTTTAGACAACAATTATACCCATTTTGTCCCGAAACAAGCTTAAGCCGAGAAAACAGGCTAAAACCGAGAAAACATTAATTCGAAGCAGTAAACAGTTTTGTTACTGTTTATAGGGTCAATATATGTAACAATCCAATGCATTTAACTAATTATAAGAGTTCAGGTTGAATTTGGAATGTTTGACAACACTTATACCCATTTTGTCCCAAAACAGGCTAAAACTGAGAAAACATTGATTCAAAGCTGTAAACAGCTTTGTTACTGTTTCTAGGGTCAGAATATATAATAATCCAATGCAATTGACTAATTATAAGAGTTCGGGTTGAATTTGAAGTGTTTACACAACAATTATACCCATTTTGTCCCGAAACAAGCTATAACCGAGAAAACATTGATTTGAAGTAGTAAACAGCTTTGTTACTGTTTCTAGGGTCAGAATGTGTGACAATCCAATGCATTTGACTAATTGTAAGAGTTTTGGATGAATTCGGAGTGTTTAGACAACACTTAAACTTGTTTTATCCCAAATCAAGCTTAAGCCGAGAAAACAGACTAAAACCGAGAAAACATTAATTCGAAGCAGTAACCAGTTTTGTTACTGTTTATAGGGTCAACATATGTAACAATCCAATGCATTTGACTAATTATAAGAGTTCAGGTTGAATTTGGAATGTTTAGACAACACTTATACCCATTTTGTCCCAAAACAGGCTAAAACTGAGAAAACATTGATTCAAAGCAGTAAACAGCTTTGTTACTGTTTCTAGGGTCAGAATGTATAATAATCCAATGCAATTGACTAATTATAAGAGTTCGGGTTGAATTTGAAGTGTTTAGACAACAATTATACATATTTTGTCCCGAAACAAGCTATAACCGAGAAAACATTGATTTGAAGTAGTAAACAGCTTTGTTACTGTTTCTAGGGTCAGAATGTGTGACAATCCAATGCATTTGACTAATTCTAAGAGTTTGGGATGAATTTGAAGTGTTTAGACAACAATTATACCCATTTTGTCCCGAAACAAGCTTAAGCCGAGAAAACAGGCTAAAACCGAGAAAACATTAATTCGAAGCAGTAAACAGTTTTGTTACTGTTTATAGGGTCAATATATGTAACAATCCAATGCATTTGACTAATTATAAGAGTTCAGGTTGAATTTGGAATGTTTGACAACACTTATACCCATTTTGTCCCAAAACAGGCTAAAACTGAGAAAACATTGATTCAAAGCAGTAAACAGCTTTGTTACTGTTTCTAGGGTCAGAATGTATAATAATCCAATGCAATTGACTAATTATAAGAGTTCGGGTTGAATTTGAAGTGTTTAGACAACAATTATACATATTTTGTCCCAAACAAGCTATAACCGAGAAAACATTGATTTGAAGTAGTAAACAGCTTTGTTACTGTTTCTAGGGTCAGAATGTGTGACAATCCAATGCATTTGACTAATTGTAAGAGTTTGGGATGAATTTGAAGTGTTTAGACAACAATTATACCCATTTTATCCCGAAACAAGCTTAAGCCGAGAAAACAGGCTAAAACCGAGAAAACATTAATTCGAAGCAGTAAACAGTTTTGTTACTGTTTATAGGGTCAATATATGTAACAATCCAATGCATTTGACTAATTATAAGAGTTCAGGTTGAATTTCGAATGTTTGACAACATTTATACCCATTTTGTCCCAAAACAGGCTAAAACTGAAAAAACATTGATTCAAAGCAGTAAACAGCTTTGTTACTGTTTCTAGGGTCAGAATGTATAATAATCCAATGCAATTGACTAATTATAAGAGTTCGGGTTGAATTTGAAGTGTTTAGACAACAATTATACATATTTTGTCCCAAACAAGCTATAACCGAGAAAACATTGATTTGAAGTAGTAAACAGCTTTGTTACTGTTTCTAGGGTCAGAATGTGTGACAATCCAATGCATTTGACTAATTGTAAGAGTTTTGGATGAATTCGGAGTGTTTAGACAACACTTAAACTTGTTTTATCCCAAAACAAGCTTAAGCCGAGAAAACAGGCTAAAACCGAGAAAACATTAATTCGAAGCAGTAACCAGTTTTGTTACTGTTTATAGGGTCAATATATGTAACAATCCAATGCATTTGACTAATTATAAGAGTTCAGGTTGAATTTGGAATGTTTGACAACACTTATACCCATTTTGTCCCAAAACAGGCTAAAACTGAGAAAACATTGATTCAAAGCTGTAAACAGCTTTGTTACTGTTTCTAGGGTCAGAATGTATAATAATCCAATGCAATTGACTAATTATAAGAGTTCGGGTTGAATTTGAAGTGTTTAGACAACAATTATACCCATTTTGTCCCGAAACAAGCTATAACCGAGAAAACATTGATTTGAAGTAGTAAACAGCTTTGTTACTGTTTCTAGGGTCAGAATGTGTGACAATCCAATGCATTTGACTAATTGTAAGAGTTTGGGATGAATTCGGAGTGTTTAGACAACACTTAAACTTGTTTTATCCCAAAACAAGCTTAAGCCGAGAAAACAGGCTAAAACCGAGAAAACATTAATTCGAAGCAGTAACCAGTTTTGTTACTGTTTATAGGGTCAATATATGTAACAATCCAATGCATTTGACTAATTATAAGAGTTCAGGTTGAATTTGGAATGTTTAGACAACACTTATACCCATTTTGTCCCAAAACAGGCTAAAACTGAGAAAACATTGATTCAAAGCAGTAAACAGCTTTGTTACTGTTTCTAGGGTCAGAATGTATAATAATTCAATGCAATTGACTAATTATAAGAGTTCGGGTTGAATTTGAAGTGTTTAGACAACAATTATACATATTTTTTCCCGAAACAAGCTATAACCGAGAAAACATTGATTTGAAGTAGTAAACAGCTTTGTTACTGTTTCTAGGGTCAGAATGTGTGACAATCCAATGCATTTGACTAATTGTAAGAGTTTGAGATGAATTTGAAGTGTTTAGACAACAATTATACCCATTTTATCCCGAAACAAGCTTAAGCCGAGAAAACAGGCTAAAACCGAGAAAACATTAATTCGAAGCAGTAAACAGTTTTGTTACTGTTTATAGGGTCAATATATGTAACAATCCAATGCATTTGACTAATTATAAGAGTTCAGGTTGAATTTGAAATGTTTGACAACACTTATACCCATTTTGTCCCAAAACAGGCTAAAACTGAGAAAACATTGATTCAAAGCTGTAAACAGCTTTGTTACTGTTTCTAGGGTCAGAATGTATAATAATCCAATGCAATTGACTAATTATAAGAGTTCGGGTTGAATTTGAAGTGTTTAGACAACAATTATACCCATTTTGTCCCGAAACAAGCTATAACCGAGAAAACATTGATTTGAAGTAGTAAACAGCTTTGTTACTGTTTCTAGGGTCAGAATGTGTGACAATCCAATGCATTTGACTAATTGTAAGAGTTTTGGATGAATTCGGAGTGTTTAGACAATAATTAAACTTGTTTTATCCCAAAACAAGCTTAAGCCGAGAAAACAGGCTAAAACCGAGAAAACATTAATTCGAAGCAGTAACCAGTTTTGTTACTGTTTATAGGGTCAATATATGTAACAATCCAATGCATTTGACTAATTATAAGAGTTCAGGTTGAATTTGGAATGTTTAGACAACACTTATACCCATTTTTTCCCAAAACAGGCTAAAACTGAGAAAACATTGATTCAAAGCAGTAAACAGCTTTGTTACTGTTTCTAGGGTCAGAATGTATAATAATCCAATGCAATTGACTAATTATAAGAGTTCGGGTTGAATTTGAAGTGTTTAGACAACAATTATACATATTTTGTCCCGAAACAAGCTATAACCGAGAAAACATTGATTTGAAGTAGTAAACAGCTTTGTTACTGTTTCTAGGGTCAAAATGTGTGACAATCCAATGCATTTGACTAATTGTAAGAGTTTTGGATGAATTCGGAGTGTTTAGACAACAATTATACCCATTTTGTCCAGAAACAAGCTTAAGCCGAGAAAACAGGCTAAAACCGAGAAAACATTAATTCGAAGCAGTAAACAGTTTTGTTACTGTTTATAGGGTCAATATATGTATCAATCCAATGCATTTAACTAATTATAAGAGTTCAGGTTGAATTTGGAATGTTTGACAACACTTATACCCATTTTGTCCCAAAACAGGCTAAAACAGAGAAAACATTGATTCAAAGCTGTAAACAGGTTTGTTACTGTTTCTAGGGTCAGAATGTATAATAATCCAATGCAATTGACTAATTATAGGAGTTCGGGTTGAATTTGAAGTGTTTAGACAACAATTATACCCATTTTGTCCCGAAACAAGCTATAATCGAGAAAACATTGATTTGAAGTAGTAAACAGCTTTGTTACTGTTTCTAGGGTCAGAAAGTGTGACAATCCAATGCATTTGACTAATTGTAAGAGTTTTGGATGAATTCGGAGTGTTTAGACAACACTTAAACTTGTTTTATCCCAAAACAAGCTTAAGCCGAGAAAACAGGCTAAAACCAAGAAAACATTAATTCGAAGCAGTAAACAGTTTTGTTACTGTTTATAGGGTCAATATATGTAACAATCCAATGCATTTGACTAATTATAAGAGTTCAGGTTGAATTTGGAATGTTTAGACAACACTTATACCCATTTTTTCCCAAAACAGGCTAAAACTGAGAAAACATTGATTCAAAGCAGTAAACAGCTTTGTTACTGTTTCTAGGGTCAGAATGTATAATAATCCAATGCAATTGACTAATTATAAGAGTTCGGGTTGAATTTGAAGTGTTTAGACAACAATTATACATATTTTGTCCCGAAACAAGCTATAACCGAGAAAACATTGATTTGAAGTAGTAAACAGCTTTGTTACTGTTTCTAGGGTCAGAATGTGTGACAATCCAATGCATTTGACTAATTGTAAGAGTTTTGGATGAATTCGGAGTGTTTAGACAACAATTATACCCATTTTGTCCAGAAACAAGCTTAAGCCGAGAAAACTGGCTAAAACCGAGAAAACATTAATTCGAAGCAGTAAAAAGTTTTGTTACTGTTTATAGGGTCAATATATGTATCAATCCAATGCATTTAACTAATTATAAGAGTTCAGGTTGAATTTGAAATGTTTGACAACACTTATACCCATTTTGTCCCAAAACAGGCTAAAACTGAGAAAACATTGATTCAAAGCTGTAAACAGGTTTGTTACTGTTTCTAGGGTCAGAATGTATAATAATCCAATGCAATTGACTAATTATAGGAGTTCGGGTTGAATTTGAAGTGTTTAGACAACAATTATACCCATTTTGTCCCGAAACAAGCTATAATCGAGAAAACATTGATTTGAAGTAGTAAACAGCTTTGTTACTGTTTTTAGGGTCAGAATGTGTGACAATCCAATGCATTTGACTAATTGTAAGAGTTTTGGATGAATTCGGAGTGTTTAGACAACACTTAAACTTGTTTTATCCCAAAACAAGCTTAAGCCGAGAAAACAGGCTAAAACCGAGAAAACATTAATTCGAAGCAGTAAACAGTTTTGTTACTGTTTATAGGGTCAATATATGTAACAATCCAATGCATTTGACTAATTATAAGAGTTCAGGTTGAATTTGGAATGTTTAGACAACACTTATACCCATTTTGTCCCAAAACAGGCTAAAACTGAGAAAACATTGATTCAAAGCTGTAAACAGCTATGTTACTGTTTCTAGGGTCAGAATGTATAATAATCCAATGCAATTGACTAATTATAAGAGTTCGGGTTGAATTTGAAGTGTTTAGACAACAATTATACCCATTTTGTCCCGAAACAAGCTATAACCGAGAAAACATTGATTTGAAGTAGTAAACAGCTTTGTTACTGTTTCTAGGGTCAGAATGTGTGACAATCCAATGCATTTGACTAATTGTAACAGTTTTGGATGAATTCGGAGTGTTTAGACAACACTTAAACTTGTTTTATCCCAAAACAAGCTTAAGCCGAGAAAACAGGCTAAAACCGAGAAAACATTAATTCGAAGCAGTAACCAGTTTTGTTACTGTTTATAGGGTCAATATATGTAACAATCCAATGCATTTGACTAATTATAAGAGTTCAGGTTGAATTTGGAATGTTTAGACAACACTTATACCCATTTTGTCCCAAAACAGGCTAAAACTGAGAAAACATTGATTCAAAGCAGTAAACAGCTTTGTTACTGTTTCTAGGGTCAGAATGTATAATAATCCAATGCAATTGACTAATTATAAGAGTTCGGGTTGAATTTGAAGTGTTTAGACAACAATTATACCCATTTTGTCCCGAAACAAGCTATAACCGAGAAAACATTGATTTGAAGTAGTAAACAGCTTTGTTACTGTTTCTAGGGTCAGAATGTGTGACAATCCAATGCATTTGACTAATTGTAAGAGTTTTGGATGAATTCGGAGTGTTTAGACAACACTTAAACTTGTTTTATCCCAAAACAAGCTTAAGCCGAGAAAACAGGCTAAAACCGAGAAAACATTAATTCGAAGCAGTAACCAGTTTTGTTACTGTTTATAGGGTCAATATATGTAACAATCCAATGCATTTGACTAATTATAAGAGTTCAGGTTGAATTTGGAATGTTTAGACAACACTTATACCCATTTTGTCCGAAAACAGGCTAAAACTGAGAAAACATTGATTCAAAGCAGTAAACAGCTTTGTTACTGTTTCTAGGGTCAGAATGTATAATAATCCAATGCAATTGACTAATTATAAGAGTTCAGGTTGAATTTGAAGTGTTTAGACAACAATTATACATATTTTGTCCCGAAACAAGCTATAACCGAGAAAACATTGATTTGAAGTAGTAAACAGCTTTGTTACTGTTTCTAGGGTCAGAATGTGTGACAATCCAATGCATTTGACTAATTGTAAGAGTTTGGGATGAATTTGAAGTGTTTAGACAACAATTATACCCATTTTGTCCCGAAACAAGCTTAAGCCGAGAAAACAGGCTAAAACCGAGAAAACATTAATTCGAAGCAGTAAACAGTTTTGTTACTGTTTATAGGGTCAATATATGTATCAATCCAATGCATTTAACTAATTATAAGAGTTCAGGTTGAATTTGGAATGTTTGACAACACTTATACCCATTTTGTCCCAAAACAGGCTAAAACTGAGAAAACATTGATTCAAAGCTGTAAACAGGTTTGTTACTGTTTCTAGGGTCAGAATGTATAATAATCCAATGCAATTGACTAATTATAAGAGTTCGGGTTGAATTTGAAGTGTTTAGACAACAATTATACCCATTTTGTCCCGAAACAAGCTATAATCGAGAAAACATTGATTTGAAGTAGTAAACAGCTTTGTTACTGTTTCTAGGGTCAGAATGTGTGACAATCCAATGCATTTGACTAATTGTAAGAGTTTTGGATGAATTCGGAGTGTTTAGACAACACTTAAACTTGTTTTATCCCAAAACAAGCTTAAGCCGAGAAAACAGGCTAAAACCGAGAAAACATTAATTCGAAGCAGTAAACAGTTTTGTTACTATTTATAGGGTCAATATATGTAACAATCCAATGCATTTGACTAATTATAAGAGTTCAGGTTGAATTTGGAATGTTTAGACAACACTTATACCCATTTTGTCCGAAAACAGGCTAAAACTGAGAAAACATTGATTCAAAGCAGTAAACAGCTTTGTTACTGTTTCTAGGGTCAGAATGTATAATAATCCAATGCAATTGACTAATTATAAGAGTTCGGGTTGAATTTGAAGTGTTTAGACAACAATTATACATATTTTGTCCCAAACAAGCTATAACCGAGAAAACATTGATTTGAAGTAGTAAACAGCTTTGTTACTGTTTCTAGGGTCAGAAGGTGTGACAATCCAATGCATTTGACTAATTGTAAGAGTTTGGGATGAATTTGAAGTGTTTAGACAACAATTATACCCATTTTGTCCCGAAACAAGCTTAAGCCGAGAAAACAGGCTAAAACCGAGAAAACATTAATTCGAAGCAGTAACCAGTTTTGTTACTGTTTATAGGGTCAATATATGTAACAATCCAATGCATTTGACTAATTATAAGAGTTCAGGTTGAATTTGGAATGTTTAGACAACACTTATACCCATTTTGTCCCAAAACAGGCTAAAACTGAGAAAACATTGATTCAAAGCAGTAAACAGCTTTGTTACTGTTTCTAGGGTCAGAATGTATAATAATCCAATGCAATTGACTAATTATAAGAGTTCGGGTTGAATTTGAAGTGTTTAGACAACAATTATACATATTTTGTCCCGAAACAAGCTATAACCGAGAAAACATTGATTTGAAGTAGTAAACAGCTTTGTTACTGTTTCTAGGGTCAGAATGTGTGATAATCCAATGCATTTGACTAATTGTAAGAGTTTGGGATGAATTTGAAGTGTTTAGACAACAATTATACCCATTTTGTCCCGAAACAAGCTTAAGCCGAGAAAACAGGCTAAAACCGAGAAAACATTAATTCGAAGCAGTAAACAGTTTTGTTACTGTTTATAGGGTCAATATATGTATCAATCCAATGCATTTAACTAATTATAAGAGTTCAGGTTGAATTTGGAATGTTTGACAACACTTATACCCATTTTGTCCCAAAACAGGCTAAAACTGAGAAAACATTGATTCAAAGCTGTAAACAGGTTTGTTACTGTTTCTAGGGTCAGAATGTATAATAATCCAATGCAATTGACTAATTATAAGAGTTCGGGTTGAATTTGAAGTGTTTAGACAACAATTATACCCATTTTGTCCCGAAACAAGCTATAATCGAGAAAACATTGATTTGAAGTAGTAAACAGCTTTGTTACTGTTTCTAGGGTCAGAATGTGTGACAATCCAATGCATTTGACTAATTGTAAGAGTTTTGGATGAATTCGGAGTGTTTAGACAACACTTAAACTTGTTTTATCCCAAAACAAGCTTAAGCCGAGAAAACAGGCTAAAACCGAGAAAACATTAATTCGAAGCAGTAAACAGTTTTGTTACTATTTATAGGGTCAATATATGTAACAATCCAATGCATTTGACTAATTATAAGAGTTCAGGTTGAATTTGGAATGTTTAGACAACACTTATACCCATTTTGTCCGAAAACAGGCTAAAACTGAGAAAACATTGATTCAAAGCAGTAAACAGCTTTGTTACTGTTTCTAGGGTCAGAATGTATAATAATCCAATGCAATTGACTAATTATAAGAGTTCGGGTTGAATTTGAAGTGTTTAGACAACAATTATACATATTTTGTCCCAAACAAGCTATAACCGAGAAAACATTGATTTGAAGTAGTAAACAGCTTTGTTACTGTTTCTAGGGTCAGAAGGTGTGACAATCCAATGCATTTGACTAATTGTAAGAGTTTGGGATGAATTTGAAGTGTTTAGACAACAATTATACCCATTTTGTCCCGAAACAAGCTTAAGCCGAGAAAACAGGCTAAAACCGAGAAAACATTAATTCGAAGCAGTAAACAGTTTTGTTACTGTTTATAGGGTCAATATATGTAACAATCCAATGCATTTAACTAATTATAAGAGTTCAGGTTGAATTTGGAATGTTTGACAACACTTATACCCATTTTGTCCCAAAACAGGCTAAAACTGAGAAAACATTGATTCAAAGCTGTAAACAGGTTTGTTACTGTTTCTAGGGTCAGAATGTATAATAATCCAATGCAATTGACTAATTATAAGAGTTCGGGTTGAATTTGAAGTGTTTAGACAACAATTATACCCATTTTGTCCCGAAACAAGCTATAACCGAGAAAACATTGATTTGAAGTAGTAAACAGCTTTGTTACTGTTTCTAGGGTCAGAAAGTGTGACAATCCAATGCATTTGACTAATTGTAAGAGTTTTGGATGAATTCGGAGTGTTTAGACAACACTTAAACTTGTTTTATCCCAAAACAAGCTTAAGCCGAGAAAACAGGCTAAAACCGAGAAAACATTAATTCGAAGCAGTAACCAGTTTTGTTACTGTTTATAGGGTCAATATATGTAACAATCCAATGCATTTGACTAATTATAAGAGTTCAGGTTGAATTTGGAATGTTTAGACAACACTTATACCCATTTTGTCCCAAAACAGGCTAAAACTGAGAAAACATTGATTCAAAGCAGTAAACAGCTTTGTTACTGTTTCTAGGGTCAGAATGTATAATAATCCAATGCAATTGACTAATTATAAGAGTTCGGGTTGAATTTGAAGTGTTTAGACAACAATTATACCCATTTTGTCCCGAAACAAGCTATAACCGAGAAAACATTGATTTGAAGTAGTAAACAGCTTTGTTACTGTTTCTAGGGTCAGAATGTGTGACAATCCAATGCATTTGACTAATTGTAAGAGTTTTGGATGAATTCGGAGTGTTTAGACAACACTTAAACTTGTTTTATCCCAAAACAAGCTTAAGCCGAGAAAACAGGCTAAAACCGAGAAAACATTAATTCGAAGCAGTAACCAGTTTTGTTACTGTTTATAGGGTCAATATATGTAACAATCCAATGCATTTGACTAATTATAAGAGTTCAGGTTGAATTTGGAATGTTTAGACAACACTTATACCCATTTTGTCCCAAAACAGGCTAAAACTGAGAAAACATTGATTCAAAGCAGTAAACAGGTTTGTTACTGTTTCTAGGGTCAGAATGTATAATAATCCAATGCAATTGACTAATTATAAGAGTTCGGGTTGAATTTGAAGTGTTTAGACAACAATTATACCCATTTTGTCCCGAAACAAGCTATAACCGAGAAAACATTGATTTGAAGTAGTAAACAGCTTTGTTACTGTTTCTAGGGTCAGAATGTGTGACAATCCAATGCATTTGACTAATTGTAAGAGTTTTGGATGAATTCGGAGTGTTTAGACAACACTTAAACTTGTTTTATCCCAAAACAAGCTTAAGCCGAGAAAACAGGCTAAAACCGAGAAAACATTAATTCGAAGCAGTAAACAGTTTTGTTACTGTTTATAGGGTCAATATATGTAACAATCCAATGCATTTGACTAATTATAAGAGTTCAGGTTGAATTTGGAATGTTTAGACAACACTTATACCCATTTTGTCCCAAAACAGGCTAAAACTGAGAAAACATTGATTCAAAGCTGTAAACAGGTTTGTTACTGTTTCTAGGGTCAGAATGTATAATAATCCAATGCAATTGACTAATTATAAGAGTTCGGGTTGAATTTGAAGTGTTTAGACAACAATTATACCCATTTTGTCCCGAAACAAGCTATAATCGAGAAAACATTGATTTGAAGTAGTAAACAGCTTTGTTACTGTTTCTAGGGTCAGAATGTGTGACAATCCAATGCATTTGACTAATTGTAAGTGTTTTGGATGAATTCGGAGTGTTTAGACAACACTTAAACTTGTTTTATCCCAAAACAAGCTTAAGCCGAGAAAACAGGCTAAAACCGAGAAAACATTAATTCGAAGCAGTAAACAGTTTTGTTACTGTTTATAGGGTCAATATATGTATCAATCCAATGCATTTAACTAATTATAAGAGTTCAGGTTGAATTTGGAATGTTTGACAACACTTATACCCATTTTGTCCCAAAACAGGCTAAAACTGAGAAAACATTGATTCAAAGCTGTAAACAGGTTTGTTACTGTTTCTAGGGTCAGAATGTATAATAATCCAATGCAATTGACTAATTATAAGAGTTCGGGTTGAATTTGAAGTGTTTAGACAACAATTATACCCATTTTGTCCCGAAACAAGCTATAATCGAGAAAACATTGATTTGAAGTAGTAAACAGCTTTGTTACTGTTTCTAGGGTCAGAATGTGTGACAATCCAATGCATTTGACTAATTGTAAGTGTTTTGGATGAATTCGGAGTGTTTAGACAACACTTAAACTTGTTTTATCCCAAAACAAGCTTAAGCCGAGAAAACAGGCTAAAACCGAGAAAACATTAATTCGAAGCAGTAAACAGTTTTGTTACTGTTTATAGGGTCAATATATGTAACAATCCAATTCATTTGACTAATTATAAGAGTTCAGGTTGAATTTGGAATGTTTAGACAACACTTATACCCATTTTGTCCCAAAACAGGCTAAAACTGAGAAAACATTGATTCAAAGCAGTAAACAGCTTTGTTACTGTTTCTAGGGTCAGAATGTATAATAATCCAATGCAATTGGCTAATTATAAGAGTTCGGGTTGAATTTGAAGTGTTTAGACAACAATTATACATATTTTGTCCCGAAACAAGCTATAACCGAGAAAACATTGATTTGAAGTAGTAAACAGCTTTGTTACTGTTTCTAGGGTCAGAATGTGTGACAATCCAATGCATTTGACTAATTGTAAGAGTTTGGGATGAATTTGAAGTGTTTAGACAACAATTATACCCATTTTGTCCCGAAACAAGCTTAAGCAGAGAAAACAGGCTAAAACCGAGAAAACATTAATTCGAAGCAGTAAACAGTTTTGTTACTGTTTATAGGGTCAATATATGTAACAATCCAATGCATTTGACTAATTATAAGAGTTCAGGTTGAATTTGGAATGTTTGACAACACTTATACCCATTTTGTCCCAAAACATGCTAAAACTGAGAAAACATTGATTCAAAGCTGTAAACAGGTTTGTTACTGTTTCTAGGGTCAGAATGTATAATAATCCAATGCAATTGACTAATTATAAGAGTTCGGGTTGAATTTGAAGTGTTTAGACAACAATTATACCCATTTTGTCCCGAAACAAGCTATAACCGAGAAAACATTGATTTGAAGTAGTATACAGCTTTGTTACTGTTTTTAGGGTCAGAATGTGTGACAATCCAATGCATTTGCCTAATTGTAAGAGTTTTGGATGAATTCGGAGTGTTTAGACAACACTTAAACTTGTTTTATCCCAAAACAAGTTTAAGCCGAGAAAACAGGCTAAAACCGAGAAAACATTAATTCGAAGCAGTAAACAGTTTTGTTACTGTTTATAGGGTCAATATATGTAACAATCCAATTCATTTGACTAATTATAAGAGTTCAGGTTGAATTTGGAATGTTTAGACAACACTTATACCCATTTTGTCCCAAAACAGGCTAAAACTGAGAAAACATTGATTCAAAGCAGTAAACAGCTTTGTTACTGTTTCTAGGGTCAGAATGTATAATAATCCAATGCAATTGGCTAATTATAAGAGTTCGGGTTGAATTTGAAGTGTTTAGACAACAATTATACATATTTTGTCCCAAAACAAGCTATAACCGAGAAAACATTGATTTGAAGTAGTAAACAGCTTTGTTACTGTTTCTAGGGTCAGAATGTGTGACAATCCAATGCATTTGACTAATTGTAAGAGTTTGGGATGAATTTGAAGTGTTTAGACAACAATTATACCCATTTTGTCCCGAAACAAGCTTAAGCCGAGAAAACAGGCTAAAACCGAGAAAACATTAATTCGAAGCAGTAAAAAGTTTTGTTACTGTTTATAGGTTCAATATATGTAACAATCCAATGCATTTGACTAATTATAAGAGTTCAGGTTGAATTTGGAATGTTTGACAACACTTATACCCATTTTGTCCCAAAACAGGCTAAAACTGAGAAAACATTGATTCAAAACTGTAAACAGCTTTGTTACTGTTTCTAGGGTCAGAATGTATAATAATCCAATGCAATTGACTAATTATAAGAGTTCGGGTTGAATTTGAAGTGTTTAGACAACAATTATACCCATTTTGTCCCGAAACAAGCTATAACCGAGAAAACATTGATTTGAAGTAGTATACAGCTTTGTTACTGTTTTTAGGGTCAGAATGTGTGACAATCCAATGCATTTGACTAATTGTAAGAGTTTTGGATGAATTCGAAGTGTTTAGACAACACTTAAACTTGTTTTATCCCAAAACAAGCTTAAGCCGAGAAAACAGGCTAAAACCGAGAAAACATTAATTCGAAGCAGTAAACAGTTTTGTTACTGTTTATAGGGTCAATATATGTAACAATCCAATGCATTTGACTAATTATAAGAGTTCAGGTTGAATTTGGAATGTTTAGACAACACTTATACCCATTTTGTCCCAAAACAGGCTAAAACTGAGAAAACATTGATTCAAAGCAGTAAACAGCTTTGTTACTGTTTCTAAGGTCAGAATGTATAATAATCCAATGCAATTGACTAATTATAAGAGTTTGGGTTGAATTTGAAGTGTTTAGACAACAATTATACATATTTTGTCTTAAACAAGCTATAACCGAGAAAACATTGATTTGAAGTAGTAAACAGCTTTGTTACTGTTTCTAGGGTCAGAATGTGTGACAATCCAATGCATTTGACTAATTGTAAGAGTTTGGGATGAATTTGAAGTGTTTAGACAACAATTATACCCATTTTGTCCCGAAACAAGCTTAAGCCGAGAAAACAGGCTAAAACCGAGAAAACATTAATTCGAAGCAGTAAACAGTTTTGTTACTGTTTATAGGGTCAATATATGTAACAATCCAATGCATTTAACTAATTATAAGAGTTCAGGTTGAATTTGGAATGTTTGACAACACTTATACCCATTTTGTCCCAAAACAGGCTAAAACTGAGAAAACATTGATTCAAAGCTGTAAACAGGTTTGTTACTGTTTCTAGGGTCAGAATGTATAATAATCCAATGCAATTGACTAATTATAAGAGTTCGGGTTGAATTTGAAGTGTTTAGACAACAATTATACCCATTTTGTCCCGAAACAAGCTATAATCGAGAAAACATTGATTTGAAGTAGTAAACAGCTTTGTTACTGTTTCTAGGGTCAGAATGTGTGACAATCCAATGCATTTGACTAATTGTAAGAGTTTTGGATGAATTCGGAGTGTTTAGACAACACTTAAACTTGTTTTATCCCAAAACAAGCTTAAGCCGAGAAAACAGGCTAAAACCGAGAAAACATTAATTCGAAGCAGTAAACAGTTTTGTTACTGTTTATAGGGTCAATATAGTTAACAATCCAATGCATTTGACTAATTATAAGAGTTCAGGTTGAATTTGGAATGTTTAGACAACACTTATACCCATTTTGTCCCAAAACAGGCTAAAACTGAGAAAACATTGATTCAAAGCAGTAAACAGCTTTGTTACTGTTTCTAGGGTCAGAATGTATAATAATCCAATGCAATTGACTAATTATAAGAGTTTGGGTTGAATTTGAAGTGTTTAGGCAACAATTATACATATTTTGTCCCAAACAAGCTATAACCGAGAAAACATTGATTTGAAGTAGTAAACAGCTTTGTTACTGTTTCTAGGGTCAGAATGTGTGACAATCCAATGCATTTGACTAATTGTAAGAGTTTGGGATGAATTTGAAGTGTTTAGACAACAATTATACCCATTTTGTCCCGAAACAAGCTTAAGCCGAGAAAACAGGCTAAAACCGAGAAAACATTAATTCGAAGCCGTAAACAGTTTTGTTACTGTTTATAGGGTCAATATATGTAACAATCCAATGCATTTAACTAATTATAAGAGTTCAGGTTGAATTTGGAATGTTTGACAACACTTATACCCATTTTGTCCCAAAACAGGCTAAAACTGAGAAAACATTGATTCAAAGCTGTAAACAGGTTTGTTACTGTTTCTAGGGTCAGAATGTATAATAATCCAATGCAATTGACTAATTATAAGAGTTCGGGTTGAATTTGAAGTGTTTAGACAACAATTATACATATTTTGTCTTAAACAAGCTATAACCGAGAAAACATTGATTTGAAGTAGTAAACAGCTTTGTTACTGTTTCTAGGGTCAGAATGTGTGACAATCCAATGCATTTGACTAATTGTAAGAGTTTGGGATGAATTTGAAGTGTTTAGACAACAATTATACCCATTTTGTCCCGAAACAAGCTTAAGCCGAGAAAACAGGCTAAAACCGAGAAAACATTAATTCGAAGCAGTAAACAGTTTTGTTACTGTTTATAGGGTCAATATATGTAACAATCCAATGCATTTAACTAATTATAAGAGTTCAGGTTGAATTTGGAATGTTTGACAACACTTATACCCATTTTGTCCCAAAACAGGCTAAAACTGAGAAAACATTGATTCAAAGCTGTAAACAGGTTTGTTACTGTTTCTAGGGTCAGAATGTATAATAATCCAATGCAATTGACTAATTATAAGAGTTCGGGTTGAATTTGAAGTGTTTAGACAACAATTATACCCATTTTGTCCCGAAACAAGCTATAATCGAGAAAACATTGATTTGAAGTAGTAAACAGCTTTGTTACTGTTTCTAGGGTCAGAATGTGTGACAATCCAATGCATTTGACTAATTGTAAGAGTTTTGGATGAATTCGGAGTGTTTAGACAACACTTAAACTTGTTTTATCCCAAAACAAGCTTAAGCCGAGAAAACAGGCTAAAACCGAGAAAACATTAATTCGAAGCAGTAAACAGTTTTGTTACTGTTTATAGGGTCAATATATGTAACAATCCAATGCATTTGACTAATTATAAGAGTTCAGGTTGAATTTGGAATGTTTAGACAACACTTATACCCATTTTGTCCCAAAACAGGCTAAAACTGAGAAAACATTGATTCAAAGCAGTAAACAGCTTTGTTACTGTTTCTAGGGTCAGAATGTATAATAATCCAATGCAATTGACTAATTATAAGAGTTTGGGTTGAATTTGAAGTGTTTAGGCAACAATTATACATATTTTGTCCCAAACAAGCTATAACCGAGAAAACATTGATTTGAAGTAGTAAACAGCTTTGTTACTGTTTCTAGGGTCAGAATGTGTGACAATCCAATGCATTTGACTAATTGTAAGAGTTTGGGATGAATTTGAAGTGTTTAGACAACAATTATACCCATTTTGTCCCGAAACAAGCTTAAGCCGAGAAAACAGGCTAAAACCGAGAAAACATTAATTCGAAGCAGTAAACAGTTTTGTTACTGTTTATAGGGTCAATATATGTAACAATCCAATGCATTTAACTAATTATAAGAGTTCAGGTTGAATTTGGAATGTTTGACAACACTTATACCCATTTTGTCCCAAAACAGGCTAAAACTGAGAAAACATTGATTCAAAGCTGTAAACAGGTTTGTTACTGTTTCTAGGGTCAGAATGTATAATAATCCAATGCAATTGACTAATTATAAGAGTTCGGGTTGAATTTGAAGTGTTTAGACAACAATTATACCCATTTTGTCCCGAAACAAGCTATAATCGAGAAAACATTGATTTGAAGTAGTAAACAGCTTTGTTACTGTTTCTAGGGTCAGAATGTGTGACAATCCAATGCATTTGACTAATTGTAAGAGTTTTGGATGAATTCGGAGTGTTTAGACAACACTTAAACTTGTTTTATCCCAAAACAAGCTTAAGCCGAGAAAACAGGCTAAAACCGAGAAAACATTAATTCGAAGCAGTAAACAGTTTTGTTACTGTTTATAGAGTCAAGATATGTAACAATCCAATGCATTTGACTAATTATAAGAGTTCAGGTTGAATTTGGAATGTTTAGACAACACTTATACCCATTTTGTCCCAAAACAGGCTAAAACTGAGAAAACATTGATTCAAAGCAGTAAACAGCTTTGTTACTGTTTCTAGGGTCAGAATGTATAATAATCCAATGCAATTGACTAATTATAAGAGTTCGGGTTGAATTTGAAGTGTTTAGACAACAATTATACATATTTTGTCCCGAAACAAGCTATAACCGAGAAAACATTGATTTGAAGTAGTAAACAGCTTTGTTACTGTTTCTAGGGTCAGAATGTGTGACAATCCAATGCATTTGACTAATTGTAAGAGTTTGGGATGAATTTGAAGTGTTTAGACAACAATTATACCCATTTTGTCCCGAAACAAGCTAAAACAAAGAAAACATTGATTTGAAGTAGTAAACAGCTTTGTTACTGTTTCTAGGGTCAGAATGTGTGACAATCCAATGCATTTGACTAATTGTAAGAGTTTGGGATGAATTTGAAATGTTTAGACAACACTTAAACCTCTTTTATCCCAAAACAAGCTTAAGCCGAGAAAACAGGCTAAAACCGAGAAAACATTAATTCGAAGCAGTCAACAGTTTTGTTACTGTTTATAGGGTCAATATATGTAACAATCCAATGCATTTAACTAATTATAAGAGTTCAGGTTGAATTTGGAATGTTTAGACAACACTTATACCCATTTTGTCCCAAATGTTGGTTTAAGCGGAATTAGGTTTAGAATTATAAGAGTGAAGAGAGTTTGATGGGTGAAGAACAAAGAGAATAATGAGAGAAAATGATATTCATTAGTGTATGTGTTACAACATGTGACTACAACTTAAATAGGGAGGCCAACTAGGGCGACCTCCTTTACGAAAATAGAAATAAGAGAAAGAGACATTAAGAGAGAGAGGGAAGCGTTCCCAAGCTTGATAGCGACATATCCTAAGTCAACTTGCCCACATGTGATCGGTTCTCCCTCCTTCCTCCTAACAGCTCGATTAGAAGCTTCTTGAACACATGATGGGCCTTGGTGGACCCCATTGCTTCCACTCTCCTTGTGACCTTAAGAGGCTCGGCCTTATTGCAAGGGTACACGGACTGTACGGACATCCGTACCGTACGGCCTAGCCCCAAAGGTTCATGGTCACTAAAGTTCCATGGTCAATACTCCCCCTCAAGCTTAGCCAAGTGAAACGACTAAGCTTGGAACCCATGAAGGATCACCTCATTAAAAACCTCAACATAGAAAACCACATGGGACAAAACTATGCTAAGGAAAAGAGTGTGATCCCCATGGATTAGAGGAGTTTCTCATGGATGTGTGGGATCTACTAGTCCAAGCTTGCTGTAGATGTATTCGCAAACTTGAGAACTAGTAGCCTTGGTGAAAATGTCAGCCAACTGATCTTTACTCGGAGTGTGGCATGGCAAGACTACGCCTTCTTCAATCTTTTCTCGCACTTTATGACAATCTACCTCAATATGCTTAGTCCTCTCATGGAAGACCGGGTTGGTTGCTATATGTATTGCTGCCTTATTGTCACAGTGCATAGTGATTGGTTGATCCGACTCCACTCCAAGATCCTTAAGGAGGCCTTTGAGCCATGTGAGCTCATTGGTCAGCTTCTTCATAGCCCTATATTCAGACTCAGCACTTGATTGAGATACAACTTTCTGTTTCTTCGACTTCCAGGTTACTAGGTTACCTCCAACAAATGTACAATACCCTTTCGTGGACCTCCTATCAATTGTATCACCCACGTAGTCCGCATCACAGTAGCCTACAAGTTCCGTATTGTTGTTCTTTCCCATCCAAATGCCTCGCCCCGGGCTCCCCTTGAGATAGCATAGGATCCGCTCGAGCGTTTGCCAGTCAAAGTTGGTTGGAGCTTTCATGTGTTGGCTGACTTGATTCACTGCATAGCATATGTCCGGCCTCGTGATCATAAGATAGATAAGTTTGCCCACCAGCCTACAGTAGCGTCCCACATCTTCGTATGGCTCGTGCGACTTGTTAACCGGAGCCCCGGGTGTTGGCTTCTCCCCCTTTCGCTTGACCTGGTTCCCCTCCTCAAGTGGCGTGGACACCGGTTTGGCTCCCATCTTACCTGTCTCATGTAAAAGGTCAAGTGTATACTTCCTTTGAGAGAGAAACAATCCCTCCGGAGAGCGAGAGATTTCTATCCCAAGGAAGTATCGAAGTTCCCCCAAATCTTTAATATCAAAAGTAGAGTTAAGAAGGGCCTTAGTAGCAGAGATACCATCCTTATCATCACCGGTAATAATGATGTCGTCGACATATATGAGAACTACGACCCGAACACGGTTGGTGCGGAGGGTGAACAGCGTGTGGTCAGCCTCAGACCGGTGGAAGCCGTTAGTGCGCAGTGTAGAACTTAGCTTGTGGTACCACGCCCTTGGAGATTGTTTGAGGCCATAGATCGCCTTATGGAGCCGGAGAACTTTACCCGGGGCAACAATGTGTTCTAAACTTGGTGGAGGGTGCATGTACACTTCCTCGGTCAGCTCCCCCTGAAGAAAGGCGTTCTTGACGTCCATTTGACATAGTTCCCACGAGAGATTAGTGGCCAAGGACAGGACGACCCGGACGGTGTGGAGTTTGGCAACCGGAGCAAATGTGTCCGTATAGTCAAGCCATAGGTTTGGGTAAAACCGCGGGCTACCAAGCGGGCTTTGTAGCGCTCTACTTCTCCAGTGCTAAGATATTTAATAGTAAAAACCCACTTGGAGCTGACGGCCTTTTTACCTTGAGGAAGATCGGCCTCGTCCCAAGTCCGGTTCCTGATCATCGCCTTTGTTTCATCTTCCACCGCATCAAGCCATTCTTTATATTGCTTAGCTTCCTCGTAGGTTTGTGGAACAAAGTGCTCATCAAGCTTACCAAGGAAAGCAGCATGATCCGAGGAAATAAGGTCAAGCAAACACACAGCCTGAATAGGGTGGGCGACAGCCTGATTGTTGTAGTATACCCTCTTATCCTTCCATGTGGACGGGTGAGACTTAATACGGTTGCTCCATCTAGGTAGTGGCTGGGTAGTAGGCTGGTCTGACTGATCCGGAGGATCTATCCTATCCTCACCATTTGTAAAGTAGTCTTCTGTCAAGATTGTTGGTTCGGTAGGGGCCACCGTTGTTGGCGGTACTATGGGCTCAGGTTCCTGAACAGACGGTGGACTTCCAGCATGTTCGTCATCCGGTTGACTCGATGACATGGGTAATGGATCAACACTTGTGGTATCTTGTTTGTCAAGTGATGTTGGTTTGGTGATGCCCAAATGGTCAAGGAGAAACCGCAAGTTGGCTGCTCGGTCAGAATTGGACTGAGATAGGTCTTTCAAACCTTCCCAGTCCTTTTTGTCGTAATAACCTTGTTGTTCAAGGAACTTTACATCTCTTGAGACGAGAGTGCGGCCGGTGATTGGATCATAACACTTGTATCCTTTTTGACTTGTTGAATAGCCGATGAACATGCTTCTAGTGCTCTTAGCCTCAAGTTTATTCCTTTGTTCTCCAGGTACTAGGACAAAACAGACACACCCAAACACACGTAAGTGATCAAGAGATGGTTTAATTTTGTTCAGTACCTCATAAGGTGATATGTCATTTAAGACTTTTGTTGGTGTCCTATTGATCAAGTAACACACCGTCATGACCGCATCTCCCCAAAACCTCTTGGTGACATTCGAATGAAACATCATCGAACGGGCCACCTCCATCAAATGTCGATTTTTCCTCTCGGCCACTCCATTTTGTTGAGGCGTGTAGGGGCAACTGGTTTGTCGGAGGATTCCATGCTTAGTTAGGTGCTCTTTAAGTTTGTGTCTTGTAGATTCACCTCCATTATCAGATCTTAGTACCTTTATTTTAGCATTGAATTGATAAGTAACATAATTCTGAAAATTTACAAAGGCATCATAAACTCTATCTTTGGATGGTAACAAGGTGAGCCAAGTATATTTAGATTTTTCATCAATAAATGTCACAAAATACTTGTTATTATCCCTAGATAGGCAAGGAGATGTCCACACATCAGAATGTACTAAATCAAAGCAATTTTCATAAATAGTACTTGATTTGGGAAAGATAGCCTTGCAATGTTTACCAAGAATACAAGACTCACAAGTAGAGTTATCAAAAGAGACATTAGGCAACATTAGTTCAAATGCACGAGAGTGAGGGTGGCCTAATCTAGCATGCCAAATATCACTTAGACTATTATTAAGGTTTGAAATAAACGAAAACGATTTAGGAGGGCTTGCAGCTTTCTCTAGGACATAGAGATCTCCTCTAGCATCTCCTTCTCCCAGAACCTTTCCACTTTCAATATCCTGAAAATGTACACTGTTAGGTCCAAAAATAGCATAACAGTTCAAATCTGTAGTGGCTTTCTTCACCGATAAGAGGTTAGAGGTAAATGAGGGCATAAAGAAGGCTTTAGAACTTTTATCAAACAGTTTCAGTTCACCTATTCCTTTAACCTGTACTCGGTCCCCATTAGCAATAATAACATTACCTAGAGCCGGTTTTATGTTGTGTATAAGACTAGGATTACTAATCATATGGTGAGAAGCACCCGAGTCAACAACAAGCGAGGTACTAGGTTTTGAAGCAAAGAAAGTGGTACCGGAGTCCTTTAGTGCGGCAATGGACTTGATGAGGGCCTCTAGATCTGACTTTCTCACCAAGTCTCCAAGAGAGGCTGCCATGGCCGTGGCTGCTGTATCTCCTTGGTTCGCTGCTCCGGTGCCTTGACTGCTTGATTCTCCTTGCGATAGGTTAGCCTTGAACTTCGCCGGCTTGAGGTGTGAGTAGAGAACCCAGCATTTGTCTTTCAGGTGGCCCCTCTTCTTGCAATGGTCGCATACCATCGTTTTCCGGTCTTCATGCTTGTACACTCCCTTGTTAGCCATAGCCAAGTCCTCCTTACCGCTAAACAAGCCTAGCGATCCTTGCTCCTTTTGAACTTGAGAGCATACATCCTCAAGTGTTGGGAGCTTGTCACCACGGAGGATGTGTTTGATAAGGTCGTTGAATGCCGGATTCAGAGTGAGAAGGAGACCAAAGACTTTGTCTTGTTCCTTTCTTTCATTGAGGATGGCCGGATCGATTGTGCTTGGCCGGAGCATTTCTAGTTCGGCCTAAAGGGACCTAAACTTGCCGAAGTGCTTTGTGAACTCCAAGTCTTCTTGGTGGAGGCTGTTGATGGCCTTCTTTACTTCAAACAATCGGGTCAAGTTGGTCATGTTTCCGTACACGTTCGCAAGTGTCTCCCACAATTCCTTGGCCGTCTCACAGTACGAGTATGCCTCAAGGATCGAAGCATCGAGTGAATTTTGAAGAATGGCAAGCACGGTCTGATCTTCTTGGAACCATTTGACTTCCTTCTCGAGTTCAGCCTCCTTGTCTTCTTCTTCTTCTTTACCGTCGTTCTTGGTGGCTTTCTTGGGGAGTTGGTCCGTCACAACGTGGATCCATAGCCCCCGGCCACTCAACGCAGTCTTTGTGGTTCTTTTCCACAACAAATAGTTAGCCCCTTTTAAGACCACTGGAGTAACAATAGGTTTAGTAGTGTCCATGAGTAAGATTTGCGAGATAGAGCTAAGTATTAGCGAGAGAGAACAAGAGTCTAACGAGAATAGAGAAAGAGATTGAAGGAAATAAAAGTATAAGGGAGAATCAGAGTAGGTCTAGATAGTTAAAGATCAAAGAACATGCTCTGATACCATGTTGGTTTAAGCGGAATTAGGTTTAGAATTGTAAGAGTGAAGAGAGTTTGATGGGTGAAGAACAAAGAGAATAATGAGAGAAAAATGATATTCATTAGTGTATGTGTTACAACATGTGACTACAACTTAAATAGGGAGGCCAACTAGGGCGACCTTCTTTACGAAAATAGAAACAAGAGAAAGAGACATTAAGAGAGAGAGGGAAGCGTTCCCAAGCTTGATAGTGACATATCCTAAGTCAACTTGCCCACATGTGATCGGTTCTCCCTCCTTCCTCCTAACGGCTCGATTAGAAGCTTCTTGAACACATGATGGGCCTTGGTGGACCTCATTGCTTCCACTCTCCTTGTGACCTTAAGAGGCTCGGCCTTATTGCAAGGGTACACGGACTGTACGGACATCCGTACCGTACGGCCTAGCCCCAAAGGTTCATGGTCACTAAAGTTCCATGGTCAATACCAAAACAGGCTAAAACCGAGAAAACATTGATTCGAAGCAGTAAACAGTTTTGTTACTGTTGATAGTGTCAAAATATGTAACAATCCAATGCATTTGACTAATTATAAGAGTTCGGGTTGAATTTGGAGTGTTTAGACAACACTTATACCCATTTTGTCCTGAAACATGCTAAAACCAAGAAAACATTGATTCAAAGCAGTAAACAGCTTTGCTACTGCTTCTAGGGTCAGAATGTGGGACAATCCAATGCTCTTGACTAATTGTAAGAGTTTTGGATGAATTAGGAGTTTTTAGACAACACTTCAACCTGTTTTATCCCAAAACACACTTAAACCGAGAAAACAGGCTAAAACAGAGAAAACATTGATTCGAAGCAGTAAACAGCTTTGTTACCGTTTCTAGGGTCAGAATGTGTAACAATCGAATGCATTTGAATAATTGTAAGAGTTTGGGATGAATTTTAAGTGTTTAGACAACACTTAAACCTCTTTTATCCCAAAACAAGCTTAAGCCGGGAAAACAGGCTAAAACCGAGAAAACATTGATTCGAAGCAGTAAACAGTTTTGTTACTGTTTATATGGTCAATATATGTAACAATCCAATGCATTTCACTAATTATAAGAGTTCGGGTTGAATTTGGAGTGTTTAGACAACACTTATACCCATTTTGTCCCAAAACAGGCTAAAACTGAGAAAACATTGATTCAAAACAGTAACCAGGTTTGTTACTGTTTCTAGGGTCAGAATGTATAATAATCCAATGCAATTGACTAATTATAAGAGTTCGGGTTGAATTTGAAGTGTTTAGACAACAATTATATCCATTTTGTCCTGAAACAAGCTATAACCGAGAAAACATTGATTTGAAGTAGTAAACAGCTTTGTTACTGTTTCTAGGGTCAGAATGTGTGACAATCCAATGCATTTGACTAATTGTAAGAGTTTGGGATGAATTTGAAGTGTTTAGACAACAATTATACCCATTTTGTCCCGAAACAGGCTAAAACAGAGAAAACATTGATTTGAAGCAGTAAACAGCTTTGTTACTGTTTCTAGGGTCAGAATGTGTGACAATCGAATGCTTTTGAATAATTGTAAGAGTTTGGGATGAATTTGAAGTGTTTAGACAACACTTAAACCTCTTTTATCCCAAAACAAGCTTAAGCCGAGAAAACATGCAAAAACCGAGAAAACATTGATTCGAAGCAGTAAACAGTTTTGTTACTGTTTATAGGGTCAATATATGTAATAATCCAATGCATTTGACTAATTATAAGAGTTCGGGTTGAATTTGGAGTGTTAAGACAACACTTATACCCATTTTGTCCCGAAACATGCTAAAACCAAGAAAACATTGATTCAAAACAGTAAACAGCTTTGTTACTGCTTCTAGGGTCAGAATGTGTGACAATCCAATGCATTTGACTAATTGTAAGAGTTTTGGATGAATTAGTAGACAACACTTAAACCTCTTTTATCCCAAAACAAGCTTAAGCCGAGAAAACATGCTAAAACCGAAAAAACATTGATTCGAAGCAGTAAACAGCTTTGTTACTGTTTATAGGGTCAATATATGTAACGATCCAATGCATTTGACTAATTATCAGAGTTCGGGTTGAATTTGGAATGTTTAGACAACACTTATACCCATTTTGTCCCGAAACAGGCTAAAACCGAGAAAACATTGATTCGAAGCAGTAAACAGCTTTGTTACTGTTTATAGGGTCAAAATATGTAGCAATCCAATGCATTTGACTAATTATAAGAGTTCGGGTTGAATTTGGAATGTTTAGACAACACTTATACCCATTTTGTCCCGAAACAGGCTAAAACCAAGAAAAAAATAATTCGAAACAGTAAATAGTTTTGTTACTGTTGATAGTGTCAAAATATGTAACAATCCAATGCATTTGACTAATTATAAGAGTTCAGGTTGAATTTGGAGTGTTTAGACAACACTTATACACATTTTGTCCCGAAACATGCTAAAACCAAGAAAACATTGATTCGAAACAGTAAACAGCTTTGTTACTGCTTCTAGGGTCAGAATGTGTGACAATCCAATGCATCTGACTAATTGTAAGAGTTTTGGATGAATTTGGAGTGTTTAGACAACACTTAAACCTGTTTTATCCCAAAACACGCTTAAACCGAGAAAATAGGCTAAAACAGAGAAAACATTGATTCGAAGCAGTAAACAGCTTTGTTACTGTTTCTAGGGTCAGAATGTGTGACAATCGAATGCATTTGAATAATTGTAAGAGTTTGGGATGAATTTTAAGTGTTTAGACAACACTTAAACCTCTTTTATCCCAAAACAATCTTAAGCCGGGAAAACAGGCTAAAACCGAGAAAACATTGATTCGAAGCAGTAAACAGTTTTGTTACTGTTTATAGGGTCAATATATGTAACAATCCAATGCATTTGACTAATTATAAGAGTTTGGGTTGAATTTGGAGTGTTTAGACAACACTAATACCCATTTTGTCCCAAAACAGGCTAAAACTGAGAAAACATTGATTCAAAGCAGTAAACTGCTTTGTTACTGTTTCTAGGATCATAATGTATAATAATCCAATGTAATTGACTAATTATAAGAGTTCGGGTTGAATTTGAAGTGTTTAGACAACAATTATACCCATTTTGTCCTGAAACAAGCTATAACCGAGAAAACATTGATTTGAAGTAGTACACAGCTTTGTTACTGTTTCTAGGGTCAGAATGTGTGACAATCCAATGCATTTGACTAATTGTAAGAGTTTGGGATGAATTTGAAGTGTTTAGACAACAATTATACCCATTTTGTCCCGAAACAGGCTAAAACAGAGAAAACATTGATTTGAAGCAGTAAACAGCTTTGTTACTGTTTCTAGGGTCAGAATGTGTGACAATCGAATGCTTTTGAATAATTGTAAGAGTTTGGGATGAACTTGAAGTGTTTAGACAACACTTAAACCTCTTTTATCCCAAAACAAGCTTAAGCCGAGAAAACATGCAAAAACCGAGAAAACATTGACTCGAAGCAGTAAACAGTTTTGTTACTGTTTATAGGGTCAATATATGTAACTATCCAATGCATTTGACTAATTATAAGAGTTTGGGTTGAATTTGGAATGTTTAGACAACACTTATACCCATTTTGTCCCGAAACTGGCTAAAACCGAGAAAACATTGATTCGAAGCAGTAAACAGCTTTGTTACTGTTTATAGGGTCAAAATATGTAGCAATCCAATGCATTTGACTAATTGTAAGAGTTCGGGTTGAATTTGGAGTGTTTAGACAACACTTATACCCATTTTGTCCCGAAACATGCTAAAACCAAGAAAACATTGATTCGAAACAGTAAACAGCTTTGTTACTGCTTCTAGGGTCAGAATGTGTGACAATCCAATGCATCTGACTAATTGTAAGAGTTTTGGATGAATTTGGAGTGTTTAGACAACACTTAAACCTGTTTTATCCCAAAACACGCTTAAACCGAGAAAATAGGCTAAAACAGAGAAAACATTGATTCGAAGCAGTAAACAGCTTTGTTACTGTTTCTAGGGTCAGAATGTGTGACAATCGAATGCATTTGAATAATTGTAAGAGTTTGGGATGAATTTTAAGTGTTTAGACAACACTTAAACCTCTTTTATCCCAAAACAATCTTAAGCCGGGAAAACAGGCTAAAACCGAGAAAACATTGATTCGAAGCAGTAAACAGTTTTGTTACTGTTTATAGGGTCAATATATGTAACAATCCAATGCATTTGACTAATTATAAGAGTTTGGGTTGAATTTGGAGTGTTTAGACAACACTAATACCCATTTTGTCCCAAAACAGGCTAAAACTGAGAAAACATTGATTCAAAGCAGTAAACTGCTTTGTTACTCTTTCTAGGATCGGAATGTATAATAATCCAATGTAATTG
Source organism: Camelina sativa (assembly GCF_030686135.1). Lineage (NCBI taxonomy): Eukaryota > Viridiplantae > Streptophyta > Magnoliopsida > Brassicales > Brassicaceae > Camelina > Camelina sativa. The sequence continues at coordinate 16,749,602 of NC_141887.1, forward strand.
ACTAATTATAAGAGTTCGGGTTGAATTTGAAGTGTTTAGACAACAATTATACCCATTTTGTCCTGAAACAAGCTATAACCGAGAAAACATTGATTTGAAGTAGTACACAGCTTTGTTACTGTTTCTAGGGTCAGAATGTGTGACAATCCAATGCATTTGACTAATTGTAAGAGTTTGGGATGAATTTGAAGTGTTTAGACAACAATTATACCCATTTTGTCCCGAAACAGGCTAAAACAGAGAAAACATTGATTTGAAGCAGTAAACAGCTTTGTTACTGTTTCTAGGGTCAGAATGTGTGACAATCGAATGCTTTTGAATAATTGTAAGAGTTTGGGATGAACTTGAAGTGTTTAGACAACACTTAAACCTCTTTTATCCCAAAACAAGCTTAAGCCGAGAAAACATGCAAAAACCGAGAAAACATTGACTCGAAGCAGTAAACAGTTTTGTTACTGTTTATAGGGTCAATATATGTAACTATCCAATGCATTTGACTAATTATAAGAGTTTGGGTTGAATTTGGAATGTTTAGACAACACTTATACCCATTTTGTCCCGAAACTGGCTAAAACCGAGAAAACATTGATTCGAAGCAGTAAACAGCTTTGTTACTGTTTATAGGGTCAAAATATGTAGCAATCCAATGCATTTGACTAATTGTAAGAGTTCGGGTTGAATTTGGAGTGTTTGGACAACACTTATACCCATTTTGTCCCGAAACATGCTAAAACCAAGAAAACATTGATTCGAAACAGTAAACAGCTTTGTTACTGCTTCTAGGGTCAGAATGTGTGACAATCCAATGCATCTGACTAATTGTAAGAGTTTTGGATCAATTTGGAGTGTTTAGACAACACTTAAACCTGTTTTATCCCAAAACACGCTTAAACCGAGAAAATAGGCTAAAACAGAGAAAACATTGATTCGAAACAGTAAACAGCATTGTTACTGTTTCTAGGGTCAGAATGTGTGACAATCGAATGCATTTGAATAATTGTAAGAGTTTGGGATGAATTTTAAGTGTTTAGACAACACTTAAACCTCTTTTATCCCAAAACAATCTTAAGCCGGGAAAACAGGCTAAAACCGAGAAAACATTGATTCGAAGCAGTAAACAGTTTTGTTACTGTTTATAGGGTCAATATATGTAACAATCCAATGCATTTGACTAATTATAAGAGTTTGGGTTGAATTTGGAGTGTTTAGACAACACTAATACCCATTTTGTCCCAAAACAGGCTAAAACTGAGAAAACATTGATTCAAAGCAGTAAACTGCTTTGTTACTGTTTCTAGGATCGGAATGTATAATAATCCAATGTAATTGACTAATTATAAGAGTTCGGGTTGAATTTGAAGTGTTTAGACAACAATTATACCCATTTTGTCCTGAAACAAGCTATAACCGAGAAAACATTGATTTGAAGTAGTACACAGCTTTGTTACTGTTTCTAGGGTCAGAATGTGTGACAATCCAATGCATTTGACTAATTGTAAGAGTTTGGGATGAATTTGAAGTGTTTAGACAACAATTATACCCATTTTGTCCCGAAACAGGCTAAAACAGAGAAAACATTGATTTGAAGCAGTAAACAGCTTTGTTACTGTTTCTAGGGTCAGAATGTGTGACAATCGAATGCTTTTGAATAATTGTAAGAGTTTGGGATGAACTTGAAGTGTTTAGACAACACTTAAACCTCTTTTATCCCAAAACAAGCTTAAGCCGAGAAAACATGCAAAAACCGAGAAAACATTGACTCGAAGCAGTAAACAGTTTTGTTACTGTTTATAGGGTCAATATATGTAACTATCCAATGCATTTGACTAATTATAAGAGTTTGGGTTGAATTTGGAATGTTTAGACAACACTTATACCCATTTTGTCCCGAAACTGGCTAAAACCGAGAAAACATTGATTCGAAGCAGTAAACAGCTTTGTTACTGTTTATAGGGTCAAAATATGTAGCAATCCAATGCATTTGACTAATTGTAAGAGTTCGGGTTGAATTTGGAGTGTTTGGACAACACTTATACCCATTTTGTCCCGAAACATGCTAAAACCAAGAAAACATTGATTCGAAACAGTAAATAGCTTTGTTACTGCTTCTAGGGTCAGAATGTGTGACAATCCAATGCATCTGACTAATTGTAAGAGTTTTGGATCAATTTGGAGTGTTTAGACAACACTTAAACCTGTTTTATCCCAAAACACGCTTAAACGGAGAAAATAGGCTAAAACAGAGAAAACATTGATTCGAAGCAGTAAACAGCTTTGTTACTGTTTCTAGGGTCAGAATGTGTGACAATCGAATGCATTTGAATAATTGTAAGAGTTTGGGATGAATTTTAAGTGTTTAGACAACACTTAAACCTCTTTTATCCCAAAACAATCTTAAGCCGGGAAAACAGGCTAAAACCGAGAAAACATTGATTCGAAGCAGTAAACAGTTTTGTTACTGTTTATAGGGTCAATATATGTAACAATCCAATGCATTTGACTAATTATAAGAGTTTGGGTTGAATTTGGAGTGTTTAGACAACACTAATACCCATTTTGTCCCAAAACAGGCTAAAACTGAGAAAACATTGATTCAAAGCAGTAAACAGCTTTGTTACTGTTTCTAGGATCGGAATGTATAATAATCCAATGCAATTGACTAATTATAAGAGTTCGGGTTGAATTTGAAGTGTTTAGACAACAATTATACCCATTTTGTCCTGAAACAAGCTATAACCGAGAAAACATTGATTTGAAGAAGTAAACAGCTTTGTTACTGTTTCTAGGGTCAGAATGTGTGACAATCCAATGCATTTGACTAATTGTAAGAGTTTGGGATGAATTTGAAGTGTTTAGACAACAATTATACCCATTTTGTCCCGAAACAGGCTAAAACAGTAAAAACATTGATTTGAAGCAGTAAACAGCTTTGTTACTGTTTCTAGGGTCAGAATGTGTGACAATCGAATGCTTTTGAATAATTGTAAGAGTTTGGGATGAACTTGAAGTGTTTAGACAACACTTAAACCTCTTTTATCCCAAAACAAGCTTAAGCCGAGAAAACATGCAAAAACCGAGAAAACATTGACTCGAAGCAGTAAACAGTTTTGTTACTGTTTATAGGGTCAATATATGTAACTATCCAATGCATTTGACTAATTATAAGAGTTTGGGTTGAATTTGGAATGTTTAGACAACACTTATACCCATTTTGTCCCGAAACTGGCTAAAACCGAGAAAACATTGATTCGAAGCAGTAAACAGCTTTGTTACTGTTTATAGGGTCAAAATATGTAGCAATCCAATGCATTTGACTAATTGTAAGAGTTCGGGTTGAATTTGGAGTGTTTGGACAACACTTATACCCATTTTGTCCCGAAACATGCTAAAACCAAGAAAACATTGATTCGAAACAGTAAACAGCTTTGTTACTGCTTCTAGGGTCAGAATGTGTGACAATCCAATGCATCTGACTAATTGTAAGAGTTTTGGATGAATTTGGAGTGTTTAGACAACACTTAAACCTGTTTTATCCCAAAACACGCTTAAACCGAGAAAATAGGCTAAAACAGAGAAAACATTGATTCGAAGCAGTAAACAGCTTTGTTACTGTTTCTAGGGTCAGAATGTGTGACAATCGAATGCATTTGAATAATTGTAAGAGTTTGGGATGAATTTTAAGTGTTTAGACAACACTTAAACCTCTTTTATCCCAAAACAATCTTAAGCCGGGAAAACAGGCTAAAACCGAGAAAACATTGATTCGAAGCAGTAAACAGTTTTGTTACTGTTTATAGGGTCAATATATGTAACAATCCAATGCATTTGACTAATTATAAGAGTTTGGGTTGAATTTGGAGTGTTTAGACAACACTAATACCCATTTTGTCCCAAAACAGGCTAAAACTGAGAAAACATTGATTCAAAACAGTAAACTGCTTTGTTACTGTTTCTAGGATCGGAATGTATAATAATCCAATGTAATTGACTAATTATAAGAGTTCGGGTTGAATTTGAAGTGTTTAGACAACAATTATACCCATTTTGTCCTGAAACAAGCTATAACCGAGAAAACATTGATTTGAAGTAGTACACAGCTTTGTTACTGTTTCTAGGGTCAGAATGTGTGACAATCCAATGCATTTGACTAATTGTAAGAGTTTGGGATGAATTTGAAGTGTTTAGACAACAATTATACCCATTTTGTCCCGAAACAGGCTAAAACAGAGAAAACATTGATTTGAAGCAGTAAACAGCTTTGTTACTGTTTCTAGGGTCAGAATGTGTGACAATCGAATGCTTTTGAATAATTGTAAGAGTTTGGGATGAACTTGAAGTGTTTAGACAACACTTAAACCTCTTTTATCCCAAAACAAGCTTAAGCCGAGAAAACATGCAAAAACCGAGAAAACATTGACTCGAAGCAGTAAACAGTTTTGTTACTGTTTATAGGGTCAATATATGTAACTATCCAATGCATTTGACTAATTATAAGAGTTTGGGTTGAATTTGGAATGTTTAGACAACACTTATACCCATTTTGTCCCGAAACTGGCTAAAACCGAGAAAACATTGATTCGAAGCAGTAAACAGCTTTGTTACTGTTTATAGGGTCAAAATATGTAGCAATCCAATGCATTTGACTAATTGTAAGAGTTCGGGTTGAATTTGGAGTGTTTGGACAACACTTATACCCATTTTGTCCCGAAACATGCTAAAACCAAGAAAACATTGATTCGAAACAGTAAACAGCTTTGTTACTGCTTCTAGGGTCAGAATGTGTGACAATCCAATGCATCTGACTAATTGTAAGAGTTTTGGATCAATTTGGAGTGTTTAGACAACACTTAAACCTGTTTTATCCCAAAACACGCTTAAACCGAGAAAATAGGCTAAAACAGAGAAAACATTGATTCGAAGCAGTAAACAGCTTTGTTACTGTTTCTAGGGTCAGAATGTGTGACAATCGAATGCATTTGAATAATTGTAAGAGTTTGGGATGAATTTTAAGTGTTTAGACAACACTTAAACCTCTTTTATCCCAAAACAATCTTAACCCGGGAAAACAGGCTAAAACCGAGAAAACATTGATTCGAAGCAGTAAACAGTTTTGTTACTGTTTATAGGGTCAATATATGTAACAATCCAATGCATTTGACTAATTATAAGAGTTTGGGTTGAATTTGGAGTGTTTAGACAACACTAATACCCATTTTGTCCCAAAACAGGCTAAAACTGAGAAAACATTGATTCAAAGCAGTAAACAGCTTTGTTACTGTTTCTAGGATCGGAATGTATAATAATCCAATGCAATTGACTAATTATAAGAGTTCGGGTTGAATTTGAAGTGTTTAGACAACAATTATACCCATTTTGTCCTGAAACAAGCTATAACCGAGAAAACATTGATTTGAAGAAGTAAACAGCTTTGTTACTGTTTCTAGGGTCAGAATGTGTGACAATCCAATGCATTTGACTAATTGTAAGAGTTTGGGATGAATTTGAAGTGTTTAGACAACAATTATACCCATTTTGTCCCGAAACAGGCTAAAACAGAGAAAACATTGATTTGAAGCAGTAAACAGCTTTGTTACTGTTTCTAGGGTCAGAATGTGTGACAATCGAATGCTTTTGAATAATTGTAAGAGTTTGGGATGAACTTGAAGTGTTTAGACAACACTTAAACCTCTTTTATCCCAAAACAAGCTTAAGCCGAGAAAACATGCAAAAACCGAGAAAACATTGACTCGAAGCAGTAAACAGTTTTGTTACTGTTTATAGGGTCAATATATGTAACTATCCAATGCATTTGACTAATTATAAGAGTTTGGGTTGAATTTGGAATGTTTAGACAACACTTATACCCATTTTGTCCCGAAACTGGCTAAAACCGAGAAAACATTGATTCGAAGCAGTAAACAGCTTTGTTACTGTTTATAGGGTCAAAATATGTAGCAATCCAATGCATTTGACTAATTGTAAGAGTTCGGGTTGAATTTGGAGTGTTTAGACAACACTTATACCCATTTTGTCCCGAAACATGCTAAAACCAAGAAAACATTGATTCGAAACAGTAAACAGCTTTGTTACTGCTTCTAGGGTCAGAATGTGTGACAATCCAATGCATCTGACTAATTGTAAGAGTTTTGGATGAATTTGGAGTGTTTAGACAACACTTAAACCTGTTTTATCCCAAAACACGCTTAAACCGAGAAAATAGGCTAAAACAGAGAAAACATTGATTCGAAGCAGTAAACAGCTTTGTTACTGTTTCTAGGGTCAGAATGTGTGACAATCGAATGCATTTGAATAATTGTAAGAGTTTGGGATGAATTTTAAGTGTTTAGACAACACTTAAACCTCTTTTATCCCAAAACAATCTTAAGCCGGGAAAACAGGCTAAAACCGAGAAAACATTGATTCGAAGCAGTAAACAGTTTTGTTACTGTTTATAGGGTCAATATATGTAACAATCCAATGCATTTGACTAATTATAAGAGTTTGAGTTGAATTTGGAGTGTTTAGACAACACTAATACCCATTTTGTCCCAAAACAGGCTAAAACTGAGAAAACATAGATTCAAAACAGTAAACTGCTTTGTTACTGTTTCTAGGATCGGAATGTATAATAATCCAATGTAATTGACTAATTATAAGAGTTCGGGTTGAATTTGAAGTGTTTAGACAACAATTATACCCATTTTGTCCTGAAACAAGCTATAACCGAGAAAACATTGATTTGAAGTAGTACACAGCTTTGTTACTGTTTCTAGGGTCAGAATGTGTGACAATCCAATGCATTTGACTAATTGTAAGAGTTTGGGATGAATTTGAAGTGTTTAGACAACAATTATACCCATTTTGTCCCGAAACAGGCTAAAACAGAGAAAACATTGATTTGAAGCAGTAAACAGCTTTGTTACTGTTTCTAGGGTCAGAATGTGTGACAATCGAATGCTTTTGAATAATTGTAAGAGTTTGGGATGAACTTGAAGTGTTTAGACAACACTTAAACCTCTTTTATCCCAAAACAAGCTTAAGCCGAGAAAACATGCAAAAACCGAGAAAACATTGACTCGAAGCAGTAAACAGTTTTGTTACTGTTTATAGGGTCAATATATGTAACTATCCAATGCATTTGACTAATTATAAGAGTTTGGGTTGAATTTGGAATGTTTAGACAACACTTATACCCATTTTGTCCCGAAACTTGCTAAAACCGAGAAAACATTGATTCGAAGCAGTAAACAGCTTTGTTACTGTTTATAGGGTCAAAATATGTAGCAATCCAATGCATTTGACTAATTGTAAGAGTTCGGGTTGAATTTGGAGTGTTTGGACAACACTTATACCCATTTTGTCCCGAAACATGCTAAAACCAAGAAAACATTGATTCGAAACAGTAAATAGCTTTGTTACTGCTTCTAGGGTCAGAATGTGTGACAATCCAATGCATCTGACTAATTGTAAGAGTTTTGGATCAATTTGGAGTGTTTAGACAACACTTAAACCTGTTTTATCCCAAAACACGCTTAAACGGAGAAAATAGGCTAAAACAGAGAAAACATTGATTCGAAGCAGTAAACAGCTTTGTTACTCTTTCTAGGGTCAGAATGTGTGACAATCGAATGCATTTGAATAATTGTAAGAGTTTGGGATGAATTTTAAGTGTTTAGACAACACTTAAACCTCTTTTATCCCAAAACAATCTTAAGCCGGGAAAACAGGCTAAAACCGAGAAAACATTGATTCGAAGCAGTAAACAGTTTTGTTACTGTTTATAGGGTCAATATATGTAACAATCCAATGCATTTGACTAATTATAAGAGTTTGGGTTGAATTTGGAGTGTTTAGACAACACTAATACCCATTTTGTCCCAAAACAGGCTAAAACTGTGAAAACATTGATTCAAAGCAGTAAACAGCTTTGTTACTGTTTCTAGGATCGGAATGTATAATAATCCAATGCAATTGACTAATTATAAGAGTTCGGGTTGAATTTGAAGTGTTTAGACAACAATTATACCCATTTTGTCCTGAAACAAGCTATAACCGAGAAAACATTGATTTGAAGTAGTAAACAGCTTTGTTACTGTTTCTAGGGTCAGAATGTGTGACAATCCAATGCATTTGACTAATTGTAAGAGTTTGGGATGAATTTGAAGTGTTTAGACAACAATTATACCCATTTTGTCCCGAAACAGGCGAAAACAGTAAAAACATTGATTTGAAGCAGTAAACAGCTTTGTTACTGTTTCTAGGGTCAGAATGTGTGACAATCGAATGCTTTTGAATAATTGTAAGAGTTTGGGATGAACTTGAAGTGTTTAGACAACACTTAAACCTCTTTTATCCCAAAACAAGCTTAAGCCGAGAAAACATGCAAAAACCAAGAAAACATTGACTCGAAGCAGTAAACAGTTTTGTTACTATTTATAGGGTCAATATATGTAACTATCCAATGCATTTGACTAATTATAAGAGTTCGGGTTGAATTTGGAATGTTTAGACAACACTTATACCCATTTTGTCCCGAAACTGGCTAAAACCGAGAAAACATTGATTCGAAGCAGTAAACAGCTTTGTTACTGTTTATAGGGACAAAATATATAGCAATCCAATGCATTTGACTAATTGTAAGAGTTCGGGTTGAATTTGGAGTGTTTAGACAACACTTATAGGCTAAAACCGAGAAAAAATTAATTCGAAGCAGTAAATAGTTTTGTTACTGTTGATAGTGTCAAAATATGTAATAATCCAATGCATTTGACTAATTATAAGAGTTCGGGTTGAATTTGGAGTGTTTAGACAACACTTATACCCATTTTGTCCCGAAACATGCTAAAACCAAGAAAACATTGATTCAAAACAGTAAACAGCTTTGTTACTGCTTCTAGGGTCAGAATGTGTGACAATCCAATGCATTTGACTAATTGTAAGAGTTTTGGATGAATTAGTAGTGTTTAGACAACACTTAAACCTCTTTTATCCCAAAACAAGCTTAAGCCGAGAAAACATGCTAAAACCGAAAAAACATTGATTCGAAGCAGTAAACAACTTTGTTACTGTTTATAGGGTCAATATATGTAACGATCCAATGCATTAGACTAATTATAAGAGTTCGGGTTGAATTTGGAATGTTTAGACAACACTTATACCCATTTTGTCCCGAAACAGGCTAAAACCGAGAAAATATTGATACGAAGCAGTAAACAGCTTTGTTACTGTTTATAGGGTCGAAATATGTAACAATCCAATGCATTTGACTAATTATAAGAGTTCAGATTGAATTTGGAATGTTTAGACAACACTTATACCCGTTTTGTCCCGAAACAGGCTAAAACCGAGAAAAAAATAATTCGAAGCAGTAAATAGTTTTGTTACTGTTGATAGTGTCAAAATATGTAACAATCCAATGCATTTGACTAATTATAAGAGTTCGGGTTGAATTTGGAGTGTTTAGACAACACTTATACCCATTTTGTCCCGAAACATGCTAAAACCAAGAAAACATTGATTCGAAACAGTAAACAGCTTTGTTACTGCTTCTAGGGTCAGAATGTGTGACAATCCAATGCATCTGACTAATTGTAAGAGTTTTGGATCAATTTGGAGTGTTTAGACAACACTTAAACCTGTTTTATCCCAAAACACGCTTAAACCGAGAAAATAGGCTAAAACAGAGAAAACATTGATTCGAAACAGTAAACAGCTTTGTTACTGTTTCTAGGGTCAGAATGTGTGACAATCGAATGCATTTGAATAATTGTAAGAGTTTGGGATGAATTTTAAGTGTTTAGACAACACTTAAACCTCTTTTATCCCAAAACAATCTTAAGCCGGGAAAACAGGCTAAAACCGAGAAAACATTGATTCGAAGCAGTAAACAGTTTTGTTACTGTTTATAGGGTCAATATATGTAACAATCCAATGCATTTGACTAATTATAAGAGTTTGGGTTGAATTTGGAGTGTTTAGACAACACTAATACCCATTTTGTCCCAAAACAGGCTAAAACTGAGAAAACATTGATTCAAAGCAGTAAACAGCTTTGTTACTGTTTCTAGGATCGGAATGTATAATAATCCAATGCAATTGACTAATTATAAGAGTTCGGGTTGAATTTGAAGTGTTTAGACAACAATTATACCCATTTTGTCCTGAAACAAGCTATAACCGAGAAAACATTGATTTGAAGTAGTAAACAGCTTTGTTACTGTTTCTAGGGTCAGAATGTGTGACAATCCAATGCATTTGACTAATTGTAAGAGTTTGGGATGAATTTGAAGTGTTTAGACAACAATTATACCCATTTTGTCCCGAAACAGGCGAAAACAGTAAAAACATTGATTTGAAGCAGTAAACAGCTTTGTTACTGTTTCTAGGGTCAGAATGTGTGACAATCGAATGCTTTTGAATAATTGTAAGAGTTTGGGATGAACTTGAAGTGCTTAGACAACACTTAAACCTCTTTTATCCCAAAACAAGCTTAAGCCGAGAAAACATGCAAAAACCAAGAAAACATTGACTCGAAGCAGTAAACAGTTTTGTTACTATTTATAGGGTCAATATATGTAACTATCCAATGCATTTGACTAATTATAAGAGTTCGGGTTGAATTTGGAATGTTTAGACAACACTTATACCCATTTTGTCCCGAAACTGGCTAAAACCGAGAAAACATTGATTCGAAGCAGTAAACAGCTTTGTTACTGTTTATAGGGTCAAAATATATAGCAATCCAATGCATTTGACTAATTGTAAGAGTTCGGGTTGAATTTGGAGTGTTTAGACAACACTTATAGGCTAAAACCGAGAAAAAATTAATTCGAAGCAGTAAATAGTTTTGTTACTGTTGATAGTGTCAAAATATGTAATAATCCAATGCATTTGACTAATTATAAGAGTTCGGGTTGAATTTGGAGTGTTTAGACAACACTTATACCCATTTTGTCCCGAAACATGCTAAAACCAAGAAAACATTGATTCAAAACAGTAAACAGCTTTGTTACTGCTTCTAGGGTCAGAATGTGTGACAATCCAATGCATTTGACTAATTGTAAGAGTTTTGGATGAATTAGTAATGTTTAGACAACACTTAAACCTCTTTTATCCCAAAACAAGCTTAAGCCGAGAAAACATGCTAAAACCGAAAAAACATTGATTCGAAGCAGTAAACAACTTTGTTACTGTTTATAGGGTCAATATATGTAACGATCCAATGCATTAGACTAATTATAAGAGTTCGGGTTGAATTTGGAATGTTTAGACAACACTTATACCCATTTTGTCCCGAAACAGGCTAAAACCGAGAAAATATTGATACGAAGCAGTAAACAGCTTTGTTACTGTTTATAGGGTCGAAATATGTAACAATCCAATGCATTTGACTAATTATAAGAGTTCAGATTGAATTTGGAATGTTTAGACAACACTTATACCCGTTTTGTCCCGAAACAGGCTAAAACCGAGAAAAAAATAATTCGAAGCAGTAAATAGTTTTGTTACTGTTGATAGTGTCAAAATATGTAACAATCCAATGCATTTGACTAATTATAAGAGTTCGGGTTGAATTTGGAGTGTTTAGACAACACTTATACCCATTTTGTCCTGAAACATGCTAAAACCAAGAAAACATTGATTCAAAACAGTAAACAGCTTTGTTACTGCTTCTAGGGTCAGAATGTGTGACAATCCAATGCATCTGACTAATTGTAAGAGTTTTGGATGAATTCGGAGTGTTTAGACAACACTTAAACCTGTTTTATCCCAAAACACGCTTAAACCGAGAAAATTGGCTAAAACAGAGAAAACATTGATTCGAAGCAGTAAACAGCTTTGTTACTGTTTCTAGGGTCAGAATGTGTGACAATCGAATGCATTTGAATAATTGTAAGAGTTTGGGTTGAATTTGGAATGTTTAGACAACACTTATACCCATTTTGTCCCGAAACAGGCTAAAACCGAGAAAACATTGATTCGAAGCAGTAAACAGCTTTGTTACTGTTTATAGGGTCGAAATATGTAACAATCCAATGCATTTGACTAATTATAAGAGTTCGGGTTGAATTTGGAATGTTTAGACAACACTTATACCCATTTTGTCCCGAAACAGGCTAAAACCGAGAAAAAAATAATTCGAAGCAGTAAATAGTTTTGTTACTGTTGATAGTGTCAAAATATGTAACAAATCCAATGCATTTGACTAATTATAAGAGTTCGGGTTGAATTTGGAGTGTTTAGACAACACTTATACCCATTTTGTCCCGAAACATGCTAAAACCAAGAAAACATTGATTCAAAACAGTAAACAGCTTTGTTACTGCTTCTAGGGTCAGAATGTGTGACAATCCAATGCATCTAACTAATTGTAAGAGTTTTGGATGAATTCGGAGTGTTTAGACAACACTTAAACCTGTTTTATCCCAAAACACGCTTAAACCGAGAAAATAGGCTAAAACAGAGAAAACATTGATTCGAAGCAGTGAACAGCTTTGTTACTGTTTCTAGGGTCAGAATGTGTGACAATCGAATGCATTTGAATAATTGTAAGAGTTTGGGATGAATTTTAAGTGTTTAGACAACACTTAAACCTCTTTTATCCCAAAACAAGCTTAAGCCGGGAAAACAGGCTAAAACCGAGAAAACATTGATTCGAAGCAGTAAACAGTTTTGTTACTGTTTACAGGGTCAATATATGTAACAATCCAATGCATTCAACTAATTATAAGAGTTTGGGTTGAATTTGGAGTGTTTAGACAACACTTATACCCATTTTGTCCCAAAACAGGCTAAAACTGAGAAAACATTGATTCAAAGCAGTAAACAGCTTTGTTACTGTTTCTAGGATCGGAATGTATAATAATCCAATGCAATTGACTAATTATAAGAGTTCGGGTTGAATTTGAAGTGTTTAGACAACAATTATACCCATTTTGTCCTGAAACAAGCTATAACCGAGAAAACATTGATTTGAAGTAGTAAACAGCTTTGTTACTGTTTCTAGGGTCAGAATGTGTGACAATCCAATGCATTTGACTAATTGTAAGAGTTTGGGATGAATTTGAAGTGTTTAGACAACAATTATACCCATTTTGTCCCGAAACAGGCTAAAACAGAGAAAACATTGATTTGAAGCAGTAAACAGCTTTGTTACTGTTTCTAGGGTCAGAATGTGTGACAATCGAATGCTTTTGAATAATTGTAAGAGTTTGGGATGAATTTGAAGTGTTTAGACAACACTTAAACCTCTTTTATCCCTAAACAAGCTTAAGCCGAGAAAACATGCAAAAACCGAGAAAACATTGATTCGAAGCAGTAAACAGATTTGTTACTGTTTATAGGGTCAATATATGTAACTATCCAATGCATTTGACTAATTATAAGAGTTCGGGTTGAATTTGGAATGTTTAGACAACACTTATACCCATTTTGTCCCGAAACTGGCTAAAACCGAGAAACCATTGATTCGAAGCAGTAAACAGATTTGTTACTGTTTATAGGGTCAAAATATGTAGCAATCCAATGCATTTGACTAATTATAAGAGTTCGGGTTGAATTTGGAGTGTTTAGACAACACTTATACCCATTTTGTCCCGAAGCAGGCTAAAACCGAGAAAAAATTAATTCGAAGCAGTAAATAGTTTTGTTACTGTTGATAGTGTCAAAATATGTAATAATCCAATGCATTTGACTAATTATAAGAGTTCGGGTTGAATTTGGAGTGTTTAGACAACACTTATACCCATTTTGTCCCGAAACTGGCTAAAACCGAGAAACCATTGATTCGAAGCAGTAAACAGATTTGTTACTGTTTATAGGGTCAAAATATGTAGCAATCCAATGCATTTGACTAATTATAAGAGTTCGGGTTGAATTTGGAGTGTTTAGACAACACTTATACCCATTTTGTCCCGAAGCTGGCTAAAACCGAGAAAAAATTAATTTGAAGCAGTAAATAGTTTTGTTACTGTTGATAATGTCAAAATATGTAATAATCCAATGCATTTGACTAATTATAAGAGTTCGGGTTGAATTTGGAGTGTTTAGACAACACTTATACCCATTTTGTCCCGAAACATGCTAAAACCAAGAAAACATTGATTCAAAACAGTAAACAGCTTTGTTACTGCTTCTAGGGTCAGAATGTGTGACAATCCAATGCATTTGACTAATTGTAAGAGTTTTGGATGAATTAGTAGTGTTTAGACAACACTTAAACCTCTTTTATCCCAAAACAAGCTTAAGCCGAGAAAACATGCTAAAACCGAAAAAACATTGATTCGAAGCAGTAAACAGCTTTGTTACTGTTTATAGGGTCAATATATGTAACGATCCAATGCATTTGACTAATTATAAGAGTTCGGGTTGAATTTGGAATGTTTAGACAACACTTATACCCATTTTGTCCCGAAACAGGCTAAAACCGAGAAAACATTGCTTCGAAGCAGTAAACAGCTTTGTTACTGTTTATAGGGTCAAAATATGTAGCATCCAATGCATTTGACTAATTATAAGAGTTCGGGTTGAATTTGGAATGTTTAGACAACACTTATACCCATTTTGTCCCGAAACAGGCTAAAACCGAGAAAAAAATAATTCGAAGCAGTAAATAGTTTTGTTACTGTTGATAGTGTCAAAATATGTAACAATCCAATGCATTTGACTAATTATAAGAGTTCGGGTTGAATTTGGAGTGTTTAGACAACACTTATACCCATTTTGTCCCGAAACTGGCTAAAACCGAGAAACCATTGATTCGAAGCAGTAAACAGATTTGTTACTGTTTATAGGGTCAAAATATGTAGCAATCCAATGCATTTGACTAATTATAAGAGTTCGGGTTGAATTTGGAGTGTTTAGACAACACTTATACCCATTTTGTCCCGAAGCAGGCTAAAACCGAGAAAAAATTAATTCGAAGCAGTAAATAGTTTTGTTACTGTTGATAGTGTCAAAATATGTAATAATCCAATGCATTTGACTAATTATAAGAGTTCGGGTTGAATTTGGAGTGTTTAGACAACACTTATACCCATTTTGTCCCGAAACATGCTAAAACCAAGAAAACATTGATTCAAAACAGTAAACAGCTTTGTTACTGCTTCTAGGGTCAGAATGTGTGACAATCGAATGCATTTGACTAATTGTAAGAGTT
This sequence comes from Camelina sativa, assembly GCF_030686135.1. NCBI lineage: Eukaryota > Viridiplantae > Streptophyta > Magnoliopsida > Brassicales > Brassicaceae > Camelina > Camelina sativa. The sequence continues at coordinate 16,764,759 of NC_141887.1, forward strand.
TTGGATGAATTAGTAGTGTTTAGACAACACTTAAACCTCTTTTATCCCAAAACAAGCTTAAGCCGAGAAAACATGCTAAAACCGAAAAAACATTGATTCGAAGCAGTAAACAGCTTTGTTACTGTTTATAGGGTCAATATATGTAACGATCCAATGCATTTGACTAATTATAAGAGTTCGGGTTGAATTTGGAATGTTTAGACAACACTTATACCCATTTTGTCCCGAAACAGGCTAAAACCGAGAAAACATTGCTTCGAAGCAGTAAACAGCTTTGTTACTGTTTATAGGGTCAAAATATGTAGCAATCCAATGCATTTGACTAATTATAAGAGTTCGGGTTGAATTTGGAATGTTTAGACAACACTTATACCCATTTTGTCCCGAAACAGGCTAAAACCGACCAAAAAAATAATTCGAAGCAGTAAATAGTTTTGTTACTGTTGATAGTGTCAAAATATGTAACAATCCAATGCATTTGACTAATTATAAGAGTTCGGGTTGAATTTGGAGTGTTTAGACAACACTTATACCCATTTTGTCCCGAAACATGCTAAAACCAAGAAAACATTGATTCGAAACAGTAAACAGCTTTGTTACTGCTTCTAGGGTCAGAATGTGTGACAATCCAATGCATTTGACTAATTGTAAGAGTTTTGGATGAATTCGGAGTGTTTAGACAACACTTAAACCTGTTTTATCCCAAAACACGCTTAAACCGAGAAAATAGGCTAAAACAGAGAAAACATTGATTCGAAGCAGTAAACAGCTTTGTTATTGTTTCTAGGGTCAGAATGTGTGACAATCGAATGCATTTGAATAATTGTAAGATTTTGGGATGAATTTTAAGTGTTTAGACAACACTTAAACCTCTTTTATCCCAAAACAAGCTTAAGCCGGGATAACAGGCTAAAACCGAGAAAACATTGATTCGAAGCAGTAAATAGTTTTGTTACTGTTTATAGGGTCAATATATGTAACAATCCAATGCATTTGACTAATTATAAGAGTTTGGGTTGAATTTGGAGTGTTTAGACAACACTTATACCCATTTTGTCCCAAAACAGGCTAAAACTGAGAAAACATTGATTCAAAGCAGTAAACAGCTTTGTTACTGTTTCTAGGGTCGGAATGTATAATAATCCAATGCAACTGACTAATTATAAGAGGTCGGATTGAATTTGAAGTGTTTAGAGAACAATTATACCCATTTTGTCTCGAAACAAGCTATAACCGAGAAAACATTGATTTGAAGTTGTAAACAGCTTTGTTACTGTTTCTAGGGTCAGAATGTGTGAAAATCCAATGCATTTGACTAATTGTAAGAGTTTGGGATGAATTTGAAGTGTTTAGACAACAATTAAACTTGTTTTATCCCAAAACAAGCTTAAGCCGAGAAAACAGGCTAAAACCGAGAAAACATTAATTCGAAGCAGTAAACAGTTTTGTTAATGTTTATAGGGTCAATATATGTAACAATCCAATGCATTTGACTAATAATAAGAGTTCAGGTTGAATTTGGAATGTTTAGACAAGACTTATATCCATTTTGTCCCAAAACAGGCTAAAACCGAGAAAACATTGATTCGAAGCAGTAAACAGTTTTGTTACTGTTGATAGTGTCAAAATATGTAACAATCCAATGCATTTGACTAATTATAAGAGTTCAGGTTGAATTTGGAGTGTTTAGACAACACTTATACCCATTTTGTCCCGAAACATGCTAAAACCAAGAAAACATTGATTCAAAGCAGTAAACAGCTTTGCTACTGCTTCTAGGGTCAGAATGTGTGACAATCCAATGCTCTTGACTAATTGTAAGAGTTTTGGATGAATTAGGATTGTTTAGACAACACTTAAACCTGTTTTATCCCAAAACACGCTTAAACCGAGAAAATAGGCTAAAACAGAGAAAACATTGATTCGAAGCAGTGAACAGCTTTGTTACTGTTTCTAGGGTCAGAATGTGTGACAATCGAATGCATTTGAATAATTGTAAGAGTTTGGGATGAATTTTAAGTGTTTAGACAACACTTAAACCTCTTTTATCCCAAAACAAGCTTAAGCCGGGAAAACAGGCTAAAACCGAGAAAACATTGATTCGAAGCAGTAAACAGTTTTGTTACTGTTTACAGGGTCAATATATGTAACAATCCAATGCATTCGACTAATTATAAGAGTTTGGGTTGAATTTGGAGTGTTTAGACAACACTTATACCCATTTTGTCCCAAAACAGGCTAAAACTGAGAAAACATTGATTCAAAGCAGTAAACAGCTTTGTTACTGTTTCTAGGATCGGAATGTATAATAATCCAATGCAATTGACTAATTATAAGAGTTCGGGTTGAATTTGAAGTGTTTAGACAACAATTATACCCATTTTGTCCTGAAACAAGCTATAACCGAGAAAACATTGATTTGAAGTAGTAAACAGCTTTGTTACTGTTTCTAGGGTCAGAATGTGTGACAATCCAATGCATTTGACTAATTGTAAGAGTTTGGGATGAATTTGAAGTGTTTAGACAACAATTATACCCATTTTGTCCCGAAACAGGCTAAAACAGAGAAAACATTGATTTGAAGCAGTAAACAGCTTTGTTACTGTTTCTAGGGTCAGAATGTGTGACAATCGAATGCTTTTGAATAATTGTAAGAGTTTGGGATGAATTTGAAGTGTTTAGACAACACTTAAACCTCTTTTATCCCTAAACAAGCTTAAGCCGAGAAAACATGCAAAAACCGAGAAAACATTGATTCGAAGCAGTAAACAGTTTTTTTACTGTTTATAGGGTCAATATATGTAACTATCCAATGCATTTGACTAATTATAAGAGTTCGGGTTGAATTTGGAATGTTTAGACAACACTTATACCCATTTTGTCCCGAAACTGGCTAAAACCGAGAAACCATTGATTCGAAGCAGTAAACAGATTTGTTACTGTTTATAGGGTCAAAATATGTAGCAATCCAATGCATTTGACTAATTATAAGAGTTCGGGTTGAATTTGGAGTGTTTAGACAACACTTATACCCATTTTGTCCCGAAGCAGGCTAAAACCGAGAAAAAATTAATTCGAAGCAGTAAATAGTTTTGTTACTGTTGATAGTGTCAAAATATGTAATAATCCAATGCATTTGACTAATTATAAGAGTTCGGGTTGAATTTGGAGTGTTTAGACAACACTTATACCCATTTTGTCCCGAAACTGGCTAAAACCGAGAAACCATTGATTCGAAGCAGTAAACAGATTTGTTACTGTTTATAGGGTCAAAATATGTAGCAATCCAATGCATTTGACTAATTATAAGAGTTCGGGTTGAATTTGGAGTGTTTAGACAACACTTATACCCATTTTGTCCCGAAGCAGGCTAAAACCGAGAAAAAATTAATTCGAAGCAGTAAATAGTTTTGTTACTGTTGATAGTGTCAAAATATGTAATAATCTAATGCATTTGACTAATTATAAGAGTTCGGGTTGAATTTGGAGTGTTTAGACAACACTTATACCCATTTTGTCCCGAAACATGCTAAAACCAAGAAAACATTGATTCAAAACAGTAAACAGCTTTGTTACTGCTTCTAGGGTCAGAATGTGTGACAATCCAATGCATTTGACTAATTGTAAGAGTTTTGGATGAATTAGTAGTGTTTAGACAACACTTAAACCTCTTTTATCCCAAAACAAGCTTAAGCCGAGAAAACATGCTAAAACCGAAAAAACATTGATTCGAAGCAGTAAACAGCTTTGTTACTGTTTATAGGGTCAATATATGTAACGATCCAATGCATTTGACTAATTATAAGAGTTCGGGTTGAATTTGGAATGTTTAGACAACACTTATACCCATTTTGTCCCGAAACAGGCTAAAACCGAGAAAACATTGCTTCGAAGCAGTAAACAGCTTTGTTACTGTTTATAGGGTCAAAATATGTAGCATCCAATGCATTTGACTAATTATAAGAGTTCGGGTTGAATTTGGAATGTTTAGACAACACTTATACCCATTTTGTCCCGAAACAGGCTAAAACCGAGAAAAAAATAATTCGAAGCAGTAAATAGTTTTGTTACTGTTGATAGTGTCAAAATATGTAACAATCCAATGCATTTGACTAATTATAAGAGTTCGGGTTGAATTTGGAGTGTTTAGACAACACTTATACCCATTTTGTCCCGAAACTGGCTAAAACCGAGAAACCATTGATTCGAAGCAGTAAACAGATTTGTTACTGTTTATAGGGTCAAAATATGTAGCAATCCAATGCATTTGACTAATTATAAGAGTTCGGGTTGAATTTGGAGTGTTTAGACAACACTTATACCCATTTTGTCCCGAAGCAGGCTAAAACCTAGAAAAAATTAATTCGAAGCAGTAAATAGTTTTGTTACTGTTGATAGTGTCAAAATATGTAATAATCCAATGCATTTGACTAATTATAAGAGTTCGGGTTGAATTTGGAGTGTTTAGACAACACTTATACCCATTTTGTCCCGAAACAGGCTAAAACAGAGAAAACATTGATTTGAAGCAGTAAACAGCTTTGTTACTGTTTCTAGAGTCAGAATGTGTGACAATCGAATGCTTTTGAATAATTGTAAGAGTTTGGGATGAATTAGTAGTGTTTAGACAACACTTAAACCTCTTTTATCCCAAAACAAGCTTAAGCCGAGAAAACATGCTAAAACCGAAAAAACATTGATTCGAAGCAGTAAACAGCTTTGTTACTGTTTATAGGGTCAATATATGTAACGATCCAATGCATTTGACTAATTATAAGAGTTCGGGCTGAATTTGGAATGTTTAGACAACACTTATACCCATTTTGTCCCGAAACAGGCTAAAACCGAGAAAACATTGCTTCGAAGCAGTAAACAGCTTTGTTACTGTTTATAGGGTCAAAATATGTAGCAATCCAATGCATTTAACTAATTATAAGAGTTCGGGTTGAATTTGGAATGTTTAGACAACACTTATACCCATTTTGTCCCGAAACAGGCTAAAACCGAGAAAAAAATAATTCGAAGCAGTAAATAGTTTTGTTACTGTTGATAGTGTCAAAATATGTAACAATCCAATGCATTTGACTAATTATAAGAGTTCGGGTTGAATTTGGAGTGTTTAGACAACACTTATACCCATTTTGTCCCGAAACATGCTAAAACCAAGAAAACATTGATTCGAAACAGTAAACAGCTTTGTTACTGCTTCTAGGGTCAGAATGTGTGACAATCCAATGCATTTGACTAATTGTAAGAGTTTTGGATGAATTCGGAGTGTTTAGACAACACTTAAACCTGTTTTATCCCAAAACACGCTTAAACCGAGAAAATAGGCTAAAACAGAGAAAACATTGATTCGAAGCAGTAAACAGCTTTGTTACTGTTTCTAGGGTCAGAATGTGTGACAATCGAATGCATTTGAATAATTGTAAGAGTTTGGGATGAATTTTAAGTGTTTAGACAACACTTAAACCTCTTTTATCCCAAAACAAGCTTAAGCCGGGATAACAGGCTAAAACCGAGAAAACATTGATTCGAAGCAGTAAACAGTTTTGTTACTGTTTATAGGGTCAATATATGTAACAATCCAATGCATTTGACTAATTATAAGAGTTTGGGTTGAATTTGGAGTGTTTAGACAACACTTATACCCATTTTGTCCCAAAACAGGCTAAAACTGAGAAAACATTGATTCAAAGCAGTAAACAGCTTTGTTACTGTTTCTAGGGTCGGAATGTATAATAATCCAATGCAACTGACTAATTATAAGAGGTCGGGTTGAATTTGAAGTGTTTAGAGAACAATTATACCCATTTTGTCCCGAAACAAGCTATAACCGAGAAAACATTGATTTGAAGTTGTAAACAGCTTTGTTACTGTTTCTAGGGTCAGAATGTGTGAAAATCCAATGCATTTGACTAATTGTAAGAGTTTGGGATGAATTTGAAGTGTTTAGACAACAATTAAACTTGTTTTATCCCAAAACAAGCTTAAGCCGAGTAAACAGGCTAAAACCGAGAAAACATTAATTCGAAGCAGTAAACAGTTTTGTTAATGTTTATAGGGTCAATATATGTAACAATCCAATGCATTTGACTAATTATAAGAGTTCAGGTTGAATTTGGAATGTTTAGACAAGACTTATATCCATTTTGTCCCAAAACAGGCTAAAACCGAGAAAACATTGATTCGAAGCAGTAAACAGTTTTGTTACTGTTGATAGTGTCAAAATATGTAACAATCCAATGCATTTGACTAATTATAAGAGTTCAGGTTGAATTTGGAGTGTTTAGACAACACTTACACCCATTTTGTCCCGAAACATGCTAAAACCAAGAAAACATTGATTCAAAGCAGTAAACAGCTTTGCTACTGCTTCTAGGGTCAGAATGTGTGACAATCCAATGCTCTTGACTAATTGTAAGAGTTTTGGATGAATTAGGATTGTTTAGACAACACTTAAACCTGTTTTATCCCAAAACACGCTTAAACCGAGAAAACAGGCTAAAACAGAGAAAACATTGATTCGAAGCAGTAAACAGCTTTGTTACTGTTTCTAGGGTCAGAATGTGTAACAATCGAATGCATTTGAATAATTGTAAGAGTTTTGGATGACTTTTAAGTGTTTAGACAACACTTAAACCTCTTTTATCCCAAAACAAGCTTAAGCCGGGAAAACAGGCTAAAACCGAGAAAACATTGATTCGAAGCAGTAAACAGTTTTGTTACTGTTTATAGGGTCAATATATGTAACAATCCAATGCATTTCACTAATTATAAGAGTTCGGGTTGAATTTGGAGTGTTTAGACAACACTTATACCAATTTTGTCCCAAAACAGGCTAAAACTGAGAAAACATTGATTCAAAGCAGTAAACAGCTTTGTTACTGTTTCTAGGGTCGGAATGTATAATAATCCAATGCAATTGACTAATTATAAGA